>NC_045675.1:30413107-30725038 GCF_003331165.1 Xiphophorus hellerii | reverse complement strand
TAAGTAATCGAGGTGAGAGGGACAGAGACTGGAGATGGACCGATTCAATATTAATATCTGTATCAGCCCCGATGTTGAAAAAAATGATCGTGACAAAGTGACCAATCTATAAGGGTAGCTCTATTGAGTCTAATTACATATTTTTGCTCTGAGCGATGTCATACATTAGTATTTGACATTATATTTATAATTCCTAATTGCACTTTCTGAACCATTTCACAGAAGGTTTGTTTCAGTTTACCTTTAAGTGTTTGACCAAGGTGGTGTACCAATTGTTTTTGTCAGTTTATTTTTTTTTTAATTTTCCATTGACTGTTCCAGTCCTAACTGCACTGACTGTACAAATTAAAGTTGTTTTTAAAAGTTTGACCAAGCTTGTGATGCTATTATTGCATTTAAGTGTGCTGTACTGATGCAGATGATAAAAAAAAGTATAATTCTGTACATTTAGCTTTAAAAAAAGAAACGAAACATTTTCAGTCAATTCAGCACCGATTTTCTGTATCAAATCGGTATCGGCCAAAGCTAAACCTCAGATATCTGTATCAGTATCGGAAGTGAAAAAAGTGGATAACCTTTGACCCTAATAAGGAAACGAAGTGAAAACTAACGTGTCACACTTAACCGCTGGCTTAGCATTCAAGTCAACTATTCTCCGTCTTTATCAAGTGACATCTACTTATGGAATTAACATCTCCTTCCACGTTCACCTCGGTCTTCATTAGGCTTTGTACTCTCCACCGACTTCGGGGCGCAGATCTCCCTCCCCTGAGATGCGAACGGGAGGGGATTTCTGTAGCGGCATTCATCGCCGAGGTGCCGGTGTCATTTGAAAAAGCACACGGCTCTGCCTCCGCCTGCCCTCTGAGAGGACCGGTACAGGTGGATCATCTCTGTTCTCCGCTCTCTCCGCCGGGACCCCGGCTGTCTGCTCCATGACTCGCTTTCACCGTCAAGCAGAACAGAATAATCCCTGCAGTAAAAGCCTTGCACCGAGAGTTCACGCTTTTCTCCTCTCACTTGATGCCTGCAATACAGCCCTGTTGAGTTCATTTTCTGGCTGTGGGGAGAAGAAAAAAAAAAGAAAAAAGGTGGGGAGGTTCAGGTGCATTCTGTTTTCATCACTGACTGTAACAAATGGAGGCAAAAGGCAGAGAAAAACAAAACAAAAGAAAAACTAGATAAGCCCAGCGGAGGAATATAAGTAGAAAGAATGTGTCAGTTGTTGGCAAACGGGGAGAAACAGATTGGCTTCTTTCTTTGGCAATAAAGGTAATACGTTAAAAGGGCCCATCTGTCTTATTAGGTTCCAAAGCACAAAACTCACACAAACTCACCCCAACACACACACACACACACGCAGTGTTAAATGTGAACGCACCAAAATGCGACATTTTCTGCTAAAGTTTCAGAAATGTCACTGTCAGTCTGCTTGGTGAAATTAATTATCATCAAACCGTCAAATAAATAAAATTCAACTGAATTTATTTAATTGATGACCCTACTTGTATTGTATAAATACTTGCATAATGAAACCATTGCAATTTAGTTTTTAGTGTCATAAAAATCTCCAAATCTTTTGTAATTATTTTATTGATTTAAAAAAATCTGGGAACATTTATTAGATCCTATTTACATTTCTAAGAAATTTCAGGTCATGGCAGAAAGGCCGACACAGAACACAGTGTGTCTAAGAAGACATGAAGTTAAGTTGAGACGATCAGACCAAGCAAACGGTGAAACAGCCGACAGGCTCAACAAACGTAGCATGAAAACACGGACGCTGTTTGGCCACACCAAACGGCATCAACATAATGACGGTTTCTTATGAAATTGCAGACTAACCACCAAAACTGTATCCCAAGATTCAACACCTTAGGCGCTGGTCAACCCAACACTGCTTTAGCTAAAATACTGCAGAAATGTTAAAAAATTACATTGAAAATGTCAAAATTTGTACAGAAACATAAAGATAGATAGAATCCTAAATAACCTATTTAGCCAGTTTATCAGCAAAGAAAGGATTTGGAGGAACACTGTGAGGAAAGGCTTTTCTAAAGTCCACAACTGCTTATATGTCAGAGATGTCAGATTCAGCAGGTTTGACCTCACTTTATTTACAATGGTCGCTTATGCAGGGAAAGTGCTATATGTAGCATTTTTTAAAATTTATTTATTTATTATTACTTTTTATAAACCTTTGCCACAAGCACTTGAATATGTGTATTTATGGTCACGCTTTTAGTTTTTCTGTGTACTTCGGCAGTCAAGCAACGATATTTCGTTGCCAAATTCAATGTTGTGTCTTTGTGTAGTGAAAATGCAGTAAGTCTGTAGATGCAGAGGTGGGAATGCTTGAGCTGTGGTGAGAAAGGAAGGTTTGATATGTTAGTGTGTGTAACAAATCGATATGAGTTTCATTTTCTGTGTTGAACCTTTTCATGCTATTTGACATACACACGTAAGGGGAAAAGCAGAGTTTTTGATGAGTCATTAACACAAAAGTATTACTTTTCGATTTCATACTGGCAAAAATTTATCTCGAATTGCCATAATGCAAAATGCAAAAAAATGAAATTGGTACTTCAGCCCCTCTGGTGGTGGAGAATAACAATTCATTTTTTTGTGTGTGCAATAATATCTCGTTTTTGCCGCTTGTGTCCAGGTCCCAGACTACTAAATGACATCATCTCCGGCCTCAAAGTCACCCAAGCCCGACGTCGCATCTGCTTTAATCCCGCCTGCCAATCCTGCATGCCACAATTATTTAGAATGTTTTTGCTTATTTCCATAATGAAGGGGTTAATTATGCTCATGAGACGCCCCAACGATCTTGTCTTGACTGTCGAGGACACAGCTGTAGGTCTGCGAGCTAAATCATGCGCTAAATGTGTCACGTAGAATTAGACCCATTTGGCCTGGTCTAACGGTGGGCTGTTTGCAGAGCAATGGGCCCGGGCAGCTGTCTGGCTGTGGTCAAGTCAGGTGGGAGTGGGGAGGGGGAGCGGATCTCAGTTTTCACCGATTGGGCTGAACGAGACGCAGCATCTCAAGCAGATTATCCACTGTATCTTCAGAATCAGGTGAATGGTAAAATTTTTGAGCAACCATAAATTTTATTGGAAGTACAATTATGAAAATCTGAGGCTTGCTGAGTTTTTTTTTCTTTTTGGCGTACCCATCTACATGAGAATGACACAGAAATCCCATGAAGGGCTTCCAGAATGACACAAAATAAAAGGGAAAAATTATCTCTATGCCTTTATAAACAATTTCTATATATTAAAGAGTACTTCAACTATATTTGCTTGCTAGGTACAGTGAATAAAATGGTTGTATATCTATGAAGGAGTGTTTCTCAAACAAATCATAAGCCTGAATGAAGTATAAACACATCCCTCATGGGTAGAAGATAACAACAATCAGCTTGCAAATGAAAGGTCAAACTACTGGAAATCAGAACACAATCAGATTTATCTTTACTGGTATAAACGTACTAGAAGTACAAACTTTTCCAAAAAACTAGAATACAAATGAATCCTGGCTCACACACCATGTTCATACTCTTCAAAGTTCTTGGGTATAAAACATTCACCCATGGCCCTTTTACACTAGCACCCAGCAACATGGATAGGGCCATCTCGACTCAATTCTTCACAGGTTGGGTGGTTTTCATTAACAGTAACCGCTCTAGTGGGTGGGGTCGTCATAAAGTCCAAAAAGTGGCGCAAAGTGAACCTCACTTCCAGTCAGCAGTACAGCACACGTTGGTGTGGTTCGGTACGCTATTTTGTCTGTTTCCATCATAAAAACTCCCCGTATGATCGCATACCACTGCACACTGCACCATTCCTGGGAAACCTTCATTTGTAGATCCATAAGACAACAGCAAAGTTAGAGTGGGGCTACTGTGTCACATAACACAGTCGTTGACAGCAGACAGAAAAACACTGTTTGCGTCAAACATGAGATACTAGTGCTTTATGTTTGTCATCGAAGTATGTTGGCATTTGGTTTTAACCCCGTCTGGCCAGTGAGAAGCTAACTAGTGGAAACTCTGTCCTGAATACACCGGACTGTAGAATAATACACTGAAATGCAACTTCTGCCGTACCGCTCGGTGGAAACTCAGCATCATTTACTCCAAAGGTTCTTTGTATCCAAGTGGCCAAAATGATCTCATGTCTGACCTTCAAGCATTTGCTCGAAGAAGTTGATTTTGGAGTACTGGGCTTTCTGTTTGTTAGTATGGTAATGTAAAACTGTAGAAGATGACAGTGGTATTCCAGCAGTATCCTCTTAATGGCGAGCTTAAACCTTGCTGCTTCCTTTAATTCAGGGGTGCCCAAAGTGGGTCCTCGAGGGCCGGCATCCTGCACGTTTTAGTTCTCTCCCTGGTGGTACCAACAACCTTTTCAGCATGTCAGCGTTCTTCTTAGGCCTCCTAACAAGCCATAATTTAATCCAGGTGCGTTAAACCAGGGAGAGAACTAAAACATGCAGGATGCCGGCCCTCCAGGACCGACTTTGGGCACCCCTGCTTTAATTCCTTCAAATTGGTTCAATAGTACGCTATCAACTCAACAAGAATTTAGATGTAGGTGCTTTCATTATAAATGTTCTTTCAAAGAAACATCATGAATTATTTTAGCTGTTGAAGGAAGGAGCTCTCGAAGTACTTCTGCAGAAGCGTCGAACAGAAAACACTCTGTTGCTGAGTTACGATGTTGTGAAGGGGATGCTCTGGGTTTCCCATTATGTTCTTCATTTCATCAAGCGTCCTTCTTTTTACAGTATGCTCCTGAGGTTCCAAAACACAACCAGATTCTAGCACTATGAACCGGTTCAGATTGTTTGAGTCAATGTCTCTGAGGTAAATATCCCAGCAGCTGACTGCAGATGAGATTTTTCACTCCACAACGGCTTTAGAGAAAATGTGCAAGATCTTTCTGCAAACACTGAAGGATCTAAGCTCCTTCTACAGTACAGTACAGGCTGCCCTGTCTACTCACATCAACAGCAATACTATTTTTGTGTCCCGGCTGTTGTCCACGTTAAACTCAGAGGTATTTACATCAATTTACTGCCTCCACTTCTACTTTCATGATAAAAATGGCATTGAACATATTCCTGCATCTCCAAAAATCCACGATAATCCCCTTTTGTCTTTTTCAAATTCAAGATAAGAGGATTGCTCCCACACAATGCCAAAATGTTCTCCTCCAGCTCTCTTTACTCAGTCTCTTGTCCATCTCTGAAACACTCGACAAGCACAGAGTCTTCTGAGTGCTTCTGCAGATGGCAGGAATCTGATTTGTACTGGAAATCTGAAGTGCACAGAGTAAAAAAAAACAAAAAAACAGAACAGAACAGCCCCCTGTAGTGCTCTCCTTGGCAAAAAAAATCATAGGCCAGGTTGTAAAACTTCAAAATTCCTTCTATGTACACTTTTTTGTAACCAATAAAGAAGGAATAAAATGTGCGGTTTAGCCAGGACTGTAGAAGACTTTCCCCAACTTCTGCAAATGTATCATTCCTTTTAGGTCTTAAGTGAATTCCCCACACTTAAGACTCAAAATTGGTCAAATCCAAGAACTTTCTTTTTTTTTTTTACAAGTTCTGCTGCTGCATTTCAGTCAAATTAAATGAATGAGCTGATAGTCTACAGGTGACAGGGCAGCTTTGCTATACAAAGAGGATATCTGGACAAGGTGTCCTAATCGCTTGATTGGCTTTAATAAATCAAGGTTGCATCTGGCATCAAAGTACACAGGTTGTATTAATAAAATATGAGCCTGCTGAATGACCTTCAGCAATTTGGATTAGTTGCATAGGTGTATGAGTGTAAATCTAAGTGTGTGGGGGTGTGTGTACTTGTTCAGCTATTTTTTAACCCCCATTTCTGGCATATTTACTAACCTTCTGAAGTGTGTCTTACGTGGACCAAAGTCCAGTCCTAATATGGTGAAACCCCTTTGTTTAGTTTTAGGGATGGTTTAGAGGTTTAGTGTGAATGAAGTTACAGTTCAGGCTATGAGTAGACTAGTACTAGGTGTGGCCTTGTATTTGTTGCATTGTAAGGACCACATTCCTAACACATACTTCGTTGTGGAGATCCAATGCTCTTTGTTTGGACCAGAGCTTGGTCTCCATGAGGAGGATTGGTGATTTTGGGTTAGGTTTTGGATTAAAGTAAGGCTTAGAGTTAGGTATGTACCGGTAATGATTAGGTGTAAGGTAAGGGTCAGGTTAAGGCTTTAGAAATGGAAAGTCTTTGTAAAGACAGTGACATGATTATGTTTATCCTTGTATTTGACACATTATTAGGACAATATTTCAAACACAAGCTACTTTGTGGGACCAACTGCTCCTTATGGGGGCTCCATAAAATCAAGTGCTGTTTTGGGTTGCGTTTAGGACTAAGGTATAAATGGAGTTTGGTAATAGTTAGGTTTAGGGTAAGAGTCAGGCGACAGAAATGAATGGCAGATGAATGGAAGTCAATGCAAAGTTCTTGTGAAGATAGAAAAACATACTGTATGTGTGTGTATGGAGAAGGCGTGCATGGAGTTGGTGTATGTTCAAGTTTGTCAACTGAAATTGCCAAGACGCTAAGAAAGCAATAAGAGAAGTAACCTTGCAGCACTCATCCCCAAGAGCAGCAAGGGGCCAAAAAGCCTCGATTCGCAGAAGCCATAGCAGCCCCAGGCAGACAGACACCAGGCTCCCCCACAGAGTATTCATTCGCCCAACATTGAGGCAGGTCGGGAGGGAAGCACAGGAGCAGCAGCCCCCAGGCCAGAGAGGCAGAGAGAGAGAAACCCCCATACCCAACACCACAACCCCAAAGGAAGGTCAAGCAATTTAGAAATACTTCCTCATTGAGTAAAATTCTGTTTGTTTATATGGTGGCAAATTACAAATGGCACCTTACAGGGAACATTAAAACATAAACAGATCCAGGTTGCATGCAGAACTATTTCAGCAAAATAATTCAGTCATGTAGACAGATTGGCATACTATTGGCTGGTATTTGCAAATCAGAATTTAGACTTTCCGTGGCACTGATTGGCTGAAGCGTGCAGGTAAGGAAAATTGGGATGTTAGCTTTTAGCCAAGATGGTTTCCACTGTCATATTAATGTGTATTAAGGTATATTTGGTATTTAAACTATAGAAATAAGCACTTGAGTTTTTCAAGGTGTCTCAAGTATTTGCAGATTATACAGATTCATGGGTGGTAGTGGTAGGAAATACTACTATAAATGAGGGATGCACGATATTGGCTTTTTGGTTGATATCCGATATACTAAAACTTATTTGGCTGATAACCAATACCAATACCAATACTTTTTCCTATACCTACTTACTGAAACTATATGGCTTCCTCTACTGTGGAATTAAAGTACTGCATTATTTTGTCAATTGAGCCTGCTATCAAATGCAAATGCTAAAAGAAAGACTGAAAATGATGCAACACTTTCAACTTGTATTATGTTTAATGTCAGGTTTATTCATGACATTTACTCTAAGACAATGACAACACTCAAACAATGCAAATTTGACATTGTGCTGCAGGCACAATTGTCACTGGTTTGTCATATAAACACAACAAATTTCATATCTGAGTTATATTGACGGAATGGCCGGTGTCCGATATAAAATTTTATAGCAAATATCGGCCAATACCGATACCATGCGGATAATATTATGTACAGCTAAATTAAATTTTGGAAAATCAATCTTCGAATGATCGCAGTTCTATAATTTATTTTCTTTCACCTCTTGAGCAAGAACAGTCTGTTTTCTTTAAAAAACATGACACTTATGTTGAGCATGAGTGTGTGAGTGACTGTAGACTTATTATTGCATCTGTATTCTAGGTTTTGTTCATCAGTCCAAAGGCTGTTTTATCATTTGGTTCAATCTAGGTGTATAAGTAAACCTCAAATTGGTGGTGTGTTTTTTTTTTGTTTGTTTGTTTAACCCCTCCAGGGGGTCTTTTTGTGGGCTCTAGAGTCCCTTTTCATGAAGTAGGCTGACAGGAAAGGGGGAAGGAGAGGGGGGAAGACATGCGGTAAACGTCGCTGGGTCCGGGAGTCGAACCCACAACAGCCGCATCGAGGACTTGAGGCCTCCAAATGTGGGTCGCGCTAACCCCTACGCCACCACGGCACGCCCCTGGTGGTGTGTTTTAAGGCTTATACTTTTGATACAGTCAGTTATAAATTTATAACTGAATTTATTCATAATAATAAAAAAACTTCCTTTGACTGCAATTTGAACTGCTGATAACAGAGATACAAGGAGATAAAAGGAGAACAACAACTAGTAACCTTGTCAAATTAATGAGACACAAATAGTAATGATGCTGTTGGAGAAGAAGGTGACTCTACAGAACAGAAAAAAAAGATAGATATACTGAATGTTATTTATTCTGTATTTTCAAATATGAACAAGATGACAGCAAATAAAGCAGCAGTGATGACTGGAATTGTTTCATTGGCAAGCCTTTGGAAAAAAAGGAAGTCATCCAAATGAGACATCGTTTCTGACAGTACAGGGAACAGCAGCACACTGTACTGCGGCGGTGTGTCTCCTATAGGTTTTAATTTTCATCTGTACTATCACATTTCTACAAAATGTAATTCATTTTGTCGGAGCAGAAAACATAAAGAGTCTTCATGCTCCATTTCTTGCAACTGTTAGGTGTTTTGATGCTATTACAGCAATTAATCAATTCCACTATTAGTGATAATTTCAGAGGATTAATTGGCTGTTTTGCTGAAAATACAGCTATATTTCTTTCCTTTAATCACAAATCTCATCTCTTTTTTTTTTTACATTCTAAATGTTGGAGGCTGGAAACAGAATTAACATTCCCTTCAGTTTCGAGTCCAAATACTCGAGTGAAGGTTCCTTATTTTGTTGTGCTGTTCTCTGTGCTGATGCAAATTGCCAAGAGATTTCCGTATGAAGATACAAGCTGATGACATATTAACCAGTTGACGCTCCAAGGTATAGTCTTACTTTTTGATCTGAATAAATATGTGAAAAGAAACGAGGAGCAAAGCATTTAACGCTGTTGTTTTCTGCCAAACACTCAAGCAGAGCAAAATCCCAAGCTGATTAAAACGAAATGAGAACAGGAAAAGACGACGCCCAGAGCCTGGTGCAAGTTAAATCACAACAGTTTCTCTGCCTTCGCCGCGAGTTTACTCTGCTAAACTGAGCGAACGCCTCATCATCAGGTGTGTGAGTTTAGAAGTATGTCCCTTCTGTCTCTCTGTCCACTCTGACATAAAGAGTTGCTGCTAGTTAAAGGGTTAATATATTATGTGCTTTCCAGCCTCACAGTATCGTTTTATAGCACAATCAACTACATATGCTACATTCAGTTGTAATAAAAATGTCGCAAATATCAAATATGACTTAGAAAAAATTTGACTTAAAATTGGGCCTCTGTCTCTTTAAGAAATTCTTGCTCTTTCTGAAACTCCACCTCCTCTACTAAACCTTTATCAGCATTTTTACTAGTGCACTGAGAAGTTGCTCCTATCATGAGCTCAGCAGTTCCACCTGCTATTTGCTAATTGCTGATGGCTAGTCTGAAGGAGCTGAGTGGGTCCACCCAGGCGGTTTGCACAGCCGTAAGGTTGCCACGGGAGATTTAAGGGATTTTTCAAACATGCATAAAAGAATGAAGTCAATACTGCAGGCATGTTTTGATGAGGAAATTATATTATAACATGGCGTTATAATATACAGACTACTGCCCCTTTAAACGGGAGGTAAAAGCTTTTCACCTAAACTTTGGTGTATAAAGTGCAAATATTTCCCAATATATAAGTGTTAATATACCTGGTGCGAAAATAAATGACACCTGAAGATGAAGCTGGGAAAAATGTATAGGTTTGAACCTGTATGTACAATTTCTGCAACATCAACTGTTGCAGAAATTGATGAAGTTAGGTAGGGAAGTACTACCTAACTTCCCTTTTTAAAGCTGAAAGCTTAATGTTTTAAAGACATTTTAATCTTCAATATGAGTTTATCCTGTTTTCTTTTAACAAAAGTCAGACATTGGTTCGGTTACCGATGCTACAATCTACCATCCCAACCTTGGACTTGTTTCCGTCTACAGTCTAATAGCTTGTTCATGAGGTTTTCTAAAGTGAGCGCTGTCTTCTGATGAGAATTAAAAAGTAGAAACTCCACAGACGCAGGCTGGAGGCCAAATGGGAGTCGTGATTTGGTCCACCTCTATCTGGATTCACCCAACAGACGCTTCTATTCATACTTACAAGTGACTCTCGAACCAATGAGTGGATCAGGACTAATGTGGGGCTCTGTGGCCGTCCCAAGAACACTTCAACATGCGGTTGCACTAAAGCCGGGAATTAAACCACCAATTTTCTGATTAGGGACAATCACTCTTTTGTCATCAGCTACAGCTGCCTAGCCAAGGTAAAACAGCAGATACACAAAACTCATATTATTATCATGAAGCCAGAAGACATATTTAGCCATGGTTCAGTACTTTCTAATGATAACGTAGTTAGCTGTTAATAATTCATTATGTTTAAAACGGTGATTAGTGCCGTTTCTTACATAAAAAAATAAAAAAGCTACTATGTGGTTGGTTAAAACTACATGCACCTTCTTGCCACTTTTTTAGATACAGCTGTTCAATTGCTTGTTCGCACAAACAGCCAATCACACGGAGACTTTTTATTCTCCTGCTATACTATGAGCAGGCTATTGAGACATGCACTGCTTGTCAAAATAAAGGCACTTCCTGTTCAGTTCATTCAGACATTGAATGTTCTCCCTCGTTTATGGTGTATGTTGCATCACACAATACAGCAATAGGACCTTTAACTGTGTTCACTATTTAGATGTGACAGCGCAAGTTATACATGGAAATGAAATAATTCAGATAATAATCCTCTGACTCAGGGAAGAGACAAAACAAAAAAACCTAACCTCTGTATGGAAGCGAATACATTGAACGAATGGACAATGTGAATATGGGGATCAAGAAATCAAAAAATAATATTAAGCTAAACAAAATATATAAATATCAACTAAATGGAAACATTTTTATTCATTTAGAAATTCATATCTGCAAATATAACTCTATAGATATCAGCGTTATCACTAGTAGATAAGACATAAAGCTGCTCTGCGGGTGGATTTAAATATTCTATGACTAAACGGTAATTGTTGTCAAATATTAAAATGAGCAGATTAAAAGATAACTGTTATACTTTAAAGCTGTAAATAAGGTCTAAGGATAAATAGTACCAGATTATGATTCAGAGCTCAAGGACAATGCAGCTTCTGATACTGCATGAGAAAATGTCTCACTGTTGGAGATTTGACCTGTGAACTCTGATGATTAAGACTAACAAACATTATTGGGTAACACTTTATTTGACGGGTTGTGAATAAGACCGTCGTGACACCGTCATAAACATGACATAACACCTGTCATGAACATGAGGAAGTCTTCATGAATTCGGTAAATCATGACACTTTTAATACAAAGTTGACATTATTCAAAATGTCTTTGTTTTGACAACTTGACATTTATCAAGAAATCATGCTCTGACTGATTACAGCTAAAGTTTAATCAGTAATACTGATAAGTATGACCAATTATTGTATAATTGCTAAGTCAAAACAAGTTAAGGCCATAATTATTTAGACCTCATTTTTTCAAACTTAAATGTACGTTCACAGTTTGAAACTGTTTTTATGGAATTGCCATTAGTGACAAAATTAAATGAGACCACTGTACTGAAGACCATTGAAAACCAGGTTATTCCACCAGATATGGATTTCTGAACTCTTCCTGAGTTGAAACATCAATATTGTTGCTTCTAAATGAATATGAACTTGATTTCTTTGCCTTCTTTGAGGTCTGAAAGCACGGCATCTTTTTTATTATTTTGACCATTTCTCATTTTCTGCAAATAAATACGAAATTTTTGCTTGGCATTTCAGAGACATGTTGTCAGTAGTTCATAGAATAAAATACCAATGTTAATTTTACTCAAACATATACACTGTACCTATAAAGATTAAAATCAGACAAACTGAGAATTTTAAGTGGTCTCTTTGTTCCCAGAGCTGTATATACTATTAGATACATACGTGTAAATCTCCCAATAATTAAATGCATCATAAAATTATTGAAAACATAATTAAATTTGCTGTGTTTGACAGTTTCAATTATTTAATCAGAGCCATGATTTTCTGCTTATTTCAGGAGCCATGGAATAAATAAATACACTGTGAAATAAATATAATTTTTAAAAAGGTCTTCTGAAATAGAATATTTATAATATTTAAGAACATTATTTAAAAAGGTGTATTTAATTACTTCATGGAACATTTAATTATTTAATTGCAAATTTCATGATTTCATAATATATTTATTGATGTATTTAAGAACGTAATGATATTTAATGTAAATTTAATTACTTAAATAATTTCATGATATATTGAATAATTTATTGATGTATTTGATAATGTAGTGATGCATTTAATTATTGAGTGGTAAATTTAGTTATGTAGATAATTTTATGATACATTTAATTAATTAATGGGATATTTACAGGCATGTATTTCATGGTATACTTATTTAATTTTGTCACCTCTAGCCCTCCATACGTTTAAACCAGAGAGAATCTGGGGAGGCATCTACAGATCAGGACTTTCCACCTCAATTATCTATATATCAAAATAAAAGCATCCAATCACATTGATTTTCTGCTTTTAAATAGTTCAGTAATCTTTTGTGGTTTCTTTTTACAAACAAACTTAAAAGAACTGAAATGTAAATTGGATAAGTTTGGGTTTAACTGGAGACAATATAATTAAAAATAAGATCTGAGAAACAAACAAAAGTAAAACCAGTTCTTCCTGGAAGAGCTCTGGGAGTAAAGAGTTCACCCTCACCCAGATTTTAAGGTTTGTTGTCCAACAACATTAATAGTCCTCAGGCAGAGCCACCTAACCTTGTTTCTGTCATTACCTTGACCAAGTTCCTGAAAAGTAGCAAAAAAGCTCGGCCACCTTCGTCCAGAAGTCAGCGACCGGACCACGGAAGCCGAGACAAGCTGGCTTTAAATTAAGATAAAGTGTCACAACCGAGCTCGGTGTTCCAGTTATAACCTCCCCGCAGGTCAGAGGTCACACCTGGACTATTCTTTCTCTGCTTCGCCTCAGCATCGCCTCTACTGTCGAGGTCGGTCCCAGAAGGGCACCGGCGTTCGCCCTCGTACGGTCACCCTGACCAGGAAAAAATCTGGCACTCAACGTTTCCTGGGAACCAGAAGAGGAACGCCTTAGCTGTCGAATCGTCTCGGAACGTGAAGGCTCTTTCACCGGCGCACTGATTTCAAAACTCTGTTATTTAATGAAACGTAGGATGTGCGAGCTCCTCTTTTTTTTCCGCTCCCGGGTGACATGTCAGACGTAGTCCGCCTTCTCGATATTCAGATGATGTTTTTAAATGACACACTTTAAGATATCCAGGACTTGTCAGTCTTCTTCAGTTTGCTTTAGAGACGCGTCTTTTGTGTCTGGAGAAAATCGGATGAAAGCGTCCAAGAAAAAAAGGAGAAGAATAAAAATAACTGTTTCAACAGTAAGTCAGAGACACTGAAAGGAGGCAGAGGATGACTAACCTATAATAATTAGCTCTTTATTCCTTAGCCTGTAGCTTTGTAGATTTAATTTAACCACTGAAATAACGAAATTAATTTACAAAAATTAACAGAGTGTCCTTAAATATTGGTAATAAGAGATGTATGATATTCCGGAGCAGAAATAAAGAGTTGAAGGAACTTAGATACAAAAAAATAAATAAATAAAAAATTATTTTTGGGTGTTCCCATTGATGAACAGTTGTCATGGAAATTTTATATGAACTATAGAAAAGTTAAAACAAATTCCAAAGCTTTGCTGATTTAAATAAAAAAAAGGAATTACTAAACCAAAAGGCCTGGTATATTTTGTAACTTACTGATTATTTCACATCTGACATATTGTGTGGAAGTGTTGGGTATTACCTGTAAAACATATTTGGATTAGATTTTTCTTCTACAGAAAACATCTGGTAGTCATAAGAGAAAGTGGCTACAGCGATCAGACAAAACCCAATATTCACACAGTTCAACTTATTGAAAATGTACAAGTTGATAGAATACAATCGATTCAGAAAGCAAAGTAAGCCAGGTGGAAAGTAAATTTCAGCCAAAAAAATAACTCTGACATTTTCGGGGAAACAAAAAGAACTTGGAAATTTCTGAATTTGAAAAGTCAAATATTTTTGACTTTTGGACATTTTCAGAGCTCCACGATTTTGGACTTTTGAAACTCAGAAATTTCCAAGTTTCAAAGTTAAAAAAGGGCACATTAAACAAGATCTTAAAACACTGTACAACAACATAGCAACAACCCCTATTAATCAAGAATCTAATTGGATCCTACTATATCATTGCCATCATGCGGGGAAATGCAAAGCAAATATAATCTATATTTTCCTCAACAGGTATAAAGTTTCTGTTTCTGCTGCTGACAGTCCTGGAGGGCTGAGCTGATCTGAGACTGTAGCTGTTAAACAGACCAGAGGAGAGAAGGTCAAAGGTTATAAAGTTATGAAATAAGCAAATTTGCTGCCATTTTACTAATTAATCCCTAATAATATCTATTTAACCTCTAGAATAACTTGGCTGCAGACTGATTTATAGATCCAAAAAGCTCAAAGGGGTAAACGCTATATAATTGTTTGATGTTAAACCTCTGAGATCCAGAATTATAAGACTGAGATATCAAGGCAAAGAAAACTCGGTAGCTGCTGGTCGGGGCCCTCCAGACCCCTACCAGCAATAACAGATAAAAGGGGCAGGGTCTCAAGCCCCCTTCGTTCCCCCCTCTGCACGTGCCTGAATGAAAAGAACATAAAATCAAGTGATTCTCTTTTTACAGCAGTGTTTGTATTTTAGTTTAAATAATGATGGTGAGCCACTGATATCAGCAGATGAGTTACTAAAAAACACTTCAGCGATGGAAAGAGAGGCAGAAAAGTGTTTGAGATACTTTAACAGATGAAACCTGGACAGTTCTTTCAGCCTGCAGGGTGCCTTGTTGCTGATAAGCCTTCTCTGACATGAGGGATTTCTCGCTTTACCGTCATGCATATAGAGTATTGTTTTGCAAAATGTGTGTGGGGGGGACACTAAAGAAATCTATTTCCCCTTCACTGCTGGGTGCCCAGCGTCGATGTGAGCTCCAAAGATACACGCATTATCGCAGAGAGGAAATGGATGAGTCGAAGTTGAAACAAGGAGCAAGCAGCGTGTCCTTCCCCCCGTCGATGTTTCCCGTAGCAATGCCTCCATTGCCCATCAGCCGACTTGCAATCTCCTTCTGCTCGGATGGGTCCCGCTGAGAGGGGCTGATGCATATGCATGCCAGTCGATATGTTCAAACCTGCCTTCTTGGCGGGTCATCCCGAATCATCTCGGTAAAAAAAGGACGTTACGGAAAGGCGAGGGGGAGAGCAGCCGGCTGTTTCGAAGTCACAGTCGATCGGCTAGCGGACAGCAGACACTGTGGCCACGCAAAGCAGCATGTGTTTTCCATCATTCTGGCCAGTAGTAGTAGAAGGTGTTGCTATTCGGCTTTTTTGTCAATGGTGGTTTAGTGAGAACAGGAGAGCGTAAGATACGACAACACCCATCAGGTCGAGCCACATTGTGAATGTGGAATGGAAAAGGGGCTTCAGGGAGTTTTCATACCTGATAGTCTGGTAGACTCTGTTCGATTGAGGGACCAGCTACAGATTAGGGTCTTCCATCTCAACGATTTATATCAATATCAATAAAAGCATTCAATCACATTAATCATCTGCTTTTAAATAGTTCAATCATCTTTTGTGATTTCCTATCCTACCTTTTAGAAACAAACTGCTTGGTTGAATTAAAACAACTGGAATGTAAATTGAATAAGTTTGACCTTATCTTTGGTAAATAACCAAACAAACTAAAGTGAATGTTTTGCCCTTAGCTACAAAGAACTCTGTTCCATCAAAAAATGTTGCAGAGGTATTGAAAATGCTATCTAGTATTTCTGTCAGAATCTGTATTGAGACTGAAATTTTACTATCATTTCAAGTTTATTCTCCAGAGCACAGAAGTGAAGGAGCAAATGATTTCTTTTTGCCGAAATTCAATCTGACCTCATCCCAGCTTTAAACTACTGTAATATGATGATGCCCTTTACAGCCACTGAGTGTCTAAATAAAAGAAGCGCTCTGTATTTTAGAAATAACTGGCTGCATGTGCAGTTTTTATGAGCTGAATGAAGGTCGCTTCTTTCATTGATTTATTTGAATCATTTTAGCCCGAGGATATACAACTACCCAGTGTCTCTCAACAGAGAACGGGAGACCCTATATGGCTCCACGCTTGAATACCGAATGTGACAGGGTTGCCGTAAATGAAAGGAATTGCTGGACACTTTCTCACTTGACGAGGGCTGAAAGAATCAAGTATTCTTAAATGCACTTTGCAGCCGTCGAATCTGGAGATTTCTATTTGGGTTTTAAAGTGAAAAAGCAAATGAAGACAACCTGAACTTATCCTGAATAATCCCATCACTGTGGTGTTATGTCAGCAGGGCAAGTTGTCAAAAAATACACACAAACTTAGTCATTTACATGTTTGCTTGTTTTCTTGTTCTTGAAGGTTTCAGACATGTTTACTATTCATCTATTTATCATTTCATTCTTGTTAGGATTTGACCAACAGGATCAGAATCCTTAAAGCTATAAGTGCAAAAAAGTGAAACTTTACAAATAGTATTAAACACATTGCTTTGCAAAATTCCTTTTTCACATTAAACTTTCTCACATTTTGTCAAGTTACAGCAACAAACTAGTGTGTTTCAAGGGGATTTTATGTCAGAGATGAAACAAGGACACAAGTGTGAAGTAGAAGGAAAGGATTCATGGTTTTTATTATATTTTTACTGTTAAAACTGAAAATGAATTTACTCTCTGTAAAAATTCATAATTTGTAAATAAATAAAGACCCTAATGAAGGCTGTGTGAAAGTTTAAATCAGGGTTATGTTATGATCCAAATCTAGTCACCAGGTCATGACTGGAGAAATGAAAGTTGTATTGTCTTTACATGCTTGACCAAGCTTGTGGCGCTATCGGTGTATTTAAACGTGCTGTACTGCTGAAGAGTTATCAAATTGATTTGGAATTCAATTCATTCATGTCTGTGTTTAAAAAACGAAACACTTTAAGTCAATTCAGTGACGCTTTTGTGTATTGAATCAGTTTTTGGCCGATACTAAACCTCAGATAACTGTATTGTATCGAAATTGAAAAAAACGTACACCTGTGCATCCCTAATATCTTGTTTGATAAAAATGTGTGTATATGTCAAGACAGTCATTTTAAATTCTTCATTCATTTCAAACCCAACAAGAAAACTACATCCTACGAAGCTTTGTTTGAAGACAAACCAGAAAAGCTGTTGCAGGCTATTCTGAATGAGAAACTGGTTTAGGTAAGTTCTTCTCTCCCTTTGGCTTCCTCTGAACACTTCATGTGGCGTCTTGTGTCGAGCCCCTTCTCCCCCCTTTAGTGTTTCAGGTTGCTCATATAGAAAGTGAAGCCCTGCTGCTGGTGCGCGAGGCAGAAGCCACTCTACCAATTTCAACCCCTCTCCCCCCCTCCGTACCCAGAGCTGCATCACCCAGCAGCTCCTCTGTGTGTGTGCTCCCCTTCCTTCCAGACTCCACTTTCAGCTCCCATCCCTCCTGGCCTTTCAACGCTGAAATGACCTTCCCCTCCTGCTCACCACTCCAAGGCTTGCATCATGTTCTTTTTACCACTACCTGACTCGCTTCGCTATAATTAACCAACATGACAAATTTGTGACTGAAGTGACAACAATCTTGACCAGGGATCAAAACCCGCCTCAGGATTTTCTCGTTCGTAAACACAAGTGCGCTGAAACTGCCGACACTATTTTGCCACACGTGCCTAAGCTAATATTGCCGGGTTCATGCGGCTGCAGTGACAGGTAAGCCAGCACTTGTGAAAGAAGTGGCTGATAAATTGCTTTTGCATTATCTGAACTGCTTCTGAAAAGGACACACAGAGTGACATTTTCATTAATGTGACACCGCTATCAGAGGGGGAAAATATCCGACTGCAATCTCTGGAGTAACGAAATAAACGTCTTTTACTTTATATTGTACCAAATCAAAAAATAAAGGTGATGCATTATTTTGAGCTGGCTCTGTGAGTTAGGCTATTGCATAAACTGTTGTGCTGCTAGTATGAGGATTTTATAAGTTAGTGCTCCAGTTGTTCTTAAGTTAATGTCTTACCGCTCTAAACTTAGATTTTGAGACGTTAGAACATCATGTAAAACCACATGTAATTAAAAACTTGTTGGTAATATGATACTATATATTTACATTAGCTTTTTTAACGGCAGGTTATGAGTACGTTTGTATTATGTTAACAAGGTTGTGTTTTTAGTCTTAGTAATCATTTTATATAGGTTTTTCATATTGTGTGCGACCCTGAATGGTATCCAATGGCCTAACCAGCTCAATATGAAAAATCAGAACAGGAAACGACATGAAAGCCTCTGAAGACGACGCTGGGAGCAACGTCCTTCTTCACAAAATGTAAACACAAATGGAAGGATGTCAGAATTTAGATGTAGTAAAGTATCATTTTTGTCGCTGGTTCAAGACCATGAGTCACTTCTCCCATAAGCACTAGACTCTGTCGTTTGTTTTGGTTAGATTTAACCCGATTCCCCTGCGCTATAGTCCACTTCCTGCTTTTGCAGCAGTCTCCAGTTCACTTGGAAGTCACATAGGCATTCAGACCTCATCAGGGTTCAGTTTAACCTGATTCGCGACCTAGGTTTGTAGGCTGGACTAGAGTTTACTGGTTTGGTCCGCATCAGAGTTCAATTGCACATTCACACCTCCCCAAATGAACCGGACTTTCAAAGCAAACAAATTAGTTTGATTGAAGCAGAATAGACAGGGATTGCGTGAATGCTCCCTAAACTGTAATGGATTAAAATCATACATTTTACACAATGTCCCTGTGGTAAAGCCAGCACAGGTCAGTGAGCATGAGTACAATGCCAAGATCACCAATCCAATGATGAAGCACTGAGGTGAAAACATCATGCTTTGAGGATATTTCTCTGCAAAGGGAACCACTGAGCCGGATTGATGATGGATGTATTCCTAAATTTTGGGCAACCACCTCCTTGCTAGGTCTTCCCATCAATGACCAAAAACACAGAGCATGCGTAACAAAGGAGTTTCTCTGTAAGCATTTCAAGGTCCTGGAGTGGCCCTGCTAGTCTCCAGACCTGAAACCAAGAGAACATTTTGGAGGGAGGTGGACGTCTATGTTGCCCAGCAACAGACCTGAAACATGAAAGATCTGGAGCAGATCTGTGTGAAGGAGAGGACCAACATCTCTGCTGCTTTGTGAGAATTTGGATAGAAGCTACAAGAAAAATCTGACCTCTGAAATTGCTAGCAAAGCTTTCCAAATATTAAGGTATATTAAATGCAATAAAAGGTGAATTATTTAAAAATCACACAGTGAGATTTTCTGGATTGTCTGTCACAGCTCAGGTGTAGCTATGACAAATTACAGACCTTCGTCCTTTTTAAGAGGACGAAGGTGAATCAAATACTTGTTTCCTACTCTATTTCACCTTGTCTTAAATTACGGGTTGTGCGTCATGAATCTACAATATCATGACCACATCTAAAATTACGGTGTCGATGATTGTAGGTGGGTTAGTTTCTCTGGAATTAAATTTAAAAAGGACAACTTCTTAAAGGGTAGTTGACAATATTTATGTCAGTCATGTATTTGTTCAATGGCTTCATACACTGGAGCATTAGCCATGTTAAGCTTTGACCGTTTATCAGTCAGTATTCATTTAAAAAGTTTGAACCATGACAGGAGGCATTATTCAGTTCTCTCCACACAGAGATCTTTCTTGTCAGGATTATATGGCTACAGAATGGCAATGCACCAGGCTACGCTATTATACCTATGAAGAACACTAATGATCTACCTCAGGGGCGAGCATACACCCGAGTAATTTATTGGAGCTGGCAGGACTCTACCGGTTAATACCCTCCATCAACGGTCCACATGGAAATGTAAAAAGGCTCGTTGTGCACACGTCACTCTCTTCCCTTTACTTACCTCTTTCTCATGGCGTTTCTAGTGATTGTTCCTTTTGTTGCCCCCCCTGCCCTTAAATACCACATGCCACTTGACAGGGCTGCAAATGATGTGTTGATGGGAGCTGAGGGTTCGTGTCAGTTCCTTGTTGGCTTCTTAGTAGGAAATGAGAGGTCTGCCTCGGGAGGCCGCCTTGGTAACAACCAGACACCTCCCCCTACCTGCCACCCCTCGCTTGTTAATTCCTCTCACTGCTGCGACGGACATACGCCGCACTCGGAGTGACGAGAAAAACCACCCCCCCAAAATACTGTCACCATCATCGCCTTACCCTTCCTTTCCTCCCTTTCCCTCTCTTCTGAGCCGCTGAGGTGACAGGTCATAAATCCCTACAGACATGGGCGTGGGCGTTTTAGCGAGCAGGATGGGGATGACGAAGATGATGGGGAGTAGAAAGAAAGGGAGAGAGGGGTTGGTAACTGCAACAGAAACCTGAAGGAGATTTCTCCTCATGCATAGAGAGCTGTTTCCCCCTCACCGAAAATGTCTCCCTTGGGGTTTCTAGTGCCAACTCACTGCATGCAAAGTAGTCTCCCGCTCTCTCTCCCTCTCTTGCTCTCGCCCTCTCCGTGGAAATGGGGGACGGGGTCTTAGGGAACTTTATGGCACAGGATAAAAACCGAGGAGCAGCATCTCATGGAATTCGCCACCCTCCCTATCATCCAGATGATCCCGAATGCCAATTACCCTCCCTCGACTCCGAGGGGAGCGGCCTGTCACTCAGGATGCGGCTCGTGCTTGTGGGGCATTGATAGGTTTTGCTACGGGAAGAGTCAAAACCTATAATATATCACTGCTGACTGCGGGGCTGTAGAAGAGACATGGCCATGATGGTTAAAGGCATGGACGGTCGGAAGGAAGAAAAAAAAAAACCACGCCTACACCTTTTTGCAGTCGTACATGCAAAGGCAGGTCAAAGACTGTCGCGGTTCCAACATTTAAAACTTTCCTTCATAACTGCATTTTAAAAATCATTGATAGGGGGAGAAAAAAAAACATTTTAATGTGAGTATTAAACAAAGTGTAGACAAATAAAATCGAGTGAGAGATACCAGAGGGGTTGACTGGGAAAAGAAAACCATAAAGGTCAAAAAATTTTAGAGCTGAATAAATTTGATTTGCATAACTTTGGAATCGGGCGTCGGGTCTCTGCTTAACCTCGAGGCATCAAATGATGATTTCATCTACATTCTTTTGCGAAAACCCGCTTAAATGACTTTGTAATTTGAAAGGGCTCCTGCATACATTGTCAATCATGACTGGGAATGGTTTTCACTCTAAAGAAACATAAATGCTTTGCAAAGATTGTACTTGATTAGCAAAGTCAAATAACTCGATCTTTTGGACGTTTCTCTTCAGCACACTGATTTTTGTCCTTTTTTTTGGATCAGAAAGCTCTGTGTACTTTCTTATGTTTCTTATTCACCTTTTCTCATGTTAAAACTGCCGATGTCAGTCTATGTTTACTTTGTTGAACCTTTTTTTGCTTGAAATAGAGCTGCAAGGCTTTTGAATAATGTCTCGCTTTGAGCATCTTGAGAGCTTTTGTTGGTTTTCTTGCTTAATAGCTCAAGCTCAGTATGATGAAGAGCGTCTGTGAGCAGACATTTTCAAGCCACAGATTCTCAGTTGGATTTAGATCAGAACTTTGACTGGGCCATTCAAACACCCAGGTACGCTTTCATCTAAACGTTTCCATTGTAGCTGTGGTTGTATGCTTAGGGTCGTGCTGGAAGTTCAATCCACGGTCTCAGATCATTTCCAGGCTCTTATCAAGTTTTCTTCAAGGTTTTGCCCTCATTTAGCTTCATCTCCCATGTTTTGGAGACGTCAAGAAAGTCAGTATAGATTAAAGTTTTTTGGCCACCTGGGGGCGCTCAGAACACTGACCGTTCATCCCCAGATGGTCAGATAGAGCCATCAAAACAAAAGTGGAGCAAACCTAAAGCAACTCACAAACCACAATGATGAGTCTGCAAACACTTGAGAACCCCTATAAAAACACTTCTAATTGCCTATTTTAATAGTTCTTACACCAAATTCTTATTTATTATTTATTTATTTATTAACAGTGCCTGTTTGCAATGCTAATATGTTTGTATGTTAGAGAACATTCAATACAATATATGAGAAAAAAAATAAATTAGCAGTACTTCATAATTCATATTGCAGTGGCCAGCATTAATAAATGATTTTGACGAAGTTTTTACACTATAAGTTCGAATGATTCTTAGCCCAGTGAACTAACTTTATAGAAGTAAAGCTCCCATAAACCTACGGATGCACAAGCTTGGAAGGTCAGCAGCTATTTAACTAGCTTATATTGAGTTGTAAAGGTTAGAGCTGGGAATGTCAGCCTCAGGCTAATTACCAAATATGACCTATATATGCTTATGCAGTAAATTTACACCACTGGTTTTTATCATAAGGCTAAGGTGCGACTTCATTAAATCACATTTCTCCTTTTTTGCTTAACAGTCATATTATTTAACCATTACTGTCTGTACATCAAACAAATCAGTCTCCCGTTTACTGAGAGGCATTTCAACCAGAACATCAACATAATGGGAGTTTTTCCACTGCAGAAGGTTTTGGGGAAATATGAGGTGGGAGGAACCTTTTCCAGCCATATCACCAACTATCCCAACATTCCTTCATGTTTGTTTGTGGATGATGACGGATGGATCCTGTGGTGCGTTAGTGCTGGAACTTAATATGTCGTTGTGCGTTAATATCCACAAAAAAAAACAGAGTCATTTTGGTTTTAGTGTCACCGTGTTTGCAAGGATTCACAAAAAACGAGAACGTTTGTAATAAATAATGTCACCAATAATATTCAAATTTAACAGCTGAACATTCTAGCTTTGGAAAATATTCATGAAAAAAATTGAGGCATAAGATTGTTTCACGAGCAGGGCAGCCATTAACGTCTTCAATGGTGGATCAAATTATTTAGGGGAGGAATTTGTTGAGTTAATGACTGTTGAGGAACATATGATGGAATTCCTTTAATTTGTGTTACATTAACAAATACCTGCAAATAGATCAGGAGTTAAACAGAGCACCTACAGACATTAACAAGCTCCTAAGCTGAATGAGTAACCAGCAATTAAAAGTAAATGGACTGAATTATATAAGGCTTTTCTAGTCAAACCAACAATCACAAGAGTCACATTCACCAAGCCTCACACACACTTACCAGCAAGTGTCCAAGTGATACACAGATCACTTGGACACTTGCCTTTTTGTGCCATGCCCAGGGGAACATCAACACATAAGGAAGCTGAGACTGAACAGCAACAATCTAGTCAGTGGGCTACTGTAGCGTAGGCTGCTCCAATACATGCTAACAGTGCAAAAAGGACACAAGAAGCAATATTTGCTGGACTTATCCAAAACGCCACTATCACATGTAGATGTGTTGCAGCTAAAAGATGCATGTATTCGTCTGACAGCTGAACATTTGTGATAGTTTTTGTTTGTTCATGATTCCATAAGTTTTTGTTCAACTGTAAAAAAAAAAAAAAAAAAAGCCCTTATAATTATATAATTTCATCTATTTTCAATGCAGACTTTGTGAGTTGGTGGAGTTCATGTCGTCAGGGATCACAAAGACAGAAAGTTAATCTGGTAAATAATGTACCGGTAACTTTGCGTCATGTCTGTGATTTATTACCGGTATTGTTTACCTTGATTTGATTTATTTATGTAAAGACTAAGCAGCGCTTCAGAGCCGTGATCCAGTCAGTGATTGTCTCCGGGCAGAACGCTCGGTCCCCAGCAGTCCTAAGCTGATTTAAACCTGCATTAATGAAATGAAATGTCACAAAAAGTTGTTTTTTTTCTCTATAAAATATCAGTACATTTCAAAAACTTTAAAAGGAATACATCAAAATGAAATTCATGCTTTCTTCTTTTTTTTTTTCCCCAGCACTGACATTTCGTTGCTCAAGCTGATGTCAGGCCGGCCTGTGTTATCCCTCTCCTTATCTTATTTTTCCCCCCCCCTACCCCTTTTTCTAAATTCAAACAGCACTTTTGTTATCAGTCATTTTTGTGCACAGATGCTACCCAGATCCCTCTATGTATTGCCATTTCGTCTTTATTGCCAGCCAGCTTATCCGCCACTGATGGAATTGTTAAAAAGCAGATATGAGCAAAATCTAGAAGGACCGGGCTTTGTCGGCGAGGCGCGTCCCCCAACCCCCCCACCCCATCAGATGAGAGCAGGCCGATAAGAATCTAAGCAACGCCTGCAGGTCGTGTCACTCTATGCATAACAATCTGCGGCTGTTTGGCTGGAGAGAAAAAAAAACCCAGAAAAGAGATGGGCGGCAAGGGCTCACAGGAAGGAAAAAAACAAAAAAGGGCGAGTGTTTTGGTGATAAATATGTATAAGGTGTCCTGCCTCTCCTTTTTGGCAAACCCGAATGATCAATATTGCACAGCACTCTGTTTGAAACAAAGAGACAAATCAAGGTCTTGTTTGTTCTGTTTGCAGATATTTGCAGGTTCAGAAGGGTTGGTGTGTGTGTGTGTGGGTGTGTGTGTATAGAGATGCTGCCCTCAGCTCAGAAAATGTGCATAACTTTACGTTTAGTTAAATTAAATGTGCAGGTGATATAGGTACTTGAATTGCCCGTTTATTTACAGTTTCCACCTCCACTTGTTTTGTTTTGATTTTATGTGACGGAACAACACAAAGTTGGAATGTGGAGAAGAAATCCACAGCTAGCGTTCACCGCGCTTCACTTTTTTCACGTTTTGTTGCACTATAGCATTTTTCCAAAAATTGCATTAAACAATCTCCTCAAAATTGGACACATACAGTAAATGCCCCATTATGACAATGTGGGAAATGTTTTTGGAGCTTTTTCCAAATCTGTTAGACACAGACAACCAAGAAATCACATTTACATAAATATTCACAGCCTTTCCTTAATACTGTGCTGATCCACCATGGCCTCAAGTCTTTTTCAATCTGCTGCCTTCAGTTCACCTGACTTTAGGGAGTCTGACCCGTTCTCCTCTTTGTTGTTCTTCTCCAGATCCATCTGGTCGGAGAAGTCTGTCAGCCATTTTCAGATTTCTCCAGAGACAGTTGGGTCCTGTGAAGGTCTTGGCCACTCCAGGACCTTCACACAGTGGTTCTGAAGTCTCTCTTTAGAGATCTTGGCCATGAGCTTTAGGGCGTGGTTCTCAAAAAAAAAAGGGTTCTGCTTCCACCGTGCTTCACTATAGGGACGGTGGAGCTTCCTCCAAACATGACGCCTGGCATTCACACCAAAGACTTCAATCTTGTCTCATCAGGCTAGAGAATCTTGTTCCTCCTGCTCTAAGAGTCCTTCAGGAGCTTTTAGGTAAACTCCAGATAGGCGGCCATGTTCCTCTTATTAAGGTGAGGCTTTCTGGTCGCTCTACCATCCAGGCCTGATTGGTGGATTGCTGAAGATGGTTGTCCTTCTGGAAGGTTCTCGCTCTTACAGAGTGACCATTGGTTTCCTCCTGGACTAAGACTCTTCTCCCGTCTAGTTTAGATGGCTAGCCAGCTCTAGGAAGAGTCCTGCTGGTTCCAAACTTCTTCAATTTACAATGGAAATGACTATCAATGAAAAACTACCATACCATACCAACTGAGTCCTACCATTAAAAAACAACTTTTAATTCCAAACTCCTAAATCACTGAGTTTGCTGGTCACAAAAAGCCCTAGAAGAACTCTAAAGATTCTGTTTTTGTTTTTAAGGGATGCTTTCAGAAGCAATTACATCTTCATTCATCACCTGTAGCTCTGCTGTGAATGAAATCTCTAAGAGACTCAACATGCAGAATATACTTTTTACTTAAGCAAAGAATCAACTGTCTCCTGATTCAGGGGTCAATAGTTGCTATTATCTCTATTTTAAAATCTTTGTATCCACTTTTATGACGATGATACAAACAACTACAAAGAAAACAGACCGTCAGTAAACTGTTCATTTACTGATAGAAATCAGTAAATGAACATAAGATTGAACATAAGAATCAATCTGGATTGTTACATGGATCATTACAGGGACTTTTCTGTTTTGTTATTCAAATGTAATTTTTTTTTTTCCCCAAAGCAGAAACTTGGAATTTGCCTAATCAGTTAAGTAAAAAAAAAAAATATATATATAATAGGCAACACAAACCCTAGCTTATTATGGTAATACAATTTAGTGATTGTATTACAATTTAGTGATTTGTCATTTGAGCAATCTGTGTGTTTTTAAGCGTGGCTGAGGTTTCCTGTTCCCCGACTTAGAAATTAAATACTTAACAGCAGTGTGTTGGACTCCACTCATAATACGCAACATATAACAGAATAACCATTTTCCATCAACTCTGCTGGTTTCACTTTTAACACAAACATTCTCTTAACTATCTAAAAGGAGGTGTTTGTAAAATAATGTAATTTTTCAGAAACCATTGATTTTCTCTCTAAAAAAAAAGATGAACGTGGGTATGATCTTCATTTTTATGACAGCAGGTAAAAAAAAAACTACTGCTTTGCTCAGTTTTACCAAAGCCTGTGAATCAGCAAATAAAAGTGGAACCTGAATGGTTTTAGAACATTATGACTTCAAATTAAGTCAAAACTGCATTACATTATTAACAAATTAATTAATACATCAGATGATTCATCTGAACCCAATCCGTGCAGTTAGATTAAACATATGGTTCTGTCTCAAATTAAAGTAAGGGTTTAATTAGACTTGCATATTATTATGTTAGAATGGTGGCGTTCGGGTCATTAATTCTGAACCGTTCTGGCCTGCTGTTAAATCAGGAACGTGGGCACATCTTTCAAAAGAAAAGACCTGCTAAGAATAGGAGAGTTTCTCTACGTACAGGACGTTTTAATCTTGTGCCTTTCACAATGTATGAAAAGTTTCCTGTAGCAAAACAATGCCTGGGTATAAGAGGATAGACTCCCTATAAAACCAAGTTAAATGCATCACCTAAAATAACACACATTCAGTCCTGTCTACTTCAAACTTATAAACCACTAAGCATCCAGCCTAAAAACAAATGTATGTAATAATAAGGACCGGGGATGTTGCATGTTTATTTCGAATAGATTGTAACATGTTAAGAGTTTTAGCAGAATTAAATGTCTTTTTTCTTCCTTCCTTTTAAGTTTTGAGGTTGAAAATGTCTTTTCACATTCACATGTTTCTGGTACGTACGTAAATCTGTCCCACAGGTGACATCTGCAAACGACAGAGATGGACAACAAAGCCGCTTCTCTCGGCCCACCGCGATTAGGTTTTGCTTCTTAAAACAATCTGAAGCAACTCATTCAAAACAGCCGTGGTCACTCCGCTTTCTTTTAACTTGCGTTTGTTTTTGCCTAGAAAGTCTGATTCGTTTGGGAAGATGTGAATTCGTAATCAAACTCTGATGCGGACCAAAAAACTGAGCTCTACAAACCTCCGTCTCGGTTTGTGTGTATGCCAAGAGGACTGAAGCTCGCTCCAAAGACAGGAAGTGGACTGTAGAGCAGAGCATTCTGGGTAAATACACCCAAAACAAACACACATGCCTCAAACTAGAAAGAGAAATGGCTTGTGGTCTTTGGTAAAGAGAAATCCTACAAGCGTTAAAATCTGACCCCACTCCATTTCTTACATTTCGTGATGAAGCAAGTTGCGCTGAGTGTCTTCTTCAGAGGTTTTCATATTGTGGTTTCTGGTGCAACGCCACCGCAGGGCGGAACAGGTTTCCCAAAAGGTTTGGATTGTTTGCCACAGAGCAGTGTGAACGAGAACCGCACCAGATGGAAATGTAACAAATGTTGCAATTTTGTCCCCAATCGAAACGAGTCAACCAGACTATCAGGTGTGTAAAGTAAATTACAAATTATGAAGCATTTCTATTTTAGGAGGATGAGGCAAAATCCTAAAGTTCAATGATTTCCTTTCAATGATGGAACATCTCATGGAAACATTTATCAACACTTAATTGCTGATGTCTGATTTTGGAGAAAAAGAAGGGAAAGCAAAAGGAAAACGTTACAAAATGATGTGTTTATGTTTATGTACATGTCAAGGAATCAGGGCACTATAGTTTGCCTTTGGCATTCATTTAGAGGAAATGAATGCCATTTCCTCTAAAGTTTGTTTCTTCCTCTGCGGTCACTCAAGACACATTTGCTGTCTGACTCTGGAAATGCCTGCTGTATGCAACCAAAGGGAAAATGCGCCACCTACGTAAAAAAATACTTGTTTTCTTGGCTGCTGCTGCTGAACATCTGAAAGCCAGTTGCTTTGACCTTTGGCTCGCGTCACCACACCGTCCTCCAGCGCGCTCAGGTAGAGTTCCGTCAGGGAGGAAGATAGGAGCTGGCATGCTGAACAGCCTCGAACAAAACGGGCCTTTAATGGCACGGAGCAACGCAAGCATTTGATCAATAGAGACAGTTGCCTGTAAAGGTCAGAGAGGACTGTTGGTAAACACGCTGAAGTGAAATTTGTGATGAAGCTTGACTTTCCAACTTGATCCACGCTCGGCACCCTCCTGGCGCTTTGTGCCTGGGGAGCCGATCTGTGAAAAAGTTTGTGCCCCTTTGTAGATTTCTTCTTTTTGGCTTTTTTTTTTTTTTTTTGTCACACGTAAAACATGGTCTATGCATTTTATGTTGCTTTGTATGTTTGGAATGCCTGGCTGACCCTTCTGTTTGGTGAAATCTCAAAACCGGGAATTTTGATTTGCAGTTCAGATTTATGGATGTTAACGATGTTGTTTCTAATCTATTTTGAGGAAAAATCTGTTGCTTTGAGACGTTTCAACCTGCTTCATGTCAGACAAATTCTGTTTAGCTGATTTCTTCATCTAACAGGCCCAGCATAAATCAGGTCTAGCTTGAAAAGTCTGATTAAACCCCATGAATTCATGATTTGACGAGAGATATTAAGCCACGATGTTTGGTGTTCTTAAACACTGAAGTGAGACAAAACCAGGAGAAATCAGTGAGGAGAAACACACTGTCATTGCACTGCATGTCGGCTCTGCTGCTGTGCAGCTTTGTTCCAACACAACTGAGGAGCAAACACACGAAATGTCAAGAAACAAAGACAAGATTAATCAGTTTGACTTTGACACACCTCCAGTGTCTTAGCAGGAAGAAAAACACTCCGACTGTCTGTTAAATGACAGAATTAATGTCTGGCAGAATGACGTTTGACCTACATTTGGCCTAATTATAATCTGTTCCTCTTACTTTATTTATGCTCTTAGATGCTTGGTTGCATAAGATGTTAGCGACCTAGCTAAAGAACATAAAAGTATTTATTGGTAATTAGAAAAAGCAGCAAATTTATTTTGTTAAACGTCGCTGTTATATTATAGCTTAAAGTTTAAATGCGTCTTGTGATATTTTCCAATATATTTGTGATTGCAGTTGCTTTAAGAATTTTGTTCCTCAGTTTAATAACTGAGGAGGTTAATATCTTTACTTGGCTGCATTATATCAATTGCCGTCTTCTTTGGTGTATAGCTCTTGAGAAAATACAGTTGAGAAAATATGTTTACATGCACAACATAAAAACATGTTTTAAAAAAAAGCTGATTCAGTTAATGGAAACGGTGATTTTCCTTTCCTCAGGTGAAGCCGCCCAGATGGCTTTTGCTTTCGAGTCTTGAAAATGTGCAGCTATGAGAGCAGAGCAGAAATGGTCAACCTTGCATTAGAAAATGTAGCTCAAAAATGAGTTAAAATGGCCATAATTGAGGTCATTTCTGCTGTGGGTTGCAACATCCTGGAGTAAAAAATAAAAAAAAGTCCAACCCAGGTGTGACTAATGCTCAAAACAGATTGGAAACTTGGAGAAGTTGGCGTTTAAGTAGTTCGTCTTCTGCTGCACACAGAGGACTCCCGTTGAGATCTAAAAGGAGAGTGTTTGACTTGGTTATTATCAGCAAGTTTGTTAGAAATGTAAAGAAAAACAACTATAACCCTCAGCTTTAGCTAGTTTAGATTATAACCAGCTTTCCAATGACTGCATCAGCGCAGACTTTCAAAGCAAAGTCTGCAAATCGTTCATCTGTTGTGTATTTAATTCCACACATATTTGCTGAAGAAAATATTGTCTTATTTCTCCAACATAGTCAGGAGCCACAGATAAATACCAGATCCCTGGATTTTCCCTCAGATATTGAGATGAGAACGACACCAACAACATAAACCGAAGACATTTTCTTCACATACATGCATTCCAAAAAAAGGAAAAACTATGCTTCACCTTCACAAAGCGGGTTTCTTGGAGTTGTACTGACTTCTGAGAAACTCTCTTGTAAGAAAGATCACTCCATTCAAAGAATAAGTTATTGAGGGAAAAGCTGAAAACGTAGCACTCTTGGGACTTTTCAAAGTGGGTAAATAAAACGCATAAAAAATGAATCATCCAAATCAAGTCTAAGGTCAGGAAAGACACATCTTTAGTGTTTCCAGTTCTTATCTCGTTTTCACATTACAAAGAGCTGAGTGTTTAAGCCAAAATGTCTCAAAAGTAGAATTTTGTTCAAGTGTGTGTTTTAATTGGTCTGATTAAGACTACCATAGAAACAGGGTCGTAATGGAAACTGACAAATTCAGCGACCCCGGGATTCCACACATAGAAATCAAAGCTGTTTAGTCCTCAGGTAACGAACACACCAAACGAAGTCTTTGACGGATTCATTTCCTCTCTCACTGATCCAGACTGATTCTAAAGTTCAGCAGTCAGACCTTTTGGGCTGTGGAAGTCCTTCGTTAGATCTCCTATTGAGTGCTTGAATCACGCAACCAAAAGTTGTTTTTTTTTAACAGTATTTTCAGGTTGAATCTTCTGTGTTTTTTAGCTGAGAAATCACACTGTGTGAAATAAACTTAAAATGTTAGTTTGGATATTGTGAAGTTGGGTTCTGGAAGTCATTACCTTACCTGGTGCGGAAAGATGTCCAACTACCTTCACTTTATTGGAAAACTAAATCTATTCCTGAAGCGATGAAAAGCTAACTAAATAACCATTTGCAAATCAACATTGAAAGGTTGTCGGGAACTTTTTTTGAATAAATGAGACCTAGAAACAACACAAACACACAATTTTTCTGGCACAGCTAGCAGTCTGACGCAAAATCTTAGTCTACTGCCTTCTTGGTAGAGCAAGAGAAGCAGATTCTGCGGATTGAACAGGGTCAAAGGAAACAGCAGCAAATTTAACAACGCCCTCTTGTGAAATTGTAGACTCAATACGAAATGAAAGCGTTCTATCCCTCTGATATGAACATTTTCAATTGGACTATATTGTTTGCTTGCACCACTCCCAGGAATAATTTACTTTTTAATAAGCTGATGGCAATCTTACATCTTTCTACAACAGTTGAGGGAACTATTACAGAGAATACCTTCACAGAACCGCACATCAAAACATTTCAGTCTAACCTTTAACGGCAGATTTAGAGATGAATAAAGAAGAAAAAAAACTTGGGTTATTCTTCTTTTAATGCTGCCGTTTATGCTATGCTGGCAGTCCATACCTGTTTCTTTATTACTGCCATCATTAGAATTTAACATGGTGACCATATTCCCATCATCCTAATGTGTCATAAAGAGAGAATCACTTTAGATTTAATAAGCTGTTAAGAAAAAACTGCTAAATATTCATAGAAACCGTCACCACAGGACTCTTTGTCTTTATTTCTCATCGACAATTTATGTCACATGACTGTAACTGACATGTAGAGGTACAAAACAGTGAAGGACAACATATACAATGTCATAGATGTAACAGGTTTAAATGTCGTTTAAATTGTAGGTATTTCACTTTTGTTGCAGAGGCCTTACCAATTCTCCATTTTCTTTTTGCTTTTGCTTCTTTTTGACTGAGACAGATTTGATTTTCTCCCAATGAAAGAAAAATCTAAAGCTGATATCCAAAGTACAGGCTGACTCTCTGATCTTAAGACGGCTTGCGCTAAAATGATCTGATAATTTCAACAGCAACTGTCTTGTAGTTGGTTTAATCCAACAATAAAAACCCCCACATATACCAACTCTACAGTTTTCAGTGTAAATAGGTTAATTTCATAATGTTTCTCTAAACTAAACACCATGTAAGTAAGTGTATTTTATGTATATATCACATTTAACAGGTCGGAAAGCCACAAAGGGCTTTATGATAAAAACAAACATTAAATGCCAAGAAGATAAAAATATAAAATATTTAATAGTTTACCTTTTTGTTCATTTCATTTTACCATTACTTCTACGCTATTCACCTCTTTCTGTTTATAAGTCTTTATTTTCTTAAATTGCTTCATCTGATGAAGTTCCATATCTAAACCCTGACCACTGTAGGTTCCAGCCTATGTTCGTGGTTTAAAATGGCAGTGAAGGACAGATCACTCTGGAAATTATAGTTTGTAAAAGAGTGTGATGCTTACATGAAAAATGTGTAGTAGTCTTTCAGTTAACTTTTTTTTTTTTTTTTATGTTTTAGGCAAGTGATCGTAATGTAACGCCTGATCGGTATTCTCCTGTGTGAAAATATAAAATGCACAGACTTCCCAGCAGAAATCAACACAGAAATGATTTTAAGAAAAGAAAACTCAATGGTCAATAGTCACATTTCCTTCTTTTTTTTTGTAGAACGCTTTGTGAGCCGACATAATGAACTACTGAGCAGGCATTGTGTGGCTCAAATTTCATGAGGAGACATTTAAAGGTGAGAGAACAGTGTGGAACCCTGCCAACACTTTCGTCAAGGTGGAGCCCTCTACTTAAAAGGCAGCGGACTGCGAGACATTACCACATGACGCCCTCCACCATATGCAAGAAGTTTCCTCTAAGAACAGATGCAGGTCGACAGCCGAGCATATGTATTACTCCTTCATTAATGATGTATAATCATGGAAGTAATGGCGGAAGCACTGAAATCGCCATGTGAACCGCAACAACATAATTCTAAATTAGGTGCACATGCATAAAAGATGTACCGGATGCCTTCCCTCACATGCTCCTGTGAGTCTGTGAGCAACACGGCGGTGATTTATGTATGTGCCTATAATCGGTAACGCTTTTCAAGGGTAGACTAAGTGACAACTTTATGGTAAAGCCCTCACTTTTCAGAGACTTGGTGAAATGTTCGAGACCCTAAAATCTGCCTTAATGGAAATAACAGTGCAATGTGGCAGCCAGTATTTGTTCTGACAAAGTCTGACTCAACCTCCCTAACCGCCCCATCCCAGCGTAGCGATCACTTTCCCTCAACACAAACTAAATGTCAACTCATAAAGCCCTACCTACAGCGGCTGGGAGATTATATTTCTTAGAGTTACTTAGAGTCAGAGTGAAACGACTTAAGTCTGATTTGTGCTGTAGCGTAATGATGTCATGCAGATTTACGGCAACCTTTAGCGAAGGGAGAGATCTTCAGTGCAGTCGGGAGTTAAGGATGCTGTGCAAGTTACATTTATTCCGTCTCAGTTTTGTTTCTCATTTTAATCTTGCAACAATCTTCCTTCATATGTAGGTGAATGCTTTTTCACTGCACTCAATTAAGTGCTAGAAAGTGTTTGCTAAGATGATTGTTTTATTTTATCAACTGACTCTCTTTGACGATAAAGTCCGATGAAGGGCAAGCAACACTGGTTAATGTTCAGACCTTTCATTAAAGACTATGCTACAATATCAAAGAACAGAACATTGATATACTTTACTACCTCCCCATTTGGGGCTGGTAGAACAAGAGAGTGTATGCAGAAAACTTCTGTATATATAGATGTGACTGTGTTTCTGTCATTAGGGTGAACATGAAAAACAGTGAAACACATTTGCCGAAAAAGTTCTGATGTAGAAAACTTTCCCATCCAGTGGTGGGTTTGTTCCTCATCAGAGGCATGAAACGGGGGAAATTTTCCAGTCCAACCTTCCAGCATGAAGGAAGAGGACTGACGGACTGAGGTGGCCGTTGAGAGACACTCCAGGTGGGGATGGGAGTGGTGGTAAGATCCCATCCAATGGTAGAGCTGTGCTTTAACAAAAATATGAAATTTCAAAGTCTAAACCTCTAGCTTGTAGTAGAAGACTCTCTCTAATTTTCTGAGATGTGTGGTCCATGCTAGTTCACAACCTCTACATGTTGTTTATTACAGCTATACAGTATGTAGAGTCAACATTCTCACAAAATTCCCTCTTTGTGAAGCTTGGTTGATTCACTCCAAACCAAAGTTTGCTCAAAATTTAAATGACAATTGTATGAAAACAGATAATACGCTCCGCCTGTGTGGCTTGGTCATAAATACTTCAAGCAGTGCTTGCATGCCCATATGGTAACCTGGCTGAAAGAATGGTTGCAATGCATTTCACTGCCACAATGTCACCTTTCATACCTGCCGGCAGAGCTATGCTCAGGCTCCTTGCACAAACTTCCTGTGGTTTGTCAGAAATCAGTCTAGGTCAGTTTAGGTGCTGGGACAGACTGGCGACCTGTCCAGGGTGACCCCGCCTCTCGCCCGGAACATTAGCTGAAGACACCAGCACCTCCCGACCCCACTAGGGACAAGGGTGTTAGAAAATGGATGGATGGATGGATGGATGGATGGACAGCCTAGGTGCAATTTGGAGGTGTGTGCCCTGTTCTTAATTAGTCAGCCGTATGAGTAGGAACAGTACGTACAAGTACCGCTCAAAAAACTTGAATATTATGTAAAAATTCAATTGCAATTTTCGGCATTCATTCGAGTGAAATTCAGATTTTGCATCCATTTTATCACCTTCCTAAAATAATGGCCTATGTCATTTTATTGCCAAGAGTTTTTTTTTTTTTTCTAGTTTTTTTTGCCCAAATCATCTTTTGGAAAAAAAAAATGACAAGAGATAATTTTAGAAAAATTGTCTATACCCGCTTATCCTTGCAGGATCAGTGGGGGGCCGGTGTCTATAACCAGCGGTCACTAGGCAAGACGCAGGATATACATTTCCATTTTAGGTCACATTCAGCTTGTGTGCCTGGATAACAATCTCCTCCATGTTTACAGTGACTAAGTAGTCTGTGTAGAGCCCAAAATGCCCGTAATTCTTTTCAGTTCTAAAACTACTCGCTCAGATGTGATAACTAGGGGGGTATAACTGTGTTAGTGTGACCTGAAGCACAGTTCCTGATGTCTTCCAAAAGAACCACGCTTGCCCTCAGCCCAGTGTGGTGAAATACTGTCCGAACATTGCAGGGATGTCCTGGGATTGATGATTATCTCCACACTGTAGGAGGTTTTCCATAGTTGCTGTTTATCCAACCTCATTTTGGAAGGTATGTTCTTGGTCATGTGGGAGCAGTCTATCTGACTTGAAATGCTGAAAACCAATCACATTGTGGCCCAAAGACACTTTTTTTTTTGCCATTGTTGTTTTCACTACTCATTGTAAGGTTTTCTGTTCTTTACAAGGACAGCACACAGATAAAGACAGACAACAAAATGTATTACTAGAAATACTCCATTCAAAGGAGTTTGTAATAAATATACAAATACCAGAATTTACAGTGGGAATCAGCTGAATAAGCAAGTAAATACTGGCCTTTATCAAATAACTCATTTGTAATGAAAATGCCTATTGAACAAAAACACATTCCTGTCTTCATACTTGAACTATTACCCAGTATTGCTTTAATTTTACTGCACCGGCAGAAAGGTATCGATGATCAGACAAAATTTATCAAGATCTCACAAGCTCTGTTGTTCCCCAAGTTATTGTTAGCAGCATCAGGCTGATACGAACCTCAAGCTTTAAAAATATATTACACATTTGTCCTGACAAATTGGGAGCAGTTTCTTAGTATTCTGAAAATTGGAATAACTAATACTCATTAAAGCATTATGATGGAAGAGAGCAGAGGTAGTTCTGTTCGCAGAAATAAACAACAATGGTAGTAATGTTTTTTTTAGAAACCTAATTTCCTTCTATCGCATGTCATGAAAAGCTTCAGCATTTGCATATTCACTAAAACTTGACTAGTGTAGCTTTACATTAAAACCTTTTCAGACCTCAACATAAAAACAGCTCAGTAGAAAAGGTAATTTAAAAATCAGATTAATGCTGGAGATAAACATCAATAAATCTGAGGAAGTAAGAGAGACTCAAGGCTGGTAGTTTAACCTCAAGAGGTGCAAATTTATTGTTAATTAAATTAAGAAATTTATCTTTCACCAAAACATCGAAGGAAATCAGGGTCAATTATTGATTAGTGGTTGGTCTGCTCCCCATCCAATCTTTACGCCGGCTTTATCCACCTCATGCTAAGTTCACACAGCAAGATGTTTATGACAATTTCTGTCCCGATTTTCCTGTTTCGACAATCTTAAAGACACCCTGATTATCGAGATGACTATTTCCATATGTGGTGAGCTAAGAGTGTTCTTGTCCTCTTGGTAGGACTTTGGGACGTCTCCGATCTAAAACTCAGGGATTTTTTAAATATTGGATTTTTTTGTCTAATGTTGTAGCTTGAGTGGTATTCCCTGAGCCAGAAAGTGACAGAAATACAGAGAGGAATTACAGATAAAGAAGGCAAAACAAATGCCAGTGTGGCTCAGAAAGTCCAAGAGATATTTTTTTTCTATTGTTATTTGTCTGTTAAACATTGTTCGCAAACTGTGTGTTGCTCATGCTGTGTGGCTCAACACCATACAACCAAACTTGTTGTACCAAAGATTGTTGGGTGGGGTGGGGGGTGGGGGGTGGGGGGTGGGGGGGGGGGGGGGGGGGGGGGGGGTATCGTAATGTGTGTAGTCTCAGCTTTTGAAAAATTGGTTCACAATTTTAAAATCTTGCTGTCTGAACCAGACCTTAAGGGTACGGCTTGAACTTGGTCAACATTGATCCACCATTGTTAATGTTCTAAAAGACAAGTAAAGAAATGACAGCCTTCTGTATGGACTAGCTGGCTTCACGGTTTGAGGGTGGAATTCCACTATAACAAAAACACACTGGTACTAACACAAGAATCATCTATCTATTGTCTAAGCGATTTTCCTTGCTTTTCCCTGATTTTTAGATGGGAGAAGTCCAAGAGTCACAGGGAGGTTGGTGTCTTTCTTTATCAGTCATTGGGTACACCCTGGACAACTCATACAAGTTCACCTTAGGCACCTTCAGAAAAAATAAGGACACCCTACTGAGTTCCACTCAATGTCTTCTTTCATCATTCGCAAAACCCCATTGAGTCTTTCAGTGACTTCTGAAAGAAGCTACTGACTTATGATTAATAAATTATGACATATGATTTATAATTCATATAGGACATATACATACTGAGACAGATACCAAGTTAGATAGCTGAATATCTAGAGGACCTATTGAAGTTCCTTACCCTGTGGGATATGGCCAACACAAGGGACATGGGAAAGGAAGAAATTTTAGCAAACCAGGGTACACTATCCCTGAACTGCTAAACTAATATGTTTTTCTGTTATTTATTGGTTCTTTTCAATGGCATGCAGCAACCCAACAGTGTCTCGGTGAAACCTCGGTGGGATTAAGAGGCAACGGATGCGACTGCCGCTTGATTTGTGACAAAGTGATCACCATTGTTAACAAGCTCCAGATCCTGGAGTTCCGCTCCCTCATTGGCTACATAAAAAATGCAACAGTCGCCGAGGTGTGTTGCACATGTTGCATGTTGTACGTAGTTATTTTCTGCTACTGATCTCGGCGAGCAGGAGGGGGAAAAGAACAGAGGAGGCTTGAAAAACAGCCATGGGGGGTCCCGCCCTTCCCTGCCGAGAATGTTATGAACTTGTCTGGGAGACGGAGATGTAGGTCCCATGGCTAATACAATATTTATTATTCTCGTCGCTCCAGCTGTAGACACAAACAATGTATAATGGATCAAATATCTTTCCTAAACAAGCCTCTCATAACCTTCACCTCAAGGGTGCATGCTATCTGTTCCTTTTCGAGCACTTCCTTAATTGCGTGTGCATGTCGCCAGACAGAAGTTGGGGATCAAAACGGTCAAAAGGTCCCGGTTACCATTCTGCTGCGAATGCATTAATGCGGCAGTGAGTGAGAGCACATCTGACAACGGGTGCATCTTGTCTTCCATTCCCACGTTTGCCTGGAGTAAGAGCACATCTTCAAAGGCATGGAGAGCTTGTTTTGAACTACAAGCAGGTTTGCCTTCTCCCATTCTTTGTTCTGCTAATCATCCCTTGGGCACACACCTTCCATAATAAAGGATGGAACAACAAGCCGTTATCTTGTGAGGAAACAGGAAAATAGATATCCCCAATGTGCATAATTTAGTGCTGCTCTCATTTTTATTTAGCAGTCATCCGAGGGAATCAGGCTGCTCGTTTTTAGGAGGGCGGAGACCGAGCCAGGGTCGGGTTTGAACGGGGTGTAGACGGGACGCAAAAACGGCTCATTCTTTTCTATGTCTTTATTATGTAGCACGACAGGTAAGCCAATTTTTGTTTTATGCTCGCCGTGCCAAACCATGACGCCTCATGTCATCATTAGTTACTAGAAACTTAAGCTGCCAGGCAGGAGCCGGGACGCTGCGAGATTTACCAGCGTAAATACAAAACACATCAAGTGATTTCATACTGCGGGAGCAGACGCCGTGCTTCCAGAAATCCATGCAGATTCATTAGGCATGTTGTGGTGTTTTTCGCAGGCTGGCATGATTCAGATAAGGATGCCCCAACATTTGTGGGGGTGTGCGGGTGTGTGTGTCTGCGTGAAGGAGAGCGAGAGAGAGAGATTAAGAACGAGAAAGGGAGTCACTACCAGTGCAAGTGATAGAGATTGAGTCAGACTTGGCTTACCTGTGGCAGACTGCTGCACATTGACTTACTGGGAGGGCAAAGCCGCCACGCTCAGCCGCTAAGCCACACACTAGCTGTCTCTCACATGTGCCCGCACACACTCACATTCAAACCTACACACACTCACTCACTCCTCTCCCAAACTCCACATGCTGAAGACAGCTCCACAGCTGGGCAAAACAGCCCTGAGACATAAAGGAAGGAAGAAAAAAAAAAAAAACCTACCTGAAACAAGACGCTGCACACATGATTCTGCTCTGACTTTTCACACTGTGTACAGAACATGTCTACATTGGGTGAACACACAGATGTGTGCCTTTTGAACAAGCTTCAACTGGCAAGAGGATGTGATTTAAAGGCATCTGCTAACATTGATTTAAAATGAACAAGCTGAAAAAATATCCACAATTAAGTTTTCATATATATATATATATATATATATATATATATATATATACACAGTACAGACCAAAAGTTTGGACACACTTTCTCATTGAATTCAATGAGAAAGTGTGTCCAAACATTTGGTCTGAACTGATTACAGAACAAAAGTTTGGACACAAAGTTGTGTCCAAACATTTGGTCTGTACTGTATATATGTAGGCGCGTTGAGCCTAAGTATACACTTATTAATACATAGTTTCACTCTTAATATTTATGAATAAATACTACTGCTGGGACATTAATTTTGATTACATAACTAACTCACTAAAATGTTTTGTACAACTAATTACATTATTATTTTTTAAACACTCAGATCGGAAATTTCCAAAGAAGGATTTTTTTGTGTTAGGGATTTTCATGCAACAACAAAGTGTTTTCAGTCAGGGGTTTCTTTAGAGCCGCTGTAATACTGTCCTCAACAGGAGATCATTCCTTCACACAGTATCTACAACAGATCTTTGAAGACACGTGTAGACGTTGCAGCAACATTTCATTTCCATAAGGGATTAATAAAGTGTTTTGGAATATAATTAAATTTGAATTGAATTGAGTATCTTTTCATTTCTGGTGATTCAATCTAAACATGTTCTTGTTGTTCTGAGAAAGAGAATTTGATGGTTATTCCTTAAGTATAATTTAATTTGCTAAAAAAAACACAACTTTTATTTAATTTCATTTTACAGCGCTACAAGATTAAAGCGTTTGAAGTGCTTAATAGCAGCGAGCTGAAGCTAAAAATTGCCCATCACACCGCATCTCATTTAACACTTTGCCATCAACTAAATCACCCCCCAAAAAACTCTGCCTCTGAAAATTCCCTTTGCGAGAATGTCAATTTGCAAACTCACTTTCAATTGAACTCTCAATGTCAAGGCACTACCGTTTTGAGTTGTAAATAGTGACAGGATTCTAATAAACAATCTGCCATGCTTCACCCTTTGTTAATAACCAACTTTCAGCTGGTGTCAATCTTAATACAAAACCCCAATTATCCAGGCCCTTACTGGAGTGGAAAGAATTAGCTTTTCCATACTGGCTGAGTTGGAGGAGCCTCACTCCTCGGCTGGAGTCATGTGAAGAGTGTTTTCTATTTGTTTCACTAAAGCTGCGTTGCTGCTTATTCACATGTATTCACATCTCTGTGGTTCGCCTCATTGTTAAATCCTGAATTTTTCTGGATTCACGTGGGGGAGTTTGAGTGAAATTTGTGTTCTCATATGCAAGGTGCAACTTAAATTCAGATATCGGTGCAAAGGCTGCATCACTGGGAGTGATTGTGTCAAAAAAAAACAACAGCTGATTATTCATAAATGAATGTATTATTGAGAGGGGAATGTTATGTATTGTCCAGGCACATAGTGCCATTTTATAGCACAATCAAGTAACTATGTTGCCTTCAGTTGTTATAAAAATGATAAATATATCAAAAGTAACTTAAATTATTTGACTTTGCAGTTTGCCCTTTTGAAATTCACCTGTCTCATGAGAGCCCTTAATGTGTTAAACAGAGTTGAAAACCTAAACAACAGATTAAAAACAGATATATTTATTCAATCATTTAGCCGAAAAAGAGGTTTTGATTTGAAAGAGGTTGCTCATTTGTTGTTGTATAGTTTGATTAAAATGCTGTTAATTTCAATTAATTAGAGAACCTGCAATTAAATACAAAAAAGTTTTTTAATCGAATCCCACCATTAAAAATAACCTTATGGTTATGACCAAAGCTAACTTCTATCTTAAGTCAAAGGAAATCTAAAAAATGTTAGAAAACTTGATGCAAATTGGTATTTTAAAAATCCTAAAAAGATTGTTAAAAATGTATTAGATGGTTATTTATAGAGAAGCCATTCATTAGTTAAACAGAAAATGCAGCTGTTGTGTTTGAAACAGACTGGAATCTGCAAGGCATTTCCAGTTCATATCACTTGACCATCTGATACACAAAAGCAGTGTAAAAAAAATTAAAGAAATATTATAGAGCTTCAAGCGTACACCATTTTATAATTGAATTTTAAACTGCCTTACTTTTCTGTGAGGTAGTTAGCCTGACCAGAAACTCTTTTCAGGTTCTGTTCTCAGCAGATGTTCCACATAGGAAGATCACTGATGAAGCTCTGCCTTCAACCCTCTTTTTCCCATGTAAATATTCATCGGGTACTGTGTAAATAAAAACTCAATGTGAAAAAGTTGGCATTTTAACTCGCTCATAAAATAGCATTAGCATGAATTGCTGTGTTGTTGAAACTGGACTTGGATTAATATAGCATAAGTCCCTTTGGGTTGTGGCCCCTGTCAGAATGGTTGTTGCAGGACCAACTAATCTGGATTTATTTTAAATAAGGTAGATAAAAGGATTCATATCTATGAAAGATACTTAATGCAGGTAACTCTTCATAACCTTTTAACAGAACCATACAGAACAAGCAGCAAGAAAGAAAACACACAAAAAAAGGTTTGGTCAATCATTCTTGTATGTAGACATATAGTACTGACATTTAAAATCAGCTGAACATTCTTCATCCCTCACCCAACCCAACATCAGAATGGAGAGAAAGAAGAATTTAAGTGACATTAAACATAACAGAACCTCCTGCTGATCTACTGCGATTTGAACAGGGGACCGTCTCTAAGTTTTATAACTGATGGCCAGAAACCAGAGAAAATATCTAGTGAGTGGCACTTGGGTAGATCAGAATGCCTGGTTGATTGTAAGGTTAGAAAAGAATGGACAGAGTGGTTTGGGTAGAGGTAATTGTAGCTCAAATAACAACTTGTTACAACTGAGGTATGTAGAATACTGTGATTGGATGGTGCCTCTCCTGTTAGAACGGGCAACTGAATGTCACACAGAAACACCAAAACTGGACAATATGCCTGGAAAACTGTTGGTCAAATGAGATGGTAGAGTTAACATTTGGGATAAATTTGGTAAAAAGTATCTATTCTGCTTTCTATCAGAGATCCAGGCTGGCGTTAGAGGTGGCATGGTGCGAGAGGACACTTTGGTCCTCTGAGTACCAAATTAAAATTTGTAAATGCCACAGCCTACCTCAGTATTGTTGCTTATCACAATCCCTTCGGCAACCACACCAATTCATCTACCAGTTGCTAGGTGTAATAGGATAATGCGCCATGTTTCAAGAATCAAAATGGTTTCAATGAGTTCTCTGGTCCCCATTGGACTGCACAGTCAGTGCTGCAAAAAGTGGGTATGTAGGGTAAGCCATGCATAGGGGCACTGGGCTAGAGTGGGCGCCAAAACGTTGGCGGAAAAAGTATTCCTATATGGCAATTTCTGTATTTAACTGCTGTTAGTGCATGACTAAATGATATGATCGATACCTCCGCTCCTTCACCTCCCCTTCACTCGTGACTCCCTTACACACACAAAGGTTCTGCAATTTTATTCATTTATATTGTGTTGTCATGGTCAGCATGTGTGTGCAGCAGACAAAGCAGCTGTACGACGCGATCCTGTCAATATGGACGTAATCTTTGATCAAAGGCATTCACACAACTGCTGTACACACTGAACATCTCCACTGATATAACACAGCCCAGGGCGCACACAGGTTATTTTCCGCTATTTTGTTTTTTACAGCAGAGTTGATTAGGCCATGAACGGGCACTGCATAATTTCTTCAAGTGTTTTGAAAAATTACTTACAACACTTCTCAGTAAGTATGAATTAATGTGGAAAACTTTAAGAGAATTAGAGAGTATTATGAGTAAGGACCTCTCTCTTCTAAATGAAGGCCATTTTCCCGCATTTAAGAATCAAATGCTTCATTCGTGATGAACCCATTTCAATCACAACCATATTCTTCGCTCTACAAACCGCTTTAATGACATCAATACAAAGAACACTGCTCTACTTTCGGTGAGGACAAGTGCATCTGTGAGGGCTGTGCATGTGAATGACGGGCTTCATTTAGGTATGTGAAGAGGACGTGGGCATTAGTTCTCTTAGCAAACTAAATATTGTAAAGCCACCACAGAAGATTCCCCTTGGATTAAATCACAAAACACTGAATGCCAAGACTTTTTTCCCCATTTCTCTACTGCATTGTGACAGCAGATAAAGATTTCATGAAGGAGGCGAGGTTTGGAAAGTGTCAATGTCACAAGAATCTTGCCAACTATTGGAATCATGAATACAAAGCACTGTCTCCTTTTATTAGCAGACAGACCAGTGAACATGCTTCTATGGCATGTTTGGTCATTTTTTTAAAGATCAGGTGTAAATAATTAGCTCTTTTTGTAAGATGAGAAAGGGAAGACAAATGTCAAAGAGATTTATTGCTAAAAGACAAAGAAATAAAATATATGACCTTGCTCGCTGTTGTAAAAGGGAGCAAAGGACATTCTCTCCCTTGTCCAGAAACATAAGAGTATAAGGCTTTGGGCTGTTTACTGGCTTCCTGCCGTTGCCATTGCAAAGGTGCAGCTGCCTCCTGAGATATTCCACACATGACATTTATCCAGGGGAGGGCAGTGACAGATGCTTCAAAGCAGCTTTGTGGAAGGGCCAAGAAATGCCCCTCGTCACGTTAGATAAGGCTGCAGACTTATCTTATTAACCTAGGTGGGGCTGCTGCCGTGTTGAATAGCACATAGCAGCGGCCAGCTCACACCTGCCTGGCCGGCGGGGAGCTGCCTCACAGCACACGGCGCCCAGACGAGGAAGGAAAATAAGACGGCGCGTGACAAAGACCGTCCATGTGAATCCGTGCGATCATGTGTTGACGCGGACATCTTGCTTTGTACGTCCTGAATAATGTTTGGGAAAGCCTGGGAAGCTGCAATCCTGGAAGGGTAGAAAAGCATCATATGCTTGATGATGCAATCTTTGCAGCGTGGAAAAACCACATGTTCTCATACACTTTTTTTTTTCCCACCTCACTGTCTGAATCAGTCTGGAGTTTTCTTGTCTTAGGTCAGTTTGATTTACCAAACTAATTTTTCTTTGCTATAAGACAGAATAATGAGATTCATTATCTGGTGTCTCTGCCTCCAAACTGCTTTAACTGAAGTTGTTTTTGATACATTGCTTCAGTGTTTCCACCAGTTCTTTCTTATGAAACACACCAGTGTCTCCTACAACAAGACACACCCACAACAAAAAGCTGCCACTACCTCAATTCACAAATCGGGATAATGTTCTCAGAAATGTCAGCTTACCTTTTCTTATCCAAAAATAACAATAGCCACTATGGCCAAACCACAGAAAGCAGAACGTGTCAAAAAATTTAAGTCTTAGTCCTTGTACTCACTTGCTCTTTCCCTACAGGCCAGCTAGCATGGACACCAGTGTAGACAAACATTAGGTTGCTTCTTCACCAATAGCATAGCTGCAGAAAATTGGCAAATGTCAGCTTGTGCGTACTGTGTGAGCAGCACATACACGAGAATGATTAGCAGCACTAAGACCCTCCTCCTGGCTCTGATTGGTTGTTCCTAACTGGCTGCAATGTATTTCTAGAAATGACATGATGGTCACAAACGGAAGGCAGAGAAGCTCAATATTTTCCTAGATTATCTGTCTCATATTCTACTGACAGGACATAGTGACAGTTTTAATAAATATGAAAACAAATACATTTTTTATAAAAGTTCCCTACTGCAACTTTCTAACCTTTCTAATACAGGAATATAAAGTTTTCTGAGCTTTCCCCAATTTATCTAAAGTCATAGGCAACTTACATTGTGTAAAAAACCTGAGTTTATACAAGAAAAAAAATCTCAATCTGTAATTTAGCATTTTTGATAAATGTTGATTAACTTACCAACCAAAAACTTAGTCTGATCTAATGTCAGAGTGCTGGTCGGTCTGTTGTGTCAGCAGTAAATGCTGCATAAACAGAACATGGACCTTGGAAAGCCTCCAAAGGTAAGTCAAACTATTCCACAAGCTGAAGGATAAAATCATTGCAGCCTTAAAAATCTCCCATGTCAAAAATCTGAAAGTATTTGGACTGATGAAATTTCGTCTGAAGGATGAGAAAGTGATTTGCTGACACATTTGTTATATCTAATATCAGCCTCAGAAAGGAAAAAAAACTATGTGCTCTACAAAACAACGAAAAAGACGGCTTTGCAAGTATTTCTCTGACAGCTAAATAAAAAAATAAAAGGAAATCATACATCTGCTTCTCCTTGATTAATGCCGTGCAATAAACAGTGATTATTCTCCCAGGTTCCTCTGGGAAAGCCACGATGTGCTGCGAATGCACAATGCGCCGTGATTGATAACTGTGAATAGAAGCAAAGAAAGAAAACTAATCAAACAGCAAATAATGTTGTCTGTCTCCCTGATCTCCCTCATGCGCTCGCCTTCACGGCGCAGTCAGTACCTCTGAGGATCTGATGCGTTTATTCAGCTACAAACCAACTCATTCTCCACAGTAGCTCCTCCAAGTTTTTTGAAAATCAATTTCAAACAATTTCATTTCACAAACGACATCAGAGGTAGTGGCTGAGCTACGGAGCAAACCGGCTCGCCGGACGCGTTTGAGACGAGTTGAGCTCCTGATGAACTTCATGCATTTCAGTTTATTGATCAACAAAATTTGGCTTTTTTTTTTTTTTTTACCAAATACGTACAAAACAAAAACTCCGTAAACGTCAGTGTGACAACTGAATTTTCTAAAAATAATGCAAATGAAATAAAAATATTTAACATAAAAGAAGTGACTGCATAAATATTCACCCCCTCTAAGTCAGTATCCTTTGGCTGCAATCACAGCACAGAGTCTGTGCGGATAGGTCCCAATCAGGACGCTCATCTGGACGCTGCCATTTAAAAAGCTTGTCTGTGTAGCTTTAGCTGGATGCTTCGGATCGTTTTCTTGTTTTCCAAAGTCGCAGTTCTCTTGTTAGGGTGAACTGAACTCCGTGAGATGCTCCCGGCCTTAGAGAATTTCTGTGTCCATCTCCTCACTTCTACTTTTCAATAACCTTCTCTCTGATTGGTTGGAGTGTTCTTGACTCTTCCTGCTATAATGGTAGCCAGGAATGCTGATTCATCAGTGAATGAACCTTCCAGACACAGGAGTCTTTGTCTGAGACGCACCATCTAACTGTACACAGGTGATTTCCATTGCTCTCATTGTGAAACTGCTAGCACCTCTCTTGAATTAAGTCACATTTAAAGAGGTGAATAATTATGCAATCTCTTGTTTTATGGTAAACATTTTTCATTTAGAATTTAATAGAATTTTAATTAGTTTGAAGAAAAGGTTAAAGTTCTCTAAGCTAGTTACTTGAACACATTAGCAGTCCTTGCTCTTTTGTTTAGTGTACCGCCACTTTGTTTACTTCTAGCACATCCACCATCTTGGCTTTTATCTACCAAGTCCCTTCTCTGACCTCATGTTATTTTGTCCACCATTTTCTCAGTGACATCTAGCACACATATCTTGTTTACCACCTTGTCTCTCAGCTAAAACACAGATATTCTGTTTTTGTTACTAAATGTCTTTTTGCTTCAGTAGTTTTAGTTGAAAATTACTGGTTTAGCGATAGTCACATAAGCCATAATAATTTCCCTTCACTTCACACTTATGCTTTGTTTTGATCTATCATATTAAATCCTAGAAAGCCACATTAAAACTTGTGGTAATAACATGACAAAATGTCAGGAATTTCAAACGGCATCAGTCCTTTTGCAAGGACTGCAATAGGAGTCACAAATCTAATGTCAGCCGCAAAAATCTGCTTCCCGTTTATTTTGGTTTAATGCCTAATTAAGATTCTGGGCTGAAATATCTAAGGTTGTTGAAAACCCCATGATTTGCTTTTGAAGTGAGCATTCCCGAATGTCCTTTCTGTGACATCTCAAAAAAAATGGTGACTGATGATTTTCAGGTTGAGCTAGCAAAAAAAAAAAGAAAAAAGCCTCAAACCTCCAAAGACTCAATCTGTGACCTGTTAAATCTGATTAATATTCACCAGTAAATGTGCCTTGGGAAAATAATTTGATATGAATATTGACAGGGTTTTTCTAGGAGAGGTCATGAAAATGTCTAATTTTCTGTCTCATTTAACCATTGCTCTCTCTTGAAATGCGCCAACTGAGAGCATTTTGGTGAATTTATTCTCTCACACAGTTGTGGAGGAATTTGGGCCAAACAGTCTCAAAACATGACTTCAGTTCATTTATATTTGGGAGATTTACCATCATTCTCAAAAGAATCTGTCATAGCATTTTGGTCAAGGTGATGCCTGAATGGGTCTTTTTTTATTTTTTACACATTCACACCAGACCTGCTAAGTCCATTTTAATCCAAAGTCTCAAAAGTCTGGTTTATCTGAGGAGAAGCAAACTCTGGTCCATCTAAAAACCTCTGTCTTAGTTTGGTTGAAGTGAACTCTAGTGCGGTTCCAATGCATATGTGAACACCAAGTGGACCAGAGACCGCTCCAAAAGAAGGAATCAAGCTATGTGCATGGCATTCTGGGTAAATACCACCAAAACAAACATGCGAGTCTAGCGCTAATGGGAGAAATGTCTCTTGGTTAAAGAAGAAGACGGAAGTTGCGCTCAATGTCTTCTTCTGAGATTTTTGTGTCGTTTTTGGCACAACGCCGCCACAGACCGAGGGTAAACAAGTTGCTCAAAGGATTTTGTTTGTTTGACACAGTGCAACATGAAATCAAATCGAACCAGCTGAAAATTTATCAAATGTTGCAATTTTGCAACACAGTGTAGCAGACTATCAGGTGTGAAAACATCCTTAATGCACATTTGAAGCTGTGTTTTGGATTGTTGTCCTGCATATAATCTTGTATTAATGCATATCAGTTGTATTAATGGCTTCACATTTGACTCCAGATAGTTGACATGATAAGTCCAAATCATGATCCCTCCACCACTGTACCTTACAGTGAGTGCATATAGAAGGAGTGACTATAGCAGATGACTCTACCTTTTTCTGCATTAGCAGGGCCGGGCCATGGCACAGGCAGTATAAGCAAATGCTAAGGGCACCAGGAGTACAGGGGACGCCATTCAAACAGGATACAAACAAAAACACTTTTTTGAAAACATTGGTAGTAGTATAATTTCTTTATATGAAAGAGTCTACACCATTTTAACTGCCTTGCATTAAATAATCTAATAATTTAATTAAATTTAATAATAATCATACTTTGCCTAACTGTCCACTGCCCCTTCTTCTCCAATAGTTGTTTAGTTCTGTAACTCACCCTACTTATCAGGTGAGTTACAAAGACAATAGAAGTGGTAAAAAAGAAGAAAATCTGACAGAAGCAGGTTTAGTTATTTAGGAGAGTGTGGCGTTATCTTGCTGTTGTTAGCAGCTAGGCTAGCTAGTGGAACAAAAAGCCACTAGCTAGCCTAGCTGGTAATCAAATTGAGACTTGCTAGTTCCAACTTTACCTAACTTGTTTGGTTGCTTTTGTCTTTCTTGTTCAGTGGGTGTTACCAGTACATTTATTTCTACATTTTCACTTTGTTAGTTAATGTCTGCCCCTCACAATTATGTTAGCCTATATCCAGAACAAACTTAGAAAGTATCATCTAATTAACAATCCTGAACAAGAACCAAACATAGAGAACCAACATTTAGCTTTATGTTGCACAAATTAACCCAGAACAACTGGAACTAACATTTAGTTTCATACTTACTAATAAAATCAAACATGGAGAACCAACATCTAGTTTTATCAGAACAAGAATCTAGAGAAACTCCTATTACTTTATAAATTATGGACCACTTATTGTTATTCTTATTAAACATGGGGAACCAATATGTAGTTATACTTTTAACTTTTTGTCTTTCTTTTGGTTTGTTGTTTTCTTTGCATTTCCTTCTAATTCATGTAAAGCACTTTGAACTGCCTTGTTGCTGAAAATGGGCTATATAAAAAAATGACCTAACCTAGCTTAGATCTTTGCTAACTTCTGTTACCAGGTGTGGAAACTAACCAGTTCCATTTACTCCGGTTACTTTAAGTTTAGTTTGTGGCTGCAAATAAAATCTCGCCTCGGGCGCCAAAGTGGTCTTGGCCGGGGCCGGGGTTGGGTTAGCATTGTATTCGTGAGATCCCACACGGAGACAGAAGGCTAGGTGGGAGGGGATAAGGAGACAGAAAGAGCAATTTGTACTTCTCCGCCCACAGCGCTGCCAGCTCGGTGATGTGGAGGTCAGCGTGTGACTAACCTATGAGCTGTGGCCGGGCTGCCCTTTCTGTCTCACTGCACCTGTTTCACCACATTAAACACTTCACATGTTCCTCAGGGTCCCGGCTCCACGGCGGCCTCAGAAACACGCTTACGCATACGCAGAAAAACTCGCTCTCAGAAAAAACCGCAGACGAATACGGGACTGCTGGCAAACTGGGCAGGAATGGAGGTTGGCCAGAACAAAGATGATTTATTGAGTAAAGGTTATTCTGTCTCCAAGATGCTAATTGTTCTGTCAAGAATATTCATCTGCTAGGAGCTGGAAAGGGCAAGCATTCATTTTGTTTGCTAGAAGACGAGTTCTCTTGCAGTGTATTACAGTAGTTACTCTATGTGAATACGGTGCTGCCTTCAATTTTGTGAATGTAAAGTTTTCTGTATTTCAGCAAGAATGTGAGCCTAAAAAAAGTACACATTTACCAAGAGGAACTAACTCCAGTTAAATAAAAACACAACTTTTCAACTTCAAACATGCTACTCTATGGTTTAGTAATTAAAAATGAGGAAAAAAAATTAAGTACAAACTTTTTTTTTCTTTTTTAAGGAAGGCATTTTTGCTTTGTGGTTTGAAATGAATGAGTCGAAATTCAAATTAGCTTAGATTTTTTTAAAATAAAAACAACATTTCAACCAAAGTGACATAAAAAAAATATTTACATTTCTGCTCACCCATTTACAAAAGACAAGAACATCAGTTATTTCATATTTAAAGTTATTTTTTAGCTTAAAAGAATAATCAAATACTTTGTTTCCTAAATGTTTCTGTTGAAAACATCCGATACCGACGTTCGCATTGATCATAGTATTGGAAAAAGAAAAGAAGCTACTTATTTTTATTTATTTATTTTTTTTAAATCAGAGCATCAATCTCATGACCCACTTTCTCTGGGAATTCTTTGGAAATAAAAATGTCTAATATAAGCTACTGTAATTTTGAATTCCTTGTTCCAGCAGAATAATAAATTGACAAAACAAGCAAAGTAAAAGAATCCGGCCCAACAGGAAGACCCCATGCTGTGATGTTTTTTAGACAAATTTTATGCCCGTTTTTTTGGCACATGAAGATTTGCAAGTGTAACCAGGATCATTTTCTATATTAGATTTAGTTTATTTATTTTATTTTCCATTTTGTTAGATTTATTTTTTAAAGGGTTACTTAAACATTTTTTCCTCTTCCCCTTAATTTATTTAACACCAACCAGGCGAGAACAATAGTGTTCTCGCGTGGCTCTGACGTCATGTGACAGCTGCACATCAGCGTCCTAAATTGACAGCACAGTTTATATGGCTGCAAATCGCAGCTTAGGCAGGAAACGCTGCGGGACTCTGATGTGCAGGTAGGCTTCTGGTCTGTTCCCGACGAGGTTTTCAGATCTCTATTGTCTGTTTTTCAATCGTGTATGTCTGTTAACTTGCAGCCGGGTGATTACTCAACCAAACGTTGCAAGAATCACGATTAGTCAAGAGGGAACTGGTGAGTGTTTGGTAGGGAGCTAGTATGCTAGCACTAGTCTTCCAGCCTGTTGTGATTGTATATTGATTTGTTGCGTAACAATATTGGTTGCATAAGTTATATTTACTTATGAAACGTCTGCACATGTAACTGATTAATTAGGTCTGTTTATACAGGCCAGGTGCGTTGCAGATCCCTCGCGCAAGGAGTGGCTGGAGGGATCTTGACAATAGCAAGGATTGTCTGGTTTCACTGACCAGACTGGCGAGCTAAAATAAGCAGGATACCGAAACACAAGACTTATCATCTGGGAATATTCTTCCGACCTAATTGGAGGATCAGCTCAAGTCCCCATTGAAGGAAGTGGATTATTTTGGGGGTTTTTTTCATCATCAACAAAGACTGGTGGACGTCCTTGGTATAAGGAACTTTAACTTGTTTTTCCTTTACACTATGGACTAATGTGTATATATATTGTATATATATTGTAAATACTAAATACAACTCACCAATTTGCACCATCTTACTGTCTCTGTGCTTTACAAATTGCCATCTCCTCCAGTAGCCGAACCTAGCTAGACTTTAAGAACTGTTTGGATAAATTTTAATTCGGATTATTTAAAATCTTGTTAATCCTTGAACGCAATGTGGGTTACACAAGATTGTGATTTTTTTCTTTTTCCTCTTTTACACAACTGCTGTCTCTTGTCCTTCAAGAGCTGATTAATCAAAATCCTTCTCTGTGATAAAAATGCATATTTTTAGGGGTGTTTTGGGGGGATTTTAAAGACTCGTGAAAAAGCTCACCTGATCAGGCATCAGAACATTGTATTTTGCTGGCCAAGGCTAAAAAATGGAAATAAAAGAGAAATGATGAAGAACCTTTTCACCTGCTAACTGATGTTAAGGTCATGAGAGAAAGATTAATTTCTGGCCAGGCTTTTAATTATCATTATTTGACCCTGCTTTCATGATCTCCATATAATTGTGAAACTGTTCATTTTTTTTAAGACAGCCTTTTCACTTGAGACTTTCTCCTTCCACTGCTGCAGAATGGTCCCCTAATGGCCGACAATCAGCAAAGTAAGAGAAGCGTTCACTGTAGTTAAGAGGCACAGTCTACAAAAACAGTCCGACTAACTGAACTGGTTCAGAGAGAACTCTAAAGACCAGATATTGTCTTGGACTGAAACAAAGCTAGATTTTGGAGTCAAGGTTTCAGATTTTCAGTTCAGTTGTTGGGAAACTTAAAAAATATTTTTTTAAAAAGATTAAATCATGTTTGCCATCGAATTCGTGCAGAAGACAATAGATTTTGCAATTTGATCTGTCATTGCGTGTTTTCAAATGCCCTTGGATTTTGCAAAGGATGAAGTTTTCCCATTTTCTTGCTAATGAATCCAATGAATAAACATTTCTCTTTCACGTTTCAGAAAGAATCACTCGGCGGTGTCACTGATATTTTATTCATCATTTTCCGATTTATACTGATGCTAATGTTTCCACAATACAGTGGACTGTAGACGTATTCATCGCCCTGTGCCTTTTTCCATGTCTTTGTAATGTTTCAACAAAGTTCAATGTATTTCACTGGGATCTTCCGTGATAGACAAAATTGCACTTTGTTTTGATGCTGAAGAAAAACATCAAAATGTGTGGCAGAGAGCTAACTGAGCATCTTTCATTTGTAAGGTCTGAGCAAGACGAGTCAAAGTGTTGGGTGTCCCTGGCTTCTATTTGTAAAAAAGCTTAAGAGTAAGACATAAGGTTGATTCTTGGGTTTGGCAGCCGACTGTTCGGGGGGCCGGCTGGAATAAATGGCTCTCAGTGGGAACAGTAGGTTGGTCCCTTTGCCACAGGCTGGCTCTCAGTTAAAGAGACAACTCTGTCAGAATGTGTGGCCAGTAATGAGGGCCACACAGCTCACACTTACACCGTTAAGCCTTAAGGTTAAATGATATGACGGTCTCTAACTAAGTCTCTTTTTTTTTTTTTTGCCTTAAAGGTCAGCTGAATATTTTATTGCCAGCCAGGCTCGACAGTGTATTGAAATGGTAATGTTAATACCACTATAGGACAGCCTCAGTGAGGGAGGTCTATGGAAAGGTCAGCCAGTCTCCCAACAACTCCCCCCTCTCACACATGTACACACACCTTCATAACAACTAACTCAGACACGTGCGGCAGGAGCATAACAACACATTGAATCACGCCGGTGTAACTGCCTGCACTTTCATCACTCTGGCCCTTTTCTTTTCTAACTTACTCCGTGTTACACTCCAATCCCCAGTTTCATTTCGCACCATCATTAGAGCTCAAGACAATTTCCTAGCCGGAGTCCCGCTCACGGACGTGGAATGAAAATCGCTGCGTGATTGCAGCGGAGGATGTGAGCTGAAGGGTAATATCTGGAGTTGTGACAAGTTAAGGCATATTTCTGCTTTAATGCGGGAGGCTGGTCGGCGAAAAGTGACCCTGAAAGCCACGTTTCATTGTCGAGCGAATTTTTTTTTTTAGAGCAAATGTATTGCAAACACAGAAATGACTTGAACGGAGGAATTTCTGCGGCATTCTGTCATCTCTACGATAATTGGCCGAGTTTGTATCAGCAAATTTTCTCAGATGGGAAAAAGGACGCATAAGTTAATAATGTTAAAAAAGGGGAACGTTTTGTTCAATAATCTTGAATAAACAATATTAATTTGACAGCGAAATTCCTTATTTTCACTTTCACATGTTAAGCTGCCGTCTCACAAACTTTTGCTCAAAAACTCTAAAAAGTTCTGTTTGCTTTACAAATTGGCCCAAAAACATGACTTTGGAGTCATATTTCACACTTTTTGCACAAGTGCTTCTTGCTACATTTCAAATCTTCTTGATTGCCTGAACTCTCTGAACACAACAGGCAAGAACCCAAAGAAGGCAGTGATATCAACCTAATGGGTTTGATACACGGGGAGCGACGAACGATAACCAAAGGCCAAAGTTTTCCGCCACTTGAGGTGAACTCAACACATGGGATGCCATGGCGATAGCAGCGACAAAAGTTCCTTGCCAGCCGTTGTGCCTACAACTTACATGTACAAGCTCGAAATTTCACATGCAGAAATTTCTTTGGTCACTTGGCTGGAGGAGGGAAAGTGATTGTTGCCTCATTGCCCAACTTCCATAGGAAATGAATAGAGGGAGAGCAACGTCGCCTCCTGTGTGTCGAGCCCATAACGTCTGTTCCCTTCTGTTAGCACTTCTTTCAAATGCACAAGCATCATTAAATCTGAGCACAGAATGCTCAGAACATGCTTTTGAAGCAAACACAATGTTTTTCAGTCAGAGAGTTTTGCGTGAGGGCAGCATGACTATTCCGTGTCTATGTTAATGTCCGTTTTGTCAGTTGTAAATGTGTTTGGTTTTTTTTGTTAAAGAAACATTTAAGCATTGGTAGTGTACTTTTTTTCCCCCCACCAACCCAGTTCCATTCCACAAAATGTTTGTTCTGTATTTCTAGCAAATTTCTTTCAGAAATTTCCACGCTCTGCCTCTGAAAAACGGACTGTACCTTGGTTCCAACTGTGAGCTGGACAAGATTAAAGAAGCACTTTCATCAGGAGCCGGACTCACGGTTATTAAGATCAAAGATCAGCTATAAAACATAACACTAGCATTAATAAATAGTCAGACCATACTAACAATAAAGTAAAGCAAGCCAATCATCTTTTCTTTTCCCACTCTTTATTTTCATAACCCCAAAGAGTCACCGCTCTGCATAAAGCTGTGCTTACAGCCACTATTTTCTGCTGAATCTATAAACAACATTGAATTAAGCTGGTGATATGGAGGCATCTGCTTGTATAGATCCTGAGGTAAATAATGGGATTTGTGTGATAAATTATCTTCTTGCACTATGATCCTCCTCAAATATTTGCTATAAAACAGACAGGGCAATGTGTTGATGCGTTTATAGTGACATGACGGTGTGGCTCATGGCCGCTTCTCTGGGCGTCTTCCATAAAACCAGTTCAGACTTGAGCCTAGCACCAACCCGGGTGCTTGACTCAACTTCAGTGCAACAATCCTAAAATAACATAGTTCCTCACTACATGCCCTGCTTATCATTTATTGGGTAAAACTAAATTTGAATTAGCGCCTGTTTTTTTTTTTTTTTTTTTTTCAACAGCAACCCAACAAAATTTTGTGACAATCTCACGCGAGGTTTTTTTTTCTTTTGTTTTTTTTTATATATAATTTGATTTAACATGAGAGATAGGTTGAACAAATAACTACCATCAAACAGGACTGCTAGTCGCAGCAGAAAATCACCCTGATGAAGACCAAGCTTGGTCTCCATGTGCTGATCAGTATTGATTGTTTTTATGGCAATATAAAATAAAGGTAATTGAAGGACATTTCGACTGCTCCTCAGTGTACCTCTGGTCATTGTTATGGCCGCTTGCTCTGTTCACCCTTTTCCAAAAGTAAGAAACCTCATGCATGACCTATTACGAATTTTTGGCTCTGCTTTTGAGAACTTACAGTACATCTGTGCTAATTGAACAAGAAAGTCAGAAGACAATTGGAACAGAATTCAGTAGCAACTTCATGTTTCATATCAATATCGTGTAGTTGCTACCCGGATATCAAAATCATAGTAAATCTAAAACTCGGAGAAAGGATTTCTGTTTGACTTTTTAAGAGAAAGATTTTTTTTTTTGCTTAATTAAAAATAAGCAGTAAGTTCAATTGATTTTAATATCTAAAGTAAAAGCAAATTTTGGTGCACCAGCATGTGCTTTTGAGTGAAGCCACAGTTAACAGAAGCGGTCCTGTTAACTATGAAATGAAAGGGAATACAGAAAGTGTGCTTATTAAAAGATAAATACTTTGTTTTGTAACAAACATTTTCCATTTTAAGAAGAAGTTAAAAAAAAAAGAGATTTTGTCAGCAATAATTTTAAAATGAACAAGTCTCTTTCTGCATTAATTGCCTGTGCTAGGAGTGGGGAAAAAAAAAAAAAAAGGATTCAGTCCCTGGTCGCAAATCCACACTTTGGGCACTATTTCTTTACACTTAATCTGTTACAATGAAAATGGGGATGAAACAGTGTCCTGTTTTTGTGGCTACGAGGAAGGATTTTTGGTCTCATAATTCATCATCTCCAAAAACTAACTCAACTCTGGGACTACATTCAGGGATTCTTCAGTTTGAAGTCATTCCATTTGGTGAGCTGCTCAGATTTGCGGGGGATTTGTAAGTCACAAAACAATCTTAGAACAGAATTATTCTCCAGCCACTCCATATTTATGTCTCTGTATTCATTCCAACAAACTTCCAATCATGATCCAGCCGTTCTGTGTACCCCCAAAGACGAGTGTAGAAACTATTTCTGCATTAGCTCTTAGTTTGGCTGCACAACCAGCACAATAATTGACATAATTTAATTAAGAGCGTTAGAAAGTTTGGCTAAAAACCTTCCAGATAAAAATGAATACATCGGCAGTACAGCAGCGCAATATTACAAAAAGAAACCTGTAAATATGAGTAAAATGTTAGAGAAGCAAAGTTATTCTTAGACAAAACACATGAAGCTATCGTTTGACTTCTGATAAGAACTTCTGAGCTTTACAATGGCTACTCATCGTACCACCAAAACTGCTACGACTAAGTCATAAAATAACTCCATTCTGAAAAATTATTCTAAGTATAACCGTATGTACAGCTCAGGATGTTTGAAATCTGACACTGTTAAATGATTATTGGTAAATATCTTACCTGCAGTAGATAAAACACTTGGAAACTTCAGTTAGTATCAATCTAGATAAGTTGATCCAGGAGGCTAAAGCTAACGGCTAATCCATCTACAGTCTAATCCCAACACATCATAGAAATTTATCTGAAAACTCTATGATCAACATTTTACACCAGTGTCACATTCACACTGGACACTTGTTTAAAGACAAGCTAATGATTACTAGCATAAGGAAGTTGTTCGATCATAGATATAACTCATTAACAAGAAATCAACGATTAAACCGATAACTTACAAGACCCGTTAGAGTTGACCAGAAAGGTTGTAAACTAGAACTTCATTTCCTCTTGGCTTCAGCGGAAATGACCACCAAACACTAAAATAACAACGGTAGAAAGGGGTCCTAAAGTAGGGTTTACTTAAACTGCTACGATGCTTCTGATGACCAAATTGTTTTAGAAGATGAAGTTCAGTTTAATTTGGGCATTGACTTAATGAGCTAATGTTGATTTATACAAAATGAAGATGGTAAAATGGTTATTATCATGTCAGATCATTTCTGCTCCTCACCTCAAAAGTCCAGAAATGTTACTTCAACAGGTCAAGTCTCAACACGCCTGAAGATTAGTTATGTTATTTTTTTTAGGCTGCAGTCGCCTTTATTGAGCAGGAAATAGGGAGAAGAAGACAAATGAAACCCAGGACAACTCTGTCGAGGTCCACAGCCACTCAACGCCCAGGATTAGTGGAATTTTTGTAGAATATGTAAAGTATTTTAGAACAGGATCACAGTTTTTGTTTGGAAAAGATGTAATCCAGTCACTTATATTTTGATGCACACTGGTGGCGGTTGTTACAAGATTAAGCTATTTTTCCACCCATTCAATAAAAATAAATGTATTCATAATTCATATTGGATTTGACGTGTCTGTTCAATTTCAGTTTTATGCCTCTACAGTCTTAGGTGTTTCTAAAACTAAAAAAGAAAGGCTCTTTCCCCACAAAATGTTTTATCTAGAATTTTTTGTCTTTCCTTTTATGTTTTTTGGTAGAGTGGTTGCTTAAGTGTACCTGTTCCTTCCTTCCTTCCTTCCTTCCTTCCTTCCTTCCATCCATCCATCCATCCATCCATCCATCCATCCATCCATCCATCCATCCATCCATCCATCCATCCATCCATCCATCCATCCATCCATCCATCCATCCATCCATCCATCCATCCATCCATCCATCCATCCATCCATCCATCCATCCATCCATCTCTGTTTATTTACACAGTACAAATTCACAAGGCACTTTTCAAAAAACGTGAATTCAATCCAATCAGACAGACATTCCAATTGATTGTCGTCAAAAATCAATGCAGTCAAGTTCTGTTTATTATTCAAATTGGTTTAAAAGGTTTTCTATTTAAGGAAACTCAGCAGATTATGTCAAGTCATTGCCTTGTAGCGTCACTCTTGGACGAGAACATAGCAACAGTCAAAGATCGCTAGCCTTGTGTCGTACTTGGCAGCAATCTTTCATACCGAGCGCGCACTGTAACGCATCTGTAAATAAAAATGTTACAAATGATTGAAATGACGAAATAAATACTAAAACTACTATAGCAAGCACTGGTCCAGTTGAGCTAAAGGTTCCTTCTGCCAGAATCCGCAGGGTTCCCATAGAGTGACTCAGTGGGTAGAAGCCATTTTGGTGAGCGGTGGATCTTTCACCGTTGACGTTTGCCAGCATTTATGCTAAAGAAAGATTCTGCGGTATTATAAAGAAGAATAAAACATTCTCTAAATTTTCAATTTCTGCCCAAGCTGCTGCTGTATTGCTTGGGACGTACAATATTTCCTCTGTAATGTGAGCTATGGGGAAGATAAATAAACAGTAGACAGTCATTGTTTGGTCAATAGGCAGGGAATCATTAAACTTTTATGGCCATGTTTTAATCCCCTTGAAAATTGCAGATTTCACCCACTCAAAACGTGCGCACACACACACACACACACTCTCCATCCCTCTCTTCATCCCTCACCTCCCTCCATTTGATTTTGTCTGGGGTCAGCAAAGCTTCCTTTGCTCTCTTCCTCATGGATGCGTTCCAGGCTGAGTTTTCACATATGCTAGGTGGTGGGGAAAGTTGCTGACGCTCGTGTAACAATGTGGAGCCCCGTAGAGCACATCTGTGATTTCAGCCCTCAATGAGACCATGCTGAGCAGCAGAAATTAACCTACTCTTATACACACTGGTGGAACGCTAGATTTAGAAGTCTATTTGTCATGAATACCACCAAGCTTATTCTTTCTTTAGCTCCACAAACAGGAAGATACATTTGTGTAAAACTTTAGGGTTGCAGAAGGAAATCTGGAGAGATACTCCCTTCGCTCAACGACGGAGTTGGATTTACTTTATCCAGCCACGTTGAAGTGTGCTATAAACAAGCCAGGTCAGCGAATATCTGAAGTAAAGCAGTCAATAATTGCCCGAGCCACAAAGCAAGGCAGCAATTACGTTTTCACTGCATCTTTTCATGTCAATGATGCTTTTATGTGTCTAAGTAAAACAAAGACCATCTGGAGAGGGACGCACTACTCATAAAGTTTAATATCATGGCATTATGGCTCCTTAATGTCTTGATAGGGTGATATGGCTTATTTTGTAAAAGTGTACCCATCATAAAATTGCAAATACATTCAATGTTAATATTTTTTATTTATTTATTTATTTTTAAAGAACAATCAGTTGTTTCACAGTTTGTGGCACCACTGGCAAAAATGCATTAAAAAATATCTATAGAATTCAGTTGTACTTTTTTTTTAAGTTAAAATACATGATGACTTTCTGTTTTAAATGGTTTAAACATAATGCACTTATCTAAAACCCATATTGGTGCTCTTTTAGTTATTTAGCATTGATGATAAAAAATTTTAAAAAATGTATTTTTGTGATTCGCTTTAGACAGCTCAGGTTAAGACTGAGCTTTTAGGTAACAAATACTTTGGGTCGGTTTATTATGCAACAAAATATAAAAAATGTGGCAAAAGAATTGGGTTATCCGGATGCAATATCGGAAATCGGCCAGTAAAACGAGTATCAAATTATATCAGCCTGCATCTCAAAACTCTGTAAGAACTTCGCTCCAGCATTTAGTCCGCCCCAGCAATTCTATCCAGCACAGCTTGTATCCCACATACTGTACATGTACATTGATTAATAATAAATGGGTCAGTTGTTCCCATACCTTTTGCTGTTGACTACTGTTCTCTGTGCGAATTATATCACTTGATCAAGCCTTTCTGACATTCCACACTACAAAACAAGCAACAAAACTATCCATGATTTATACTGATGTCATATCGCATCAGTCCATTATTTGTCTTTCTGTATGCTTCACCCTGTTAGGATGTTATAGAAGACTACAGTCCTATTGGGGAATACACAAGCTACTTATGCCAGAGATACGTGTATATGCTGCTTCTAACTTTAAGATTATTTCTTAAAGTCTTCTTCTTATACTTCTGAATTTTTGTTTTTAACTACTGTATGAGTGTTCTCACAGGTTGAAGTTTTCTAAAACTGTCAGTGTGCCACTGTAAAAAACCAATGAATTTTTCCGAAAACATTTTTTTATCTTCACAAGAGTGCCAGTAACTGTTGCAATTATTGTTCAATAAAAAAATGTTTGACCAACATTCCAAAATACCTTGAGATTCCCTTCATTTTACACATTGCTAATTCAGGACTTGTATGCATTCGGGCCTTCAACATGGCTCTACAGCAGCGTTTGTTGCCCTTGCTTTTGAGCTGATGCAAACAATAAGAGTGCCACAAAAGTACACACCATAATTTTCATTCAAAGTGACAAGCTTAGTCTACAGCAAGCAGATCTTGCTTGTTCTTCCCAGAAACACACACAATTCGCAGACTGTGACGTGCCACACGGGGCAACAAGTCACGAAAAAAAAAAGAAAAAAAACAGAACGCGCTGACCAGTCTGCAAGACAGCTGGCGGCTCACTCTTCAATCCTGCTGCATGGGCTGACATCTGCCGTCCAGTCAGAAATAATGAACTAGTCTAATTGTCTCATTAAGTCGCGACTGTCAGAAATTGTTGTCCAACACAGCCTGCAGAAAGCAGTGCATTGTCATCGCCTCCTGTCACATCATGTTGTGATTGTTTACGGGAACGTCGCCCCAGATAAAATGGTAAGTTACTAGAGATGACTCTAGTCCTGCATTTGTCCATTTAAAGACACATTTATAGAGCTAGATATTAATAGAAGAAAATGTAGGTATCCAAAAATAGTATTGGAAATGACATGAAACGTCACTTGACTTTATGACAATGACTGGTGAAAGTTGACTCACCTTTATTTTTTGGGTTTCCAACCAAACAGTTGGGTTTCCCACAGAGATGTATGCAAGCCTAGACAAATAACGGGAGTACGCTCATTTGCAATAATCAAGAAAAACTGTTTAATTTTGGCTCCAGTGGAAGGGTTTTTTCTCAGCCTTTATGAGGAATGATTCTTTTAATGCCTTATTGTGACGCATTATGTACATCACAGTCAAACCTTAGTGACTTGGTAAAATCAGATCCAATCATTTCAAACTTCAACAGAGTCCACGCCTCCAGCTAGCTATTATTTCTAAATAGCCAAGGGTAGAGACCCTTTGTACGAATCAAACAGTAGAAAAAAAAAAAGTTCGGATTCTACCAGGCTAACTACACAGTAGATAGAAATCCTTCACACCACATACAAACTCAGGGTTTTATGGAAGCGTTTTGACTTTCATTTCTAGGTCAAAGGACTTAAAATTTATCACAGTATAGAACCAATATGGGGTTCTTGTCCAAGGACAGAGGCCTAAAGGTGCCCTGGAGTTTGTTACCAGCAGCATTGCAGGGACAAAGTGTTTTACAATGTGTTTGGACGCAATTTATCATGCCCACTTGTATGTAGGAATGTGCCTACCATTTTAACTACTGAACTTTAGTGCAGACAAAAATAGCCAAGGACACATTCACATTTTAATATGGAAATATTTGGCTTTAGTAGCCAAATATTTTCATTTATGAATACATTCTCATCTGCGTGACAAAATGTGCTCCTGAATCCGGTAAACGTGGCACCCAAAAGTTCCTCCACACCAGCACTGCGGCCACACATATTCAGATCAATAAGACAAATAGGGCCAGCCTGAAAACAATGAGATTGCAGCCCAAGAACTCCATGAACCTATTTATAACCAAGGCTTTGTCCATCGGAATAATGATCCCACAGCAAGGCTGAGACATCTCCCCAGGCTGGGATCCATATCCGTGTTAAGACTGCCACTGCTGCAGCCAAACACATGCCAGGAGCTGGAAAATAACCCCCGGCAGGGGCTTTTGTCGTGTCTTACACATTATTCAAACATGCGCGGTGGGTTTCATCAATCTTCAGAGTGCCGCAAAGGTTACTGGTTGCTTCAAAACTCCAAAAACCTTGACTTCATTAAATCTGATAAGCTTTTATCTTCGAGTATGTTGCAGATAGGATCAGAGTCGACGGGGACGTGGTTATTACAGGAATAAATTCCACATATCTAATTCATGGAGGCTAAGCAAAGTAAAAAGGAGAATACACTTCAGAGGAATAGTTCGACATAAGTGTTTCATTTATGCGCGGAGTAATGTGGTTTTCTGGGAAGACGAGGCACTTAAATATTAGTAAATTCGATAGATGGTCTCATCCACTGTGGTCTCTATGAGAAACCAAACACAGAAAATTGAATTATATACTGTTGGTTTTGTCTTTATTTCCATAATGTAGACCTTTAATGGAATTACTTCACTAAGAGCAGAATTTTCATTTATCATTTGAAATTCAGATGGGTGCATCATGGGGAAAGTTGCTGACAAAATTGAAACACATAAAAGTGAAACACAAGGCTGTTTCAGCCCATTTAATTAGAGGCGGCAGAGGGGGACAGGAAGAGAGCGGGCCCATAAAGACATACAGAATTCCCACAGAACAATATTAATAATTACTGGGGAAGGGGAGGGGTTTCTTCCAAACAATGATGTGGAAGATTAAGGCTAAATGTTTGGCTTGATTACTATTATGTCTGTATTTTTCTTATAGGGACAAATACAGGGTGACAGACAGAGCTATTGGATTTATAATGCATCACGCTAATATACTCGCACAGCCCGATCATTGGAGCCACGGCCAAAGCTCTGACATATCGATCAAACAAGGATAACTCAGGGTTAATGTGTCTTTTTCTTCCTCTCCCTGCTCTGTATGGATAGATGGTATGATGTTTAACTTGCTGCAAATTAGTTTCTTTCATTTCCTCAGAGGGTATACTGCAAACAAGATTCAAACCGTATTTATGTTGCCGAAGAGACCATAGGGGGATACATTGATGGTATTTTTACAGCCCGTTTCGTTTTCATTTGAAGAAAGGATTTCTACAAAGTTTAAGTCGCACAGTGCTTTACCAAAGTGTTTACACGCCTTGAACTTTTCATCATATTTAATCAAATTACAAAGGAGATCGACCAGCGGGAGCTGGCACATCATTGTGAAGTGGCTGGTAAACGGACTATGGTTTACAAAAGTTATGACGTACAAGTGGGCTTCTGCCGGTTTGTCCAGCGAAACGACGGGAGAACGCAGACACGACAGAGACAGGTGAACAGCGGTGAGACGATTCCATAAGGAAAACATGAGCAATTTACAGACTTGACACCAATACCAGAGAGAGAGCAACACAAGAATCCAGCAACGGACAATGACGACGTAAACCTGGTGAGTACAATCAACAGAATGAATGGCAGCTGAAAGGAGCCGAGGAGAGATAAATAATAAAACGCAGAATGATCATTGAAGGGGCTGAATCAAAAGGACATAAAGATCTACTACAAAAAAAACTCTAAACAGAAAACAAAACACAAGAAAGAACCTTGAATCTCACAAGAAATATTAATAATGGATGAATCTGAAAAAAATCCAAAAATACAAGGACAAGTGGTACCCAAAAACACAAACACCTCTGGATCACGACACACAGACACTTCTACTTTTATAAAAATAAAACCACTCATGAGCTCTGATCATCATTGTGTTTTTAGGGTTGTTGTCCAGATGGAAGGTGAACCTCTTCCCAAGTCTCAGACCTGGATTGCACTGCTTCGCTGAACCAATCATCTCATTAACTCTGACCAGCCTTCCCCTCTCTATACGGTGTTGGTTTACAATTAGTGTGCAGTACAAAAAGATTTTAGCCTGGACTTTGCCTTCCTACATAATCCCGCTCGTTTCTCATCTCCCTACAGTGCTCCGTCTGGGCTTTCTCCCACTGAAATGAATTTCTCCGGTATAAAGTCAGTCAGAACAGAAGGAAATGTTCTGAACGATGTTTTTCTGCACTACATTTTAGAATTGCAGTTTACCTGTGGTTTAATAAATGGTGACGTTAGAAGCTAACAAAGCTGATCAGTTCGTATTGACCATGCTATTAAATACTGGATTAGCATTAGCAGCCACAGCGTCCAGACAAGCATTTCTCTCTTTCCAGTGGAGAATGGTTGTTTGCAGCACACACAATTTCCGGTAAGGTTCTTCGCGTCAAACTGGCAAACACTAGCAATTGGGTAAAATTTTAAATTTCAACAGAGTCCACGCCTTCAGCAAGCAATCATTTCTCAATAGCTGGGAACCCATAGAACAAGGGACTGGTTTTCACCAGGCTAAAAAAATATATATACATTTTTGTCTAAAAATTAGCTCCAACATTGGCCTTATGGCTGCTTGTGTTTACCTTTCTCAGTCTGTCAGTTCAGGTGTATCGATCCTGGGAAAAATAAATACAAATTGAGGCTTATCAGCTCATATAATAAATAAATTATATAAATTAAAAGACCTACTAGATAGTTTTATATTTAACAAATGATAAAAAAAATAATAATTTAGAACAGCTAGATCAAAATCAAGATCTAGAATTAATTTCTAACATTCTAGATCTATTATAAGCAGGGGGAAAAAACGTAGTCTGAGTGTAATTCCTGCTTCAGTTTTTGTTATTGTGAAAGGTTTTGGTCTATTTTTTTCCTACATTTTTCCCCTTAAAATTACTTTAGGATTTACTTCAACTTTTTCAGCAATTTTTTGAGTTGAGTTGGGATCATGTGGAAGGTTTCTAGGTGATTCCAAAGCAAGCCCAATGTGTTATCCTTCCACCACTCTGCTTGACGATTGGTCGATTGGACATTCTTCTTAAAAGCTGATTTTTGGTTTTACCAAAGTATGTCTAAAATAGAGGGAATAGCTCAATTTGGTCTAAACTATCTGCAGACTGTGTGAGTTTTGCAGCTCAGTTGTAAATCTGCCAACCTTAATCATGACTCTTTTTTTCCCTTGACAGGCCTGATAAACAAGCCCAACTTGTACAGTCTTTTTTCTAACTGTGCCATCTTGAACTTTTAAATTTCACCAGTGAAGGTTTGTGGAACCCGAGATGCGGCTCCTGCGGTTTTCTTGGCTCTCTCTCTCTGTGAGTTTTGCAGTTTGACCTTGGAGTGAACTTGCTGGAACATTCACTCCTGAGAGGACTGGCAACAGTCTTGAATGTTTTCCAATTGCACATAATCTTTCTCACTGTGGAGTGATGGACCATAAATTGCTTGGAAATGGCCTCATGCACCTTCCCAGACTGACATACAGCAACATCGCCTCTCTGACATAATTGCTGTTGCCTCTACACCTTTTTACTGCGTTAACACACACTCGACTGCTTCACACCATTGCTGATGATCAGTAATTGAACTGCATTTGATTAGAGGGATTGGCTGCTTCTTCTGCTCCTAATTTATACGAAGGATTAAAGAATGACTGTAGTTTTTTTGTGTTTCCTCCCTCTGCCCCCCCCCAACATGCATTTTAGCTTAGTTTCTACTGAAACAGAGAATGAGGACATGGTAATATGGTACATAATTCTAATACATGTTGGTGTAGTGTTAACACTAAAATTGGGAGTCCAAACCAAATACACAAACATCTGAATAGAAGGATACTCAACAGAAAGTACTTACCCTGTATAGAGCACAGTAAGTGTCAATAATGAAGAACCCAAACTATTAAGAAGAAAACAAAAAACCAAAACACACTCATGGATCATGACTCCATTTATGCTATGACTATACTGGAAAATTCAAATTTTACTCTCAGTAGGCCATAAGAGCATAATGCAACAACAATGTCTCTGTACATAAAATAATTTTAGCGAGGCAGTCACTTTGACCAGCCTGCGTTGTCATTAGTACAACTGTTACATAATAGTTGGGATCTATGCAAGGCGTTGGTTCATGTTTCCTCTCTGAGCAGTGCTTTGTTCTAATTAAATGCATTACGTCTGGGCTGCAACAACAGAATCATTGAACATACAGACTAATTTCGGTCGCTCATTAGTCCCGTTTTCTGTCCGTCCGCGGATGGCCTCTTTAGACAAACAATATGGAAAATCTTTTAGATGAATTCAGCCGTGAATGAAAAACAAATATTCGCCGCCGGTCCCACTGCCACAGAGCAGAGGAGCTTGGGTTTCACAGACACAAGAGTTACGGAGATCTGTTTTCAGGATGTTGTTGCCGTGTCGTGTATTTAATGAGCTGAATCTAGTTGTTGCCTACTTTATCAACAGGGGACTGGTGACACGCCTTTACAATGATGGAAGGCATAATTTAGACATAAGCAATACCCAAATTCACCATTATTTGGTCAAAGCTTGGTGATCTGGCATCATCACATGTATTAATTGCAGGCTTATAACCTGGTTCATGTCAGACGATGCTATAAGTAGGGGTGGGAGATGTCGCCAAGAAACAATATCACGGTATATTTATTTAAGTACCTTGATAACGATATCAAGGTACTTGACAGATTCAACTTAAATTGGCAGAAAATGACAATATTTTACATTTTCTGCTTTTTTTTTCACTTTCTACTTTTATTGGATTTAGCCAAATGTGTAACTTAAAAACAGTGATTTTCTTTCTAGTTTCATTTATAAAACAGTCACCTGAATCAAAAATAGTATATTCATATATCCTTGGAATATTTTCAAAAATCTCAGAGCATGTTTAATGCACCAAAGAAAATACAATATATAAATAAATGTAAATATTTAATTCATTAAACTTTCACATATCTGTTTTGTATCCCCAGCAGTCACCATTTGGATTTCGTTTCCAATAATGAGTGACTTCTATCAAATATTTTCTTTAAGAAATATCTGATACGGGACAGAGCAATAAGCACCTACAACTCTCACTTCTACCGACTGTTTTACATGTTCAAAATTTAGCAGACGTAGCCGCAGCTAGCTCGCTTCTGCCATGTTTCTGAGTAATCGCCTTATTCTTGCTTTTTTGGTGCTGTTGAAACGGACAGAAAATGTTTCTCCTGTTTCATGCAACTCTGTGGCTTTGAACCTTGCGCTAAGCTTCGAGTTACTTACTTTTTTGGGAATACGTCTGCACAGGTCAGGCTTGGTAAAATGACATCATTTAATATTGCGATGTAAAATTTTTCACCGGTGTTGCCGTAAACGAGACGATACGGCACAGGCCTAAATGTTAGCCAAACTATTTCAAAAGTACCGACTGATATGGTAAAACAAACTGAGTCTGAACTATTTCACAAGCACACACAGTCATATTCAATACACTAGAATATACAGTATGTGTACAGTCATATTCAATACACTAGAATATATGTGCTGGTAAACTGAATATAAAAAAAATCTATATTCCGTTTGCATAACTCTGTACATGGAATTAATTCAAACTTAAGTGTCCATTTCCTGTTTTTATAAGTCCTTCAAATTGTATGCTGTGTAATACTGTGCAGTGGGAAAAGAGCAGTTTAGCTGAATCACTAAAAACCCAAACTTACCATGACACTGATGGCCTTGAGGAATGCATGAGGATTTCTGACTGCAGCCATAAATGTTTTGCAAATACAAATCTATATTTTTCTCTCAGTCTCCAAATCATCTGATAGAAAGGTAACACAACGGGGCGGCTTTTCTAACCCCCCCTTCCAACACAACGTGTTCCAAATCTTAAAATTCAACAGAGGCCCTTTTTGTTTTTCCAAGCTGTCACAAATTCTGAAACGGATGATTTATTTTTCACACGATTACATGAAAAAAAAAACAAAAAAAAAAAACTCGCACCCGGTGCAAGGTACAAGCTCCTGAGTTTGAACCATCATCAGAAGAGCATTTACAAGTTGTGACAGGTAAAAAAAAAAAAGATCCCAGATTTGGAGTTATCAGGTTGTGGTGATGCAGTTTCTTTCTTCTTTTTTTTTTTGCTGCCATAATCCATATTACCTATTTAATGATTTAAAAAGAAAAACCATTTGTGGAACATCTTTGGTTAATCTTCAACAGGATAGTAATAAGACTGCACGTATGAAAGGAATGCCACAGCATTTTATTTTTTTCCCCCCCATTTCTTCATTTTAGAAAATTAGTTTTGTTGACACTAAATAACACAAAATGTGTGAAACTTAAGACGTAGCGAACACAAATTGAAGCGGGTTCAGAAAGGTAGTGTGCACGAAGCGCAGAAGGCTACAAACACACCAGCATACTTAGCCAATCAGACGACGTCTTCTTCCTTTCTACTCTGCAGCCCGTTACCCCAATTCATGGCACATTCATCTCAGCAATCAGTTTGCACCTTCTACTCTCTCCAAGAGTTGCATTTGAGAAAGGCAGAAAAAGAAAATCTGTCTTAACCCAGAAGAACACAATTAAAACTGAAGAGGGACTCCGATATTATGATGTTTTCTTCTGTATCTCTCATCCCTTTGTAGAGATCACAAGGATGAATCTTGTAATCTAGTTTGAAAATTGATCCCTGCAGTTGTGTTTTTGTCCTGAATAAAATTCGTTTTCGCAAAAGAAATCATGCAGAGCACACGGTGTACTGGACACACATCAGGCACAACATTATGACTAGTGACGAATAACATAGGATATCTCCGTAACATGGCATTTGTTAGTGGGTAGTATACATTATCCCCAAAGTTGATGTGGTCTGACCCAAGAAGAAGGGAAGAAGGGTGTTTTGTTTTAAAAGTCAGAGATCTAAACTGGAAATGACATCACATCCAAGCTAGCTAGAGGTTTGGTAACGCATTGCACTCATAGTGGACCAGTCCAAGATAAGCACTAGACATCTAATAGTTTCCACCAAGAGAAATGAAATGTGTGAATTACTGAATACTGAACACATTATTGGATAGCTCCAGAAGAAAAGCAATTAAAAGCAGACTTTGTTTACAAATATTGAAAAGAAATTAGCCAGAAAAATATAGATCTCTTTCTCGCTTTAAAAAAAAAGAAGAAAAAAAAGGAACACGTGAGTTCAGTTCCTTAGCGATGTTGCCGCCCGTGTAGTGCTGTGTATCGTATCTTACTTTTTGGATTGCGAAACGTAGGCACTGGGGAATGACGTCCCGGCTGGCCACACTGTTTACACCCCGTCCACATGGGCGCGGCATGACGTCACTGCTGACGAAACCAGAGTCACCAGAAAACCAATCTGAGTAAAGAGCAGAGAGTAAATCACTCCGTCTCTGTTCAATCAATATGAGACATCATATCATAGTGCAATACCATGAAATGCAATCAGCAGTGATTAACTGTGGATTATTTTTTAGTGTTGAGGCAAAAATACACACAACTTAAAATACAACGCATAACTTAGAAATTAGTCAAAATTGTCAGAATTTATTATAAATCAGGCATCTTAAAACATTTTACCTTTTCAGTTTCTTCCAATAGTTCCAATTAATGAATGAACATTTATTATTTAAACCAAAATCCGCCTATATAAACCTTAACATAGCAACTATGAACGGTATGTACTGTATTTGTACTGAATAAATATGTGTAAAAAGCACCCTCAGTCATTGTAGAGCTAATTTCTAGCATTTTAAATGACATAATAGACCTTTAGCATTAGCAACCCTGGCTAGCATTAGCACCCTTAGCATTTTTATACTTACACTACACCGATTTAAAACACACCAAAGCATTTAAAACACATTAGGAGAAAGTGCGATAAACTTTTGTATATAGATGTGTCCCGTTGTCTGGCAGGTTACAGTGTAGCTTAAGTTAAGTGAATTAAGTGAACTCAGCTGAGTTATTCACTCCACAAGTGCTCACCGCTGTCCTGTGTACTTGGGTCAGTGTAGAAAATAGCATCCCTCAGTCAGAATATGGGGATAAAGACTAACCACACTTGTTAAGCTCAAGTAAGTAAAAACGATGAGCGTCCCCTACTGGACACCCCAGATATTACAACTTATATTACAGGTAGGTATTTAGTAGCCCTACGTTTTTGCCAACCGAAAAGAAAAAAAAGAAGTAGCTCAACGTTTCATGTGGGTGCTAGCTGCTTTCAGCAAAAAGACTAATTAAAAGGTATTTCTTTCTGTTTCATTTAAAACTTAAGAAACACATTCACAGATATATAGCACTTTGCTAGCCACTGGTTCTTCAAGACACAAAATCATCAAGTCAAGAAAAGTTTATTTGCAAAGCACCTTTCAGCAACAAGGCAGTTCAGAGTGTTTTATATAATAAAAATGTTATACAGTCATCACTTACAAACAAACATTATATTTTGACAAATATCAAAGTCATCAAGAAAATACACGTCAAATATATTGATCACCACTTACTGCTAATCAAAGGTAATTCGGAAGAGGTGGATTTTAAGCCTCAATTTAAAGGAACTCAGTGTTTCAGCTGTTTTGCGGTTTTCTGGAGGTTTGTTCCAGATTTGTGGTGCATAGAATCTGAATGCCGCTTTGTCCATGTTTGATTATGGTTCTGGCTCAGACGTTTTATGCAGTTTCTGTGTTTTCACTGTGTTGGTTTTTTTTCTTCTGCATAGCAGCCATGTTGGACATTAAAGTCGGGGCTGCTCTCTAGACTTCACTCCAGTGGAAATTCTGGCTTCAGGCGAGGCTTTTGTTGTGAATCCAACTGGAAGCTCAAAAAATATCTGACTTCCAAAATCAAACAGACCAAATCATAAGATCCTGAGATCTGGCTTGGAAACGTTCTTCATCTCTGTACTTCGTCTGTTTGATGTTTACATTACTGCCACCTTCTGGCACAAAAGGGAGAATTAAAAAAAAGTATCTAAACCGATCTACTCCAGTTTGAAACGTACACCTGCTTCTGTGTTCCCAAAAACCTGATCTAAATATGTTATATTCCATGTTTTACATTGTTATTGTATGCGATAGTTTTATTTATATTCAGCCATATTTTTTTATGGTTTTTTTTGTGATTAAGGTTTTTGTTTATCTGTATAAATAGATTGTACTCGCTTTAACTACCAAGTCCGTACCACAATCATCTCACCAATATATCGTTTACTGCTTTTGCACAATCGAGTTACATTTTAATAAAAAGTGGAACAACGTTTTTTTTTCTTTCCTTTAAAAACTCTCTAAACCTCATTCATCAAACCTGAATCCAAGTGTTTTTTTTATTTTTTTTAATGAAAGTAGAACACAGTTTATATCCCTAGAGGTGTCGTGTTTGCTCTCTCGCTGATCACCATCGCACTCCCATTACTCATAGCAGCATGCCAGACTGGCATCTGTTGAGTAGGAGCCCCACTTCTACAAGTTTAGAGGGGCCTGTTTGCCTTTATAGTGGCCTTGAACTGTAAAGCAGAGAGCATGTTTTATTCAGATTTCAGACTGACTTGGAATCGGGTTCCCTTTACGTCCATCTGCAGCAGAGAGATAGCCAGCGATTGATGCACAATCAAGGGAGAAGGGTTTCAGTGAAGTGGAAATCATTTCTCTTTCTCTACCTGTCTGTCTTTTGGTCTCTTTTCCTTCTGCTTTATTGCTAAAAAAAAAAAAATCTGTTATGCTTCACCCAATTGTCTGCCTGGCCTTATCTCTGTTTCACTTTCTCATGCACACGACTGTGGACGGTTCAGGATGATTTGGGTTACTTAAGGAAAGCCCACTGAAGGGAAAAAAAGATATCTAGTGAGTCTGTTACCGAAGAAAGAGACAGAATTAAAGTGGAGGTAGTAGGGCAGTCGAATGGAAAAGGGAAGAATCGGTAGAGATGGTTAAGGTTCTGTACAAAGAGCAGAAGAGAAGTGCAGTTGTCCCTAGGGACATAATTAGGCCTAAGAAGGGTAATCATTGGACATGAAATACAACCCCTCTCTGAATTAACACATAACCTCATCCCTTCCCTGCCTGGAGGACAGAGGACCCTGTAATCATTTCTGTGGCGTCACATCACCTCTAAAGAGCTCGTGGAGAGGCATCGGACAGAGACACCATGAGGTAAAAATCCACACGGTTTCTGTCAGTGTCTTTCTGAGATGCGCTGAGCTTGAGGCAAGGGAGAAATTGATAAGCAAGAGAGGTAGAGGAACTGTGGTTGAGACGGAATCAGAACACTATATGTCTACATAGATACAATTATTACGGGCATGAATGTTGGACCAAGTTTTTAACTCCAGTGATTTCAACTGAAGCTGTCTTTCTTTAGGGTGGAATAATTATACAAACAAATCTCTTGTAGAACATGGCACAGAAGTTACAAGTTATTGTGATTTTTCAGGAATCAAAACAGGGTCACAATATCACATACAGTATAGTGAATTATATCAGACCCAGAGCTCATACCATGCCTCTGGTTTATGGTGTGCCTCTCATACCATAAACAAGTTTTATTATTTCTTCTCTGGGTCGGCATTCAGGTCAGAGTCCAGGAGAGGTGGTTTCAAAACTCTTTGGAGACTTCACCTTGACGATCTAGAACCCTGCAAGATGTAGTAGTTGAGGATTTGAGGGTTCTATTACCAGGGATTTCTTCACCCACAGGACCATATTGAGGGTAATACTCTATATACGGGGCATCGTGTTGCGCTGTGGTTAGAGCAGACGCCCCCTGTAGGCTTCAGACCTTGACAAAGTCATGCAAAGTTTGACTCCAGTCCTTTATTCCTTTGCCACATGTCTTTCCCCCATTCTCTCTAACCTCTTTCCTGTCGCATTACGCTCAAGTAAAGGTAACTAGTGCCAAAAAGATTCTAAGAATAAAAAAAAAAAACACTGGGAATAAAGACATCACAGAGCAGGGCAGTCCAATGATCGCCTTTCACCATTGGAAAGTAAGAGGAGAGTCCAGCTACATGAAGCAGAGTTCAACAGGTTTTACATCAAGATGCTGTTCTAGGCTTGAATAGCTTTAGTGATAGGCTCCTTTTAGCACAAATTGCTCACAACAATGCTCTTTTCCAACGTCCCACCAGATCGTTTTATGACCTCCAGTAGGCCGAGTGAGGCAGTTTTGTCATCCTGTTGTGTGCGGATGCTACTTGTGCGTCAGATTTATGGCCGTACCGGAAACACGGTTTCAAGGACAAGGATTCTGGTCGGAACTTATGTTTGTAAAACAAAATGTGTTACAATTATCAGCGTGTTAAAATCTATGTAATTAATAAATAAACTTAACACCTTAAAGTTCCGTCCCTACTACTTACATGCACCCAGAACAGCCGACAGCCTTGTCTGGGCCCTGAACAAGACTGTCGGCTGTCGGCCATTCTGTAAGTAATAGAAAATTAATTATATTTATAATTTACTGTAGATCCCTCTTCTATCTATTCCACACTTCTAACTTTTTTCGTTTCTGTAGTTTAGAACAGGATTTAGATAGCATTCCTGTCATAAATAAGTCCATCATGTGCATCTGATTCTTTGTTTAAACTAAAACAGGTCTGTAAACATATGACCTTCATATAGAGCAGGCTTCATCTCCTGCCTGCCTATGATTGAGATTGGGTCCCAGTGTCCCCCTGCTGTTTCCTTGCGTGTCGTTTGCCAACTCACCAGGACTGTTTTTGGACATGCTCTTCATGGCCATGTTGGAAATTGTGCAATCTCTTAGCGAGAGTGCATATTTGTGATGATGTGCAACCATTAAAACATGCATCAGATTGAAAAATAAAAATATGTGTTCCTTTAAATTAAACTTCAGTTCTCCTTGAGGAGATCGCATGGCTTTAATGATGCATGGATCTGAGATTAGCCCGTAAGGTATCTGAAACAAGCTGCTGGTGACCTGAATAGTGTATGTTTTTAGGGTCAACGCAGCAGGGAATGTGTAAACTCGACAGAAATTCGGCTCAACCGGTGTTCTGTGTCTCTTGACGCCAAGATTTGGCCTGCAGTAACCAAAGCCCTCTTTCTTTCTTTTTTATCTTCCCCCTACTATCGCTCCATCTCCATGTCTTTGCTTCTTTGTCTCCATCTTCAAATGCCTCTCTTTCTGCCAGTCCCTCCTGCTATCTTGCCCAGCCCACCCCCCCTACCCGCCCGCTGACTTGGCGTCCCTCGGCTCCATCGCATCTTTCTCTCCTCTTCTCGTAAAATACAATATTTATCTCAGTCTGTTTGAGTTCACTCACCCTTATCATTGGGTGTGCTCCCAGTGGCTCTGAGGTGGATTAGTCCAGGACTCATTGACATTACATTGGCCATGAAATATGCATATCACGATCAAAGGTGGTGACAAGAGAGGCGGCATCTCTACAAGAGCCCGCAACCTGGAGCTGACGGGCTCCTTGAAGCTAAGTGTCTGTGAATCACACCGCGCCAAAGCCCAAACATTAAAAATAAATCACACATATACAGCATTATTCAACGGTGATTTGTGGACATGGGAGAGTTTGTGTGTGGGGGTGTACGTGTGTGTGTGTGTGTGTGTGTGAGAAAGCCTCTAAATGTATCTTTCTCTCTCACACAGCCACAGAATACTTTGATTTGGAGTGGAATTTAATGGTATTGATCGTTTATAACGGAGCTCTGCAGGGGATAAGTAGCAGACATCTTCTTTTTTTTTTAACCTGAGGCTCCAGATGAGATGCCTGGCAGCTCATTCAGGCCCCACATCAAAACACCTAAGCAAATGCATAATACATTTTGAGGAGCTTCAGGGGGATATTAGTCTAAAACCAGCAGGATTACAAACCAAACAACAAGCAAACATACACAATGTCTGAAAATACAGCCCCGTTTGAAGTGAAATGTTATGAGAAATGGCTGGTGATCTTTTCCCCATGACAAAACAGAACTCCTACAGCTGCTAAAATCTGATGCTACTCCATTTTTGTTTATATTTTGTGAAGTCGCTCACATCTTCTTCTGATGTTTTGTGTGGCTTCCTTCACTGGTGCAGCGCCACCACAGGCCAGGAGGTGAACAGGTTTTTCAAATTGTTTGGTTGGTTTGCCACAGTGCAGGGTGAAAGCAAACCGCAGAAGCTCAAAATCTAACAAATTTTGCAACTTTGTCCCCAGTCAAAGCATGTTTACTGGACTATCAGGAGTGAAAACACCCTAAAGGGTGGGTAATTAAAATCTTACTATTTTTATTTTACAAAACGTTTTGAAAACCTCCATCCATCCATGGTCTATTAACCTAAAATCCTCAAAATGCCTACAAGTTTGTGGTCAAACTAAGAAGATCTGAAAAAGTAAAGTGGTTGTAAAAACTCCTGCAAGGCACTGAGTTTTAAATGGATTTAAAGCTAATTTTTTAATGAAGGAACTTGGAGCCTTGTTAAGAAAAATTTATCATGAAGGGGTTTTATTATTTAAACGTCTCTAATAAGCCAAGTTTATTCTGTAGAAGGAGTTGAAGCCAAAGGCATGCCAGATGGGGATTAAAGGGAATGTCTGTTTTTACATGGCACAAACTGTTGCCCATCACTCATATGACTGGTTTGTCTTCACATCTTGTGCGCATAGACTTCTGTTTAAACAGGAAAGGAGGGTCTAAAGTAAAGTTAGAGTGCTTTAGATACGTAGAGACAGAGGTGGATTAAACGGTAGATGAAGGAAATACTCTGAACAACTCAACTTTTTTGCATAGTATAGGGAAAACTGACAGTCACATCACCCCGATAGAAAACTTTGTCATTAGCTAAACAAGCCAACAATGACTAAGCATGAGTCACAGCTTTAAGCAAACTCCTGGCAGCATCTTTGGGATTTATACAACTAAGCTCACTCTTGAAATACTTTTGAGTCAAGATTTTTATAAGTGGTACAGTATAAAATGCAACATTAAATTTGCCTGAAAAAGATGAGTGGATACAACTTGACTTTGGTCAAGGATTTGCTAAAATGTCATTGAAGTAGCTCAAGAACGTTTGGGTGCATTATGAAGTCACAATGTTGGCTTTGAATGAATTTAGTGGATTTAATTATGTTTTCCAAGCCACTTAGTTTATATAGATTTATATAGATTGAGGGCCTTTTGAGATAAAAAAAACATTTTAAAAATTAATAGTTCATAGTTAATTAGTGTGTTGTGTGATATTGGAGATCAGCCAGGAAGGTATCCACTACCTTCAGCAGGAAGTGGAGAAGGTGAGAGAAAGTTTTTGTTTTTTGAAACAACTATTTGATCTGTCACAAAAAAATAAAAGCTTCATCCAAAGGTGGGTGGTAACTAATTATATTTACTCAAGTAACGTTTTGGAAAAATGTAACTTTTAGGAGTAGTTTTATGACTTTTTACCAGCTGTCATTTTCTGCTGCCTGTCATTTTCTGCTAAGCCCTAATTGTTAGGACTTAAAATTAGACATAATGTGTTGTTTTATATACGTTTGTTATGGATATGTACCAGAATATAAAATGTATATTTTGTGGGAATTTTTATTCATTAAGTTATTCTTCAACGTTTTTAGAAACTATAAAATGTGTTGCCAAATTTGTGGGCCCACTTGGAGAGATATCGGGTCTGCTTGTATCAACCTCAGAACAAAGGACTGTCTTTAAAGAAATAATTTTCTTATAGTGTTTACATCAAACTATCCATATTTGGATAAGTCTAAATGGGTTAGACATTTTCAAATGAGCTATTTCTACCTAATGTAGAGCATACTTGACAATAAAAAACACAAATAATCTTTTTTGTATTGTATTTGTAAGTAAATTCAGGAAGGTGACCTTAGACAACATATTTCAAGAATGATTTAGAATGAATTTGACGTTGTCTTCTCTTTTACAAATGCTATATATTTCTTTTTTTTTTTAGCAAATCACCATTGCAATCTTTTGTTAAACACTTAAATTCGTCCAAGCTGCTTTTTTTATTTCCTTAGTGCTGCATTTTCTTTTTGTTGTTTTGCTTCTTTAGTTTAAATTTGGTTGTCATATAAGCTACCACAATGGGGAGGCTTTTTTGATTGACTTTCCTTTGATTTGTCTAAACTTGCACTGACTCAGGCAGCTAGCGCCCATAGCAAACTGCATCCATCTGTCACATAAGTAAGTTTAACTGGAAACAAAAGGCAGTTCTAAATAGTTCTCTGCCAAAGATCCATACACAAACAGACACTACAAACATAGTACTCCACGCTTTGAAATGACAGTATGGTTAGAAGTCTCTTCATCCTGATTTTAGTGTCTCCAGAAAGGCAGTTTTTTTTATTTCTGTGGAAACTTCTCATGCTGTGGCAGTGCGTGGCTCTGTTGGATGATTGGTAAAAGTCAGTGCCCCTTGAACTTCTCATTATTTTTGTCACATTTCAGCCACAAACTGGGATTTTGTGTGAAAGATCAACACAAAGTAGTTCATTGCTGTGAACTAAGAGGGAAAAGGATATTTGGTTTTCGGGTTTCATGATAAACCCCTTCAAGTCTTGCCACAGTTTTGAAATTGACTGCGGTTTCATTTAGATCTGGACTTTAACTGGGCCATTTTGGTTTGTGGAATAACTACAATAAATTCACAAAGCACTGTATCTGATTTACAGTTGACTTACAGATTTAAACCTTTCTTTCTAACCTTCACACTTTAAATATTGACCATTGATTGCAACTAATGGATTGCTCATAAGTACATCTAAATCAGCTACTAAATGGACTATAGCCAGTTGCAAATCAATTAGGTTTCTTTGTGGTCTCTGTGAAGTTAAGCAGCCGTCTCATAGATCATCAGCACTGAGAAAACATCATTATCTTCTGATTACCTTCCCTCCCTTTTAGACTTTTCTGCCCTCTAAGGGAGCCTTCAGACTGAAACGTAGCAGAACATAGTTTTACGGTCCTGTTTTCGATAGTGTCTGGGTTTCTGACCTGACTGCATGGGGACCATTTATATATTTCACATTCTGCGAGATCTTACTTATTAGAGGCCAAGTTGTTCATCGCAGTTCGAGGTCAAAGTAAAGAGGGAGAAGGGGGACAGACTGGATAGAGTAAATAAGCTGTTTGCGTGATGCAGACACTTCATCAGAATTAGTACATCACAAATGGACTTGGGTAGAAATTTAGACATAAGGGGAAATCAGACTTTGGAGAAAGTAAGCTGACTGTGGTCATTTAAAATATATGGGTTAGTATTGCATTTTTCCACATATTTGATTTGGTTTCACTGGTTTAGCATAAAGCTAAGGGACTGAAGTCAAGATGTACATACAAACAGGCAGTGGTGGACACACTTATGCTAATCCGCTAATGTGCAAACAGCATAGCCAATTGTTCATTTAGCACTTAGCTGTTTTGCCAGCTTTGAAAACATTTAGCGCACTTAACACCCCCTAAATTAATTTTTCTAGTTAAATTCTAAACTGCATTTTGTTTGGCTGTTTTGTAAACTTTTAGTGCCAAAGTTTTGGTTATTGACCTCTAAGAATTATTCAAGTAGTTAGCCGTTTATATTCATTAATTATTAATTATAGAACATGTACAAGTTATGATGTCAAAATTAAATTAATGCTCCAGGGTTGTAGTCTTTCAATAGCAAATATAATTTGAATTAAGGTTAGCGCTTTAGCATTAGCTTCCACTAAATACCCTTTTGTAGTCAGTGATGGTATAGTTACTTTGAAAAAGTAACTTTAATCAGATTACTGATTACTCCTTCAAAAAGTAACTTAGAGTACTGATTAGTTGATTTGGAAAGTAACTAAGTTACCCTAAAAGTAATTAATGATCTCACACTCTGGTGAATTTCACTATGACATTTCTTTAAACAAAAATGAAGCCAACATGCAGATGGAGTGTGAAAAGTAAAGCTTCATGTAATAATTTGAAGAGCCAGCAGCAATAACTGAATTGTGTTATGTTTCAGTGAGTACAACATTTTTACCTTATACACTGCCACATGTTGAACTCTTGATTTGCTTCAAACCACAGTAATATTGACATGTTTTCATCCATGCGCTGAACACGGTTTATTCCATAGAAGAAGAAAGAAAAACAAAAAGCAGCCCCAGTATGGCAGGTTGTTTCCATAAAGTAACGGGGCTTTAATAACTTCCAACAGAGCATTGTCAAACAAAGATAATCCAAACAGAGCCTTGTGCATCTGCTCATGAGACCCAGCAGGACCACGTTGCTTTTCTAACACAAACAGCTGCAGAGGGGAAGGGAGGGTGGAGGAGTGGAGGCAGAGCGGTTCAGTTCAGGAACACATTCAGTTCCAGGCAGCTTGTTGGATGAACCTGAGACAGTGGCGCACTGCAAAAACAGCAAGACATTTGTGGCACAGGTCTGCTGGCTGCACTGTCTACCAACAGAGGTGCTAATTAATGATAATTGCAAAAGGGGGTCAATTAAACTCTCCACGGTGCCTGATTAGAGCCAGTGTGTTAGCGACCAGCGAATCAAAACAGCAGCCATCATCCCCCCTCTGCTGAAACCACGGCTCAGATTCGGTGCTGCTGTTTCAGATTTGTGGCTAACAGTGCCTTGCTGAAGTATTCTTGTCCCTTAGATTTCAAGTTTTTTTCACCTCAGCATCAAAGTATTTCATTAAGGTTTCAGTTGACAGACAAGCTCAGCGTAGATTAAAGCCGTAAAGTAGAGGAAAAATGATACATTTAAAAATATTTTTCAAATAAAACCCTGAAAAGTGCTTTTTTGGTGCCCCCCCCCACCCCCTCTTTTACTGCTACATTCTCAAGAAAATAATGCAATGAGTTGTCTTCAGAGTGAATAGTACATCTGTGTGTAATTTGATCTCATTATAAATCCAGCTAGTCTGTGGTTAGAGAACATTTGGGAACAAACAGCATCATGAAGAGATGCTGGGTTCCTCCTCATGCTTCCACCTGGACAACAACGTTGACCATGTAGCCAGAGATACAATGAAATGGCTTAGATCCATTTAGATCCAAGCATATTAATAAGATGGAATGACCCAGTCAAAGTCCAGACCTAAATCTAATAAACTGGGTACCTGAAGGTTTCAAATTTAAGAATTTTAAAGACTTCTTTAATGCTAAATTAAAGACCAAAATGGCTTAGGGGATGGTATTATCCTTGATGGTGTACTACCATCAAAGACAATATGTGAGTCACACCATGAGACACCTTCAGGTTTAGTTTTTGTCTGTGTTGTTGAACATAGAGTGATAAAAGTGCTCTGTTGTTCAATAGCTGTTTAAAACTGAAAACAGGGATCTATTGAATGCGATGCCACAGGATCAAAACTGTAAGATTTTGCTTGTGGCTCTTAGCAGCAACTTTGTGCTAAGAGATCTTAAACATTTTTTACCCTAACCCTCACACCTCACCTCATATGGGTTGGCAACAGAAGTGAGCCAGTGGCAAAAACGAACGTCGTCCAGCCGACTGCCGATAAAAATCCACTTAACCATAGAAGCACCAAAGCTAGTTAGCAAATGTATAATAGCAGCTAGTTGCCGTTAGCCTCTGCTTACAACTCAAACTTTTACCTGATAGAAATGTCTACTGAATAAACACACAACACACAAGTAATTAAGAGATTAAATCAAATTCAAATTTAAAAATACTTTATTGATCCCAAAGGGAAATTAAATGTTGTAACTCAATTCCTAGTCTTCAAAGAGTCGTAGACGGTGATGACTGATGACTCGTAGCGGTCTGCTTTACAGTGTATTACAAATAGTCCTGACTCGACAAAATGTAAGACGTGTGAAGACATATTGCTTACAATATGGCAAATGTAAGTTGCCGTATTTAAGGGCAACTTACATTTTTAAAAACACCTTAAGACAATTTAAAGCTTTAATCTTAGATACATGAATTTTAGACTTTTTAATAGGGCTGCACAGATTTTTGGCCGATCCTCGATTGCCGATCTTTAAAAAGCCTGACCTGCCTGCCGATTCTGATTTTGGCCGATAATTTTTGTTTTTTTTAGTCTGACGTGTTGCTTAATATCGAAAAAAAAGTTGCTGAGTTGGCAAAAATGTCTTCATGTTTGTTAACTGCAAACATGCAGACATGACCTGGTGGGCCAGTCTGTGAGTCAAACCTCTCTCACAGTGAGAGCAGAAAAGGACAGTGGCTGATTTTTATCTTTGCTGAGCTAAATAAGATCAGTGGATACGATCGGCTTCACATGTAAATATTGGCCGATCTTCCAAAATTAAGGAAACTGGCGCCGATGAATTGGTGCAAACCTATTTTTTAAGGATATGCAGACACTTTGATATTGAAAACGTTGCAAGAAATTCAAATGAATGTTGCTGAAAAATGTCCAGCTAATACGACTAAGATGTTATTGTCTAATTCTCTTTACAGACATATTAGTCTGTACAGTAGAAGTGGAAAGCTGGTCGTGACATACCACAAAATAATCTCCACAACACAATTATGCTGTATTTTGTGCCGTTAGAGCAAAATTCCAAGAAAATTCGCTGCAGGTTGTGGCAGTAATGGAACAAAAATGTGAAAAAGTTTAAGAAGCTTCAATGATCTTGAAAGGTACTGAATATTTTTTTTTTTAACATTTTGAACACAATACTCTAAGATTGTCTTGCTCATGTCTCTGTGTATATAATATCCACCTACACTGCAGGTAAGGATGCTGGCAAACAAAACAAAGCAGTATGGATTGTTTTTTTTGGCATTGTTGGGATTCAGCGAGAAAGCCTAACGATAACTGTGGAGAAAGAAAACGGTTGTTTTGTGGCTGTATTTACAGGCAACCGTGGGTCAAGCAAAAGCAGAGGGGGGAAAAAAAAAGAGTTTTGTCTTCACTGGATGTCAAAGTTTGCTGAATTAGCGTTGGTCCTGCAGTTCTTCCTGTCAACACAAAAAAACAGCTAACAGAATGAATTAGAAAAGCAGCAGAGACCACATGGTGTTTATGTGGTTTGATGGTTCAGCAACCAATGGCGAAAACACAAGATTGGTTAGACCATTAGTTTGATTTCTTTCCCTGCTCTGAACTTTTAGTGGCCCCCGCAAAATCCTCTGCCCTTCCCTAAAATAAACATCAACACTGCCTGCCTTTAATCTTGCTGGATATCTATTTGAATTTTGCTTAAAAAAAATAAAAATAAAAAATCCACATATTTCACTATATGCACCTGCATGCTGTTTGCTTTGATTTTCTTTTGTAATGATGTTGTGGAGCATTTTGTGCAGCAACTTCAGGAGATCAAAGTCGACTAAATTAAACATGTAAACACTGTTTGATGGAATATAATTAAAAAGTTAAGGTTATCCTGTCTGAATAAGTTCAATCGTAATTAGGTGATAGATTCATATAATAAAAGAAATTGGTTTATTTGTTAATTCCATTGGGACGTTGTTACTGCAGGAAAGGTGAAGAATTCATTTGTCAAAGAGAAACCGCGCACATCTTCCTCTTAAATGTATGGGCGCTTTGGGCTAATGAAAAAGTACAAAGCATCTCTGAGCAGGGCTGTGAATTACATTATAAAAATATAGTTCATCAACCTCATTACTAAATTCTGAAATAGCAACTTGCAGGGATTCAAAGAGCCTAAAAATACCTGGGGCTGCTAAATAAGATTACACACCTAATGAACGGCTTTTTTTTTTTTTTTTTTTTTTTTTGTGGCTTTTCCTTCAAGCTAGTTTTTTTAGGTTTGGACATCAACGTTTTTTTTATTTTATTTTTTGCCTATTCTTTGTAAAAAGCTCAATCTTAATTAACCTGACACACCTGCAGGTTTCATGGTTAGTGTGACATATTAAGAACCGCCGAATAGATGGTAAAAGCAACGGCGAAATATTTATTTGATTAACATCTTACTGATTGTCTTTTATGAGCGGCGCTGTCTATGTGGGGTGCTGATGTATTTTCCTTCTGTCAATTGCATCCTCATCAGTTTGTCTAAAAATGTATCATCAATACCGAGTTTTGTTTCATTTAACTGCTTGCTAAATTAAACAATATAACAATATAATTTGGCATGCAGCCAAATTATATACAATATTTCAGAAAAGAAGTCCTCAAATTGACTTGGTGGTGGTTGTGTGGTGCAGTGTTAGCAGTTCTTCACACACTGCAGTGTGAGTGCGGGTCGGGAACTTCTTCCATGTTCACCATCTCCCCCCGTTTATGTCTAGTAAACTTTAAATGATGCTGCCTGTCACTCAACCAAAAGACACATTTGCGGAGAACATGGCTAACAGTTGCCTCATCCACAGAATATTCCACATCAGTTGTTGATCTCTGCAAAAACAAAGTTGACTCAAGCTACCCAATGCTAATCAATGCTACTCAGTGTTTCTCAATGTTACTGTAACGTGCTTCGGGCACATTATGATTATTTTTGCTTATTTTTTTCTTTCTAGATTGTTTTGTACCGACTTTAGTTGAGTGACTTTTGTTTAATATACTTTGGTGTTTGGATAATTCCTTTTTGTAATGTAATTGGTCTTGTTAATTTGTGGCGCTGTTGGACCGCCTATAAATAGGCTGGGTTTCGACATGTTTGGAGTCGGCTCTTCTGCTCGCTCCACCACCACCACCTAGGATGCGTCCTGACGCGTTGCGCTCATGTCCCCCAGTAGCTGTCGGCCGCAGCTGACGTCTCCAGCCTGCCATGCGATATTTTTGTTAGCCTTTGTTTGTTTGCCGTTTTTCGTTGTGATTTTGGCCTGGTGGGACCGCTTGTCCTGTTTTTGATTCTTTCTTTTGCAGTAGATTCCTGTTTGCCATAGTCCTGTACTAGCAGGGGCTTCCACGGCCCTGTATAGGGTTGGCCCCCTGCCGTACCGTTTTGTTCTTTTTGATCGGCTCACCAGGTCCACCTTTCTGTTAATACTTCTGGGGATTTTTCTTTGTTCCTTTCTTTGTTTTGGGACACGGGGAACTGAGGACGTTTAATTCTCTCTCTTTCCTCCACAGAGAAGTAAAGCAGCTGAACCAAAAGAAAAGTTCAATAGAGATTTAAAATAAAATAATTTTTTGAACCCTCAGTTTTGCCTATGTGTCCTCAAATATGTTGTGACCTTGTTGGACGTAACAGCTGCCCAATGCTACCTTCTGGCCGACTTTTATGGTTTCGTCAGACTGAGATCTTCAAGTTTTGTTTGAAAATTTCCCTTCCACTAAATTAAGCAGAACCTATTGAGCCTATGCCATAATGAAGGTTGTTCCTACCTACATTTGCACATCATTTATATTTAAAGAGACAGTTACAAAAAAAAGATAAAACATTTTTTTTTTGTACTGACTGTGGCAGCACCCAATTTTGGGTTGAGAGGTGTTACGGGCTATTTGGCAAAAACTAAAACTGAAGATGTATAAGTAATTTTTAGTCTCGTTTTATTGGCCACACCAAGTTCTGATTGCTGCCAGACATAGAAACTTACTTGCATGCAAACCGGTCATACAACAGGCAGTAGGATGAAAGATTTAAAACACCAACACATCATGTTGTAAAGAAATTCATGAACACATCATCAATCTTTAAAGGGTTCCAAAGCTATTTGCAATCCATTAATGACAAATGGAGAAGACAAGAGAGCTTACTGGTCGAAGCTTGCCTACAAAATTACTCCAGAAGGACATCAACTCATCTAGGAGGTCACAAAGAAGCCAAAACGTCTGATGCACTGCAGGCCCTTCTTGCAGCAGGTAAAGTCAGTGTTCAACAAGAAGAACGACATCAGCGAGAGGTTCAAGGTGAAAACCACAGCTGACCTCGGAGAACATAAAGGCCTGTCTTACATTTACCAAAAACTCATCTTGATGATTCCAAAGACTTCTGGGAAAATATTCCGAGGTCTGACGAGACAAAAGTGGACCAAGTGTGCGTCTTAGTACTTCTGATTTAAAGGCAACAATTTTTCAGAAAACAAGTCATCAAATTTTTGATTTTGATTTTTGCTGATCTGCTTCTTCAGGATTTGGATAACTTGACCTAATTGATGAAATCACTAATTCTGCTTTCTGACACAAAAATCTCAAAAAAGAATATCTGGTCATCAACTAGTCACCTTATGCCTCAAGTTATGCAGTAAGACAAATTATCCACAGCACTCCTATTGTTCAAACATAATGTGAAAGAAGCTGTTCACACTTGAAAAACTACTGGTTGAATAATAACTCTGTTTGAATCATTGTCTAATATTATAAATGTTTGACAGAAGCATTTGATGGACCAGTAATTTACTTTTTAACAAAAAGCCTGGTTCTTACATTTACTTACTTACTGTACATTTCCTTACTTTTAGTCCATTTTAAAAAAAATAATCATTTAAAAACTGCTTTTCGTAATTACTCAACTTAAGACTTAAGACAAGACTTGTGGGATTGTAAAGTCAGGAAGTTTTACAACCTAAATTCTAACAGCTAAGACTGAGAGTTTAAGAGAGGAGCTAGCAAATTCTTACACTTTAGTTTTTATCTCTTGGCATTTGGAGATAATCTAACCCTTAAGTGGTCCAGTGGTACTAAGAGACACACACAAGAGAAGAGGAGGCAAGCGGGTAGACACGGAGGGAACACTGCAGCCATTTCTCTGAATTCGGAACGCAGAACAGCTTTCTTAATTTGCATTCACCAAAGTTTGTTTGTAATTGAGGGCATCTCTGGGAGGCAACAGTAATTATACTTGCTGCGCCGCACGAGCCGGAGCCACAGGCCCGCTATAAAAAATCTGGCACATATCAGCCGGGAACAACGAGCACAAGGTTGTCACCCAAGGGACATTTCCATTACGTGACAAAAGTGTGTAGGTAATTTGATTTACTGTTTAGTTTCGCAACCCCTGTCAGACCCGCAGCCATACGCAGCAGTGGGAGTGCATGAAGATTGACTACAAATGAGAGAACTGACCTGCCAGGGCTGCACATTTCCAAAAAACAATTTGAGCTATCATTTAGCTAGAGATTAGTTGGTAAAATGTGTTTCATGGCTGATTTCTGACTAACGTACCAGGTGTATGAAGATAATAGCCTCTGGGTTTGACTTTACCTCCAGCGCCAGAGGGCAAAGGCATCTTGAATGCCACCTTGGCTCGTGTTTTGGCAAGTCTTGGGAAAGAAGAGGACAACGTCTGCTGCAATGTGGAATCTAATGATAAGACTTCATTTTTACCATTAAATCGATTTAATAACTTCTGCATTCCTTTATTTGCAACCAGTGTTAACTATACACATAGTTGTGTGAGCGTACTACGATCAAAGACTCCTGCATGGATTAAAACCCGTTTGAAGACTTTCAGTAATTAGTACAACACCGAGCTTTTATTTGTAAAACTCCTCAAGATGAGAAGAAGTTAAAGGATACTAATCTTTATCGAGACTGACAAAAATGAGACTGTGCCGAAAGAAAAATGGAAATAGTTTAAAAAGGCAGAGAAAAAAAAAACTAACAAAAAAAAAACACCCTAGTACTTTCCAGGGGAGGCCGGATGAAGGTTCTGAGTTACCACTGCAGATGTTCTGAAGATTTCAAAAATAACCTCATATTCTCAGAGCCAGTGGTAGCCAGGAAGAGCAAAGAAAAGACGGCAACCACAACCGAGAACGAGCAGAGCGTGACCGGTCCTAAAGAGTTGGCCTTTCAATAAATACATTCGTCCAGTCAAGGGAAAGATGGAACCAGAGGTCGCGCTAGACTTTTTTATTCTCCGTCATTTTGACTGACAGCATTAAAAAAAATTGGTCATGTTCTATTTTTACCCGTCAAATTATAATCATATTAACATTAGGCTATTTAGCCACATTTTTATACGGTTTAGTTAATATTCACCTAGTTGAACCGTGAATCCAGATTCTATCTCACATAAAGCAGGTGAACTCATCTAACATTTTCTCCATAGTGACAAAAACACTGACTGTGGCCCCAATAACTTATAATAAATTAAATGAAATGACTCCACTTAAATGACCAGCACTTCACCTGCTGCGGTCTGAACCCACAGCCTCACAAATTCCTCCTGGTCACATATGCAGAAAAATCTGCGCTGGTTCATCGGTCAGTTGGATCCGTCTGATCCAAACCGATCATTTGAACTCTGCGAGCTTTTTAGCCTGTGCGCCGTCCGGACGTTGCGCTTTTACGGGGATTTTTTTTTTTTTTTTTTTTTTGCGTGGTTTCGATTCCCCGAAACGGACAGATGCGCAGGAGGGTCACGTCTTCCAGCTCCATTTGTTAAAACCGCAGGATGAGTTCAGTTTAATTCTTTGCAGCGGAAAAGCCCCGTCCTCATTGGTTGTGCAGCGGACTACGCATAGCTAACTGACACACCTTTATTTATTTCCTCAAGATAAAGTGGCTCCTCTGTTTAGACTATAAATGGATTAACACAACGTTGAAAACTCTTTATTTTTCTCTGTTCTGTATGTACTGGAGACTGGAATTAAACGAGCCATTTTAACCAAAAGTTTGGAACGCGCTTCTGGACTGGACGCTCCAAAGCCCATGTGCACCAGTCAAGGGTTTGAATTATAACCTGTCAAATGACGGACGGGCTTCAAATTTTCCCGTCGTTTAAAAAAATAACCGGTCAAATACGGAAAATATTCAGTTAACGCGACCTCTGGATGGAACCCACTTGTATCGAGGCAAGAGTGATCCTAAAATAAATAGAAGTGGAATAAATGAAGGATAGATTAAATATTCTGAAAATGATGGGTGATAATTAGATTGAATTTATTTAGTTTTTAGTCTACTCGAAGCTCTCAATGACCTCACAAACCGATACGTAGGTTGGTAGGCAATCGGTGGTTAAATGCCTTGACCAGAGGCATATCAACATGTGGCAGGAAGAAAATAGTATTGAACAGACAACTTTCAGATTGCAAGTCCACCAGCCTTTCCACTGAGTAAACCAAAAGTAAAGCAAAAGTAGGGAGTCAACGAGTAGATATTGTCAGAACCAATAGAAAGAATAAAATTGCAAAGATCCTGGTATGTATCAGGGTAATGGGCCCTAACAATGAAATTCAGTTTGAATGCCTCAGGCAACAATGTTGAAGAAGAAGAAGAAGAAGAAGAAGAAGAAGGGAAAAAAGATCACCATGGAAGGTTAAGCCACTGCATGGCATGCGACATAATCAGAAGAAAAACATGGCTGATTTTAGAAATCCCGCCAACAATTAGAGAAGGCTCCATTGAGGGCCAGCGCCGCAACGCTAATTACGGCAGTCTAAGTACAAGCAGTTCCAAGGCACAGCCAGAGCATGATGGGAAGCGCTAAAATGGTGGCAGACAAAGTGTAACGCCATTATTAAATGGCTGCGTAGGCTTGAACTCTCAAAGGTTTGGTGGGATCCGTCACATGGATGGTCCACGTTGACTGTACTAAAATTTTGTGGGACAGAAAAAGGCAGTGATATCCTAAGCAACTGAAACATCAAGTAACACGAGAAGGTTATAGATGCATTAAGGACTCAAAGACAAAATGAAGAAAGTGTGAAATGTTAAGGACCCAGTGTCCTTACAGCACCAGGGCCTGTGAGAACCTCAGTCTCCTGCTGCAGTACAGGCAGTGAGTACAGTAAACAAATGAAACTATCTTTGGTGGTGACAAAAAGTCCCTAGAATAGTCATTAAATTTGCTGCACTTCCTCATCAGTGTGACCCCAATTTATCTTGAACAATTCTGGCAATTTAATGTCACCAGTAGACCTAAAGGACATGTTTTTGGAAGGCAGGAAGAAAACCAGATTACCCAGAGAAAACCTACATAGGTAGAGGTGAAAAAACCCCAATTGGGATTTGAACCCAGGACCTTCTTGCTGTAAACCAGCAGTGCTACAAACCACCTCCCCACAGCCGGCAGTTTAGGCTGACATAGCCAAACAACTTTCAGCCAAGCTGTGTTCAAAGCTGCTTTCTTTTAGTAGTTTTTAATTTACTGTATCTTTTCAATTAACAGATAAAGCAAATCCTTGATACAGCAAGTTTTCAGAGCAAGTAAACAACTTCAATAAAACAAAATAAAACATAGGCTTGAAAACCTCAGTTTCAAATGAGAAGGTGCCGGAACAAGGAAAAGAAACGTTGAGAGCTTACGTGCCGCTTTCTTTCCTCCAGGGTTCCCAGTGAAAAGTCTTGATGCTTTTGAGATGCAGATTAGCATTAGAGCAGATAACCTGTTACAGTTTTAAAGTTGGTTAGATATCTAAGCTTGACAAAATCTGTTAAAGCAGTGGACAGGCAACATACATGGAGTCTAATGCAACTGCTTTTGTTTTTTCCCACAGACTCTAACAATGCTTTTGCACACCAGAGAGTTTATGTGGCACACAGGCCACTTTGATAGAATAGTGGAGGTAAATTAATACTGTTTTGTGTTTTTGTGTGTGTGTGTGTGTGTGCTATTTACTAGTTGTACTAGTGTGTGTCTGACGTGGTTGCTGAGGGTCAACATCACTCCGCTGTTGCAAGGTGACGACGGTTGTGGAACGGATGTTTGTGTGCTTTATTTTCTAACGGCTGTGTAGCGATACAGCTAACTGAGTTACAATTATTAAATTAAAATGTTGTGGACTCAATCACAATATCTCGTTTGATTGTTTGCCACCGTTACATTTACAGATCACATTAATCAATGATAGCCTCTGCTATTAATCTTGCAGTATGCCGGTCACATAGGTCACAGGTGTCAAACTCCAGTCCTCGAGGGCCGCTGTCCTGCAGTTTTTAGATGTGCCACAGGTACAAAACACTGGAATGAAATGGCTTAATTTCCTCCTCCTTGTGTAGATCAGTTCTCCAGAGTCTTAATGACCTAATTATTCTACTCAGGTGTGGTGCAGCAGAGGCACATCTAAACGTTGCAGGACGCCGGCCCTTCAGGACTGGAGTTTGACACTCCTGGGCTAGGTGGAAGGGAATACTAGCATTTTAAAGGCCTTTGCCTTTATAGTTAAAACAAATTGTACACCAAATTAAATTGGTAATCTATGACAAACTACCCAATACTTAGTCCTACTTTTTTCCCAAAGCCGCCCTAATCTGTTTGCTAGATCCCTAAAGGTGCAATGTGCTTCCTCTTCTTCTTCTTTGTCATATTGGTGGTTGGCAAACAACTGAAGGATCACATGACAAAAACCCCACAAAAATTTAAAATTAAATCCTTTTATACAACTTACACTGTTTTATAAAAGTAAAACATAGCCTGATATCCTCTATTTCACAAATCTTTCTGCAATAAATCAACAGTGTCCAATTTCATTTTCATATCACTCATCTTCTCCACAAACACATTTTCCCTTCTGAGCTATTCAGTCCAGTGGGCCCAATTCTAAGGTGTATTTTTTTTGCATATGTTGGCCAGGCTATACGGAGGAGATTCTTTTTAAGTCCTTAATCTTGTGAAGTGGGGCTTATTTTGTCAAACTAACAGATATTCAACTAAATTGAGTTGTGGAGAATTTGGAGGCCAAGTCAACTTCTCAAAATTGCTGTTAAATGTCACCTTACAGAAATAAACCCCAGCTACCACTGGCTCTATTAAAATGTGTTCATGATCTGCAGCAGTGCTTCGGTAGCTGGTATATGCCAAAGTAACATCCAAATGGATCTCAGGACCCAAGAGTTTTCCCAGGCAAAAACATTACATTGCCACTGCCAGCTTACCTTGTTCCCACAGTGGATACTTGTGCCATATGTTTTCCAGGTAAAGAGTGCACCTGCACCTGTCCAACCATGTGTTGTAAAATTTAATCACACCAGGCCACCTTCTTCCGTTGCTCTGTGGTACAGCTCTGATAATCACGCTCCCAGCGGTGGACACTGCTAATTAAAGTTAGCTGTGCTAACCCTAAAGCAATTATCATAAACATTTGTCCCACCAACACAGTATTTAGCAGAGGCTAATACTAAAGTGCTAACTTCAATTCAAATTGTACCTACTTTTGAAAGAGTACAACCCTTGACATTATTTAAAAATAGACATAATGTCTATTTTGACATTATGATGCCCTTAGACATTGTATTTAAGTTTATAACTTGTTCTCTTCTGTCTGTGTTTTATTTTTTTTTTCTCTGTTTCTGGTTTCAGATACATTCTGAGCGGAAAAAGATAATGAGACAGGAAGCAGAAGTGCTGCATAAACTGTTTTCACTCACTTCAAAATAAGGGAATAAATATAAAGTCTAACTACTTGGAACATTTTTAACAGTTGGTCCAACTTTACTCAACTGAAAATTTACAAAATTATTTAACAAAATGATCGCTTTAGAATTTATCTAGAAAAATGAATATAGGCAAACCTAAGTATGTTAAACGTTTTGAAAGCTATCTAAAGCGCTAACCAAAAAATTAGCTTTGCTGTTAGCGGATTAGAGGAGATGTACCTATCACTGCATTTGTAAGATGACTTTTTTAAGGTTATACACCCCCATATGCAACAAACCACAGTATACTGTGTATCTGATTTCATTTGATCAAAACCAGCATTGAATTCCTAAGCAATCTGAGCCACAGTAGCTCAAAACAAAGCAGCAATACGTTCACTTTCCTACCCACTAACAGCTGGCATGATGAAGTGGTAATTACATACTATCCTATCATGTCGGATCAGAGTGGAGACTCTCAAGATTCAATCAGTCCAGGCATGCCGACTTTGTTCAACAGTCATGAAGTTGTCAAGACTCACCGTGATGACTGCTCATTATTGGTGACCATTAACTGAAACTGAAGGGCAATAAAAAAAAGATGAAGAATCCAACACATTCAGCAATATTTATAAAAATATATTTCACAAAGTAGGAAACAATACAGGGTGTCTTAGATTACAGTACAGGGAGTAAATAATTGAACATACACATTTATAAGCATTAAAGCACAGTAGAAAATATGATCTGCATGTAGAACTATCCCATATATATTGTTTCGTCTACTAAGAACTGCCAGAATACTGTATCAGTACAAACTGAGTATGCACGCAGCTGCAGTGCCATTGAAATTGTCATTATGTGCAAGAGCTAACGTGCAGAGACAAAACCTACCACCTCATCGAAAGCTAATGACGTTAGCAGTAACTCTATGTACAGAACAAGACTTTTTTTTTTAATTGGTATCATACAGTGTGAGCACAATATGCACATAATCTCAATCAGTGTTTTCATTTTTCTTGGGCTAATGTGATCTGCATTTGCTAAATGAGGTTTGATGTTTGAAGAAAGTCACACACCTGGGTCCTAATTGGACTGTTGTGCTCAGAGGCTCACTTGTTGTACCCTTGGACGTGGCTTGGGTTGCATTTTATTCTCAATCAGCATATGTCAGAAATATCATAGTACCATCTTACTATTATTAATCACTATCAGTAAGTTCCTCTGTTTTGTTTGAGCAACCTTAAAGCTCGAGTGTGCCTGTTTACATCTAGTCTGTGTCATCACTAGGCATGGGCCGGTATGAGAATCTCGATACGATAACTTTGAGTAAAATACTGATGGTTTCATTGTATAGCACTAGACATGTTTTGCTGTATGAGAGTGGAAACAATAAGAACACATCAACATCTTAACTCAGTAAATCTAATGGAACTACTGACATTAAAGTTTCATCAGTCGTGGGCAACAAAGAAAGCATCATCGATAGGCAAAAGAAGGTGAATACGATGGATGAACATTCATCCATCCATTGTCCAACTTCAGTTGCAGTTGGGCGAGAGGCTAAAGAAAACCAGGAACAGGTTGCCAGTCCATCACAGGCCAATGTAGACACACACACACACGGATACCTTAGAAGAATTTAGTAAGGCCAATTAATCTACCAGTCATGTGTTTGGATTGGATGGAAAAGTATATTATGGTAATGAAAGCTTTATGATGTCTCTTTTATGGCAAAAGTAGCTGCATGTGTTGCTCAGGTGTCATTTTGACCCTTACTTTCACACAGACCATTTTCAACTTTCAAGCGAATGCATGAAGATGCATTCGCTTGGATGTTTCATTATATTTCTAAAGGGATTCAAGTTGAATGATTGACTAGGTGATTCTTGTACTTTCTCTAAAACTAATTCAGCTTCTTTGGCCATATGTTGTTTAAAAATCCACTCTCATTTCATCTTCACTTTCTGGCACATTTCTCTGTTGAGCCTCCCATTAAATATTTGACTTCCGACAATGCCATATGCTAAACGAAGGCGGCGTTCCCACCTCCAGACTTCACTGTTGGTTTGGTTTTGTTTAGGATTTGTACAGGACCCATTTCTTTTCCAAAACGCGGACTGTGCAAAGACATCCACAGATTATAAAGTTGGTCTCAAAATACTAAGGCTATATTCTTCATTTACTTCATCAGTTCATTTACTTCAAAAGTAGCAAACTTTTGAAGTGACTTTCAGCAGGTTTTTCTTACACAAAGCATGGCGGTTTCAGTTCTCTTTCCTGATTGTTTTTTTTTTCCCCATTCCTCCATAATAAATATAGCCAAGAGCACCAGGTTGAGGCTGATTTATGGTTCTGTATTTACTGTTCCTTACACTGTAGCATTATTGCCACAATGCTACTTGGAGGAGCATTTATATCCTTAGAAATATATCTGTAACCAATGCCATTAGCATGTTTTGTACTAATAGCATAGGTTAGTCTTAGCCTGGCAATTGAAACCAGTCGTTTCTCAATAGTCGAGTGTCCAGACCTTCTGTACAAAGTAAAGCAGTAAAACATAAAATAAGGGGCTAGTATTTTAGCCATTTTGATCTTTGGCAACAGGGCAGTAGGAGACCTTTAGAAAAGCCATAAATTTGCGCTACAAACAGTTTATATCGATTTGCTATTAAGTGCTAACAGATTTTATATAATTTCCTGGATTTGTGTCTTTTTGCAGCTTTTTCATGGTTAACTTCTCCTCTGTCATGTCGTGATATTGTACAATTAAATTCATGGATTAAGTGTGTGGATGTTGTTACTGACATCTGGTCTGAATTTCACGTCAGTAGGCCTACCAGAAATAAAAGTACAGAGGAAAAACATTGATGTGTTCAATGCATCAAAGGAGACGAAGGTCTTTCAGCCAGCTGACGGGCAGCGCATGTTGAAATGTGGGAAAGAGGCAGCATTGCATTACTCAATGCTCCGCACAGTCAAAGGAAACCTTCAGATCCAATAGACTTTCAAGCTACAGAACTTCGGCGTACGTTTGTTAAAAAGCCCATGCCTAATCATCACCTGCAAGAATTCACGATATGATTTGGCTGCTATTAAACTGTGATCAAGTGTTTCGGAAAAACAAAAACATGTATGTGAAATCATCTAAACACACTCATTTCAAATAGCACAGGGGGGAGAAGGGGAGAAATGAAGACTTAAGAACAGATATACAAAAACCGATAGAACAGGAATGAAGAATCAACAAGTCTCTTGTCAAAAAACAGTAGATTACAATTGTATTTAATGTTGCTTCTGTAAAAAGAAGGCCTCAAAAGTTTCTACATTTCTGTTTTTTGTCTTTATGTCAGTCTTTTATAGGCTAGTAACACTTGCGACCCACACCTGTAGCATGTAAATACAAAGAGTTGTATAAAGCGAGCCTCCCGGGGCTTTCGGATAGTCTAGAAATGTAGTCACCGGAGAACATATCAAATTATGACAATTTCACCTTAAAGCCAATCCTTTGTTAGTCCTTTTGCTTGATTTCCAAACCACATATACATTCATCATTGTTATGTAGTCCAGGTATTGCTTTTTCATTTGTCAGCCCCTTCATCTCTCCGGTAGGGGGCCGTTGGGAGACTCAGAAGGTCCCACTGCAGCTTCTGTAGTCCAGCTCGGTGTCCAGGGAGAACAGGGTAACGGTGACCGGTCGGTCGATCTTCGCGGAACCAACCGTCGGTTTGGTAACTACCAGAAATGCCAGGGTTTTGTCTGCTACCTGCAGTCACAGCAAATGACAAACACCCGAAGTACTGCTAGACACTCCACACTGAATCTAAGGTACACTCCACAAGAATCTCCTAATAAAGACATTGTTTGGCTCGACAAGTACATTGCGCTTGACATAGTGGATGACGACTGCTAAACCTCACTCTAAAAAGAATACAAAAAGGTGGCCGCTCTTTATTAATGTTTTTTTTTGTTGTTGTTGATTTTTATTTTTATTTTGAAACACGTTTCTATGAGCCAGCAAACCCTAGCGTTTAATACACAAATATGTCGAAAGCAAAAAAAAGAAGAAAAGAAGAAAAACTTAGAAAGGTCTTTTTTTTTCTTTCCTTTTTTTCCCTAACAGACCAAAGGTCAGGTTTCGCGGTCGCTTTCGCCCACAGAGTAGAGCTCCCCGAGTCTTCTGAAGCGCGGGCCCCACTCTCTGAGATAGTCATAGTTCTGGTCCGAGTCCGACGACGCCGTCTCCAGCGAGCTGAGGGAGCCGGCGACCGACCCCCGGCCCTCGTACCCGTAGATCTGGATGGAGTCGTACGGCGGGGCCGTCGGGTCGTTGTCGGCTTCGTGAAGACGCACATTGATGAACTCGTCCACATCCACGCCGTTCGGGCCCGAGTGCTGCCCCGCCCGGGGCATGAACTGCAGGTCCGGCTTGATGTCCTTGCGCGGCAGGTAGCCGTTGATGCCGTCTGGGTTCTGCAGCGTGGCGATGTCGAACGCCTCGGTGTCCTCCTCGCCGCCGCCTTCGTCGTCGTAGCGGATAATGTTCTCCCTCACGTCTTCGTCGTCCTTGATGATCAGGGGTTCGTTCTTGTGTCTCCTCAAGGTCACAAATAGTACTACTATTACTGTCCGAAAAAGAAGGTGGAATGGAATAAGAGAACGGAAGAAGGAAACGAAGAAATCTCGGTCAAGCTTTACCAAACACAAAATCTGAACATTTATGTAAGACACAGAGCCTTGTAAAGTACCAATGTCTTCTGAAATTCATAAAACTCACTGAATGAATTCTATTGGGATTTTATGTGATGGACCAACACAATGACTTTTTTTCCCACTGTGAAGTGTAAAAAAAAGATTAAAATGATGAAAAGCATGGCGTTTAGTTGTATTCAGCCTCTCTTACTCTGATACCCGTAAAGGGACAGTGTAAGAGAACAGAATCATTTTGTTGCACAATAAAGGAACTATGTTAACTTCAGTTGTTATAAAATGCAATATATATCAAATATGACAAAATAAATTTCACTTAATAATTTTACACCTTGAAATTAGGTGACTGTCTCTTTAAAAAATTCCTGCTCTTTCTGAAACTCCGCCTTCAGGAAGTCATCACAACATGGCTTCTCTATTAACCCTTTAACAATGTTTTTACCAGAACTGGACTGAGAAGTAGATCACATAATGAGCTCCACTGATGTGAAGTTCCACCAGGTGTTTGCTAATTGTTGCTGGCTAGTCTGAAGGAGCTGAGTGCGGTAGGGCTGCTCTGTGAGGTGGAAGCCTGGAAAAGCCTCAAAGGCGGGGCTAGGTCCACCGAGGCATTTTGCACAGCCGAATGGTTGCCAACGGAGACTAAAGAATTTCTCAAACATGCATGAAAGAACCATGCATGTTTCTTTCATGCATGGTTCATGAGCTAAGAAAAACAATGATTTAAATTATACTGCCCCTTTAAGAAATGCTGTCCATCAAATCTGAATTTGCTTTTTTGCAAAGAAGGAATATGAAAAACATCAGTCTGTGTATGTACAAAGCTTATAGAGGTATACTCCAGATGATGATAGGATGTGTGGCTGAGTATGTAAGCATGTCCTAATCTTCTGAATTTTTTTAAAATTTTAACTACTAATATTAAAAAGAAACACCTTAAAATAGAACAGAGTTTGTGGGTATGACATGACAAAGGAGAGAGCTCAATTTCAGTGGGATGGCGAAAATGTAAATCAACGTCACTTTATAAAAACAGAAATAGATCACCTAGCAAGAGTATGATGCAAGCCAAGATGGCGATGAGCGCCCCCATACTGAGACCGATGGGAAGGACGTAGGCCTCCACGTTGCAGGACTGGACCACTAAATCTCTACTGCACCCACAGACCCGGATGGTCAAGGTGTTGGTGCTGCTCATCGGCGGATGGCCTTGGTCCGACACAACAATCGGCAGGAAGTAGATCTCCTGCTTCTGTCGCCGGAAGCCATCATGCTTGGCGACGACGCTGATCGAGTTGTCTGTCAAAGAGAGAAAGAGAGAGGAAACGGGTGAATTTAAAAATTCATTTTCAGAGAAGGACGTGTGAAAATCCCAGACTCCAATCCCACCTCAGATCAGAATCAGTGGCGAGTGAGGGTAAACTAATTTCACATCCACCATCACCAGGCTTTTAAGAATGTCTCACATTTTATTGCGCCATTCTTCTTCTTTGTTCTCGCTTCTTGTTTGAGGAATTGTCTGAAATTCAATCGAAGGAAGGCGGCGCCGGAGCTCGCTGCTCCTCCTGCACTCCGAAAACCGGCGGCGGCGATTGCGGGACGGCGGCGGGCGACGCCGGCAGAGAGGAGACAGTGGCACATGTCGACCCAGAAAGGTGCCAGCTGCTCTTTGATGACACTCCTGTGAAGCTGTCTGCTCATTAGCTGGCACTTCTTACCCGGCTCACATTATCAAGCACTTGCATTCCCACAAGAATCCACTCCTGGCAATCTTATTGAAAACCTACAAGATGTCTGATAGTCTAACCTTTGCCTCGTCGCTCGAGGGCGTGCCGAAGAAGGAGGATGGAAATCACAGGGACTCGTCATGTAGAGGAGAGGAAAAAAGCCCAGAGCCGTTTTGCATTGAAGTTTTGCATTGACAGAGAGAACTCAATCAAAGACGGAACGCTTCATGATAGCATCACTTGCTTTTGCACAATCTGTAATTGATGTGAACATATGTTCGGATTTATTTTCTTACAAGTGCTGCCACTAAGTGGTACACTCTGCTTTGTGAGCGCCAGCATGCCCTACTTCATTTGAATCGCTCCGCACTCCACACACAGCAGGCAAGGGTAAACTATATCCTGTAAACTGTTAGGGTATGTCCCAGTATACAGGTCATCCCCATCGCCTTTCTTAAATACTGTTGGCAAAAATAGAACAAAGCATCTCCTGCCTGTCAGCTCAGCCGCAGACAGAGTTGTGTAGGTTACCTTCAAAACACAATGTACTGACAAGAACGCTGCTTTTCAGTCTTCTTTCACATAAAAGGCCACAAAAACGGTGTTCATTCTCCAAGCACATTAGGTTCAAATGAACACGGCGCACCTTGAAAGTTAAAAGCAGAGCTCCGTTCAGATTAGGATTTCAGCTATAAAAAGCTCAATGTGACAGCAAAAGTGCTGTCACAAAAGTACAAGTAAAAATATCCAACACAATACATCATGCAATGATGTATTGTATGCAACAAAAAAAGAAAAGAAAAAAAAAAGAACGACTTAATTGGATTACAAATTTAAGAAAACGGAGAGTGGGGAAAGATTTATATTTAAATCTAATTTTGACTTTGAAGCACTTCCATACTTTTGCTTAAAGGTCACAAGGGGTTACGCTTTTTTGTCCCAGTTAATTCACAAGAGGTCAATTCATACAAATTACATGAAATTGTGAAAAAGAAAGTATGCTAAAGCAACAAGAAGTCAAATACTCTCAATAGAAATCAAAATTTGACTTAAAATATAACAAATAGTTATTTAACATGGGTTTGTATACAACTATTGCCTGTTGGTGCATATTTTACACATAATGAGATACATCGGGGGTAGTTTAGTGTCAACTAGAGGTCAGTCTATAACTAATTATGCAACAATTCATATTTCTATTACATGCTAAATGTAAAATAATAATCTCTGCTTCATTTAGAACCTGTTTAATTGCAAAAACCCACATTTTCGTAATATGTATAACTGTAAATAAATCAAGGAAGTAAGGGACAAAAATTCATGATATTGTGTATTTAAAAAAATCATCCGCTGTCTAATAAAATAAAAAGCAAATATTTAAGACTAAATTTTTGTCTTCCGCTCCAAAAAAGATGTTTTCCTTTTGAATTTTACTATTAACTCACTTAGAGATAACATTTGATTCAATGTAGAGTTTTTTTGGTTCTAAAAGTTTGATTTTCAGTTCAAAATGAAAAAGAGTGCTGTACCTTCCAGTCCCCCAGTGTGCTGCTTCCACCGCTCAATTAAAGGAAAGCTAACACTACAGGTACAGGAACTATTAGTGCTTTAAATTAAAATACTATACCTTCAATTGGTTAAACTACAGAATGTCTTAAATTCCTGCTTGCAAATGTCTCTACAGAACTACTGTTTATTGAAATGTTCAGGGATACATCTAAAACCCTCAACAATTGGCTATCTTGTCTTATAAATTTGAATTTTTTGCAGCCTTGCCTTTTTCTTGAGGGTTTTTTGCCGTTTCTGTTTCTTATAACGGCATGTTGTTGAGTTCTTTCTTAACTAGAGAACGCCGTCTCAGAGTATACAGCATCTTGTTTTCAGCTAGTCGGAATCTTAGCCGTTTTCCTGTTGGCTGACAACCCTTAACCTCTTCACTGTGTAAACCCTACAATTAGATTCATCATCGCAAACAAAAGCCACGTACAGAGGCTGACAGAGGCCCTGATGCTCTTCACTCAAGTGTCTCCCACAGCTGCCTGTTCAGATAGAAATAGCCACTGGAGTGCAGGGGGATACGGTGCAACGGGCTCCTTTTCTCTGTTTGGAATTAACAATATTATATACAAGTGGCAGGTGTAGTGTGGTGTGGTGTGTTGATGCGCTGCATTGAGTTGAAGCGCAACACAACACATTTACTGTGGCTTTAGAAAAGTCAGAGGGGGGGGAAATGAAGGCGTTTTGTTGTTCGGTCTAATGCACGCCTGTTCTTTCGTTTGCGGCGGGGAAACATTTTTTATGGACTACACCGCTTTGAAAAATATTCATGCGCCTTGAAATTGTTGCTCGTCATAGCGGAAGCCACAGAGATCGAGAGCTGTAATGGGATTTCATGTGATGGATCAACACAAAGTAGTGCATAATTGTGGAAGTGGAAGGAAAATGACGCATGTTTTTCAGGGGGTTTTTTTCTCCCCACATAAAAAAACATAAAAGTGTGTGGTGTGCCCTTGGATTCAACACATCAGAGTCAAAACTTTGTTAAATCACATTTCACTGCAATCCCAACTACGAGTTGTTTTGGGGTATGTCTCTGTAAGCGTCGAGATCTAGGGATGGAAATCGTTGTAAAAGATTATAAGCTCAGTCAGATTGAATGGAGAGCAGTAGGTGAACATCACTTTTCAAGTTTTGCCTCAGATTCTGCCAGTGGATTCAGGTCTGGGCTTTGACTGGGCTAAATGATTTGTCATAAACTGTTCCAAAGCTCTGGTTAGGGTCATTGCCGTCCGCTAAAGCGAAGATTGTTAAAGCCTCCAACAGGTTTTGATTGTCCTGTAGCTCCTTGAGAGTTACTGACTGTCTCTTTGCTGCTTCTCCGGCCTGTCTATTGAGGTGGACAGCCAGGTATGGGTAGGCTTCTAGTTGGGCAATAGATGGAGACATTGGTTCAGAAGCTAGTCTTACTTCAAATCTCTCCATGACTTTCTCCCTGACATGAACTGCTGTGTTCCTTGGACTCTATAGACCCGTCTCCATGTCTCACTCTAGCCTGCTAATGTCTGGTTCAATTCCAGCCAAACTGGTTGAGTCTCCATTGGTCTGAAGTGAGTCTTTCACACCATGTGAGTGGTCCAGGAGATGTGGTCAACGCTCTATGGATGTCATCTTGCTGCTTGTATCCTTGGGTGTGCATGTTCTCTGAAATCTCTTTATATTTATTCATGGTGAGTTGCCCCATTCAGTGGACGCTGTTTGCACTCTTCCATCACAAAAACGTTTGGATCTTAAGGTCTGACCATGAAATTATCTTTGTGTAGTTTGCCATCTTGCCATCTATTACGGCCTTGTCACAAATTGAAATTGAAGATGGCGGACGGGATGTATTTATTGACGTAAATCCAATCAATGAATGCCGTTTGCTGCGACTCGAATCGCTGGCGCTCAACACCCCGTTAGGTCCGGCCAGCACCATCCCTGACGTGGTTCCAAAAGACGTGGGAGAACCGCTCAGCATCTGGAAATGCAGACGAATCCGGCCGGGAATGACTGGGGAAGATTGGGTTGGAGCCATGCCCTAGGGAGGTAGTTTATGATGCAGGTTGTTCTCTAACAAAACTTCTGAGGTTTTCCCAAAACAGCTGACTTTCAATTACAACCATGTTACCTCCAGTTACTACTTAGGTGAGGTCTGAGGGGAATTAGTTACACTGGAATTTAATTAGAAGCATTAGAGTAATAGGTCTTGAATATAAATGCTTCTTACACTTTTATTTGCGAAAGCTACTTCAGAATTGCTCACTACTTTGATTTAGTCTGTCACATAAAATCCTAACTATTAGAATATATTGAAGTTTGCGATTGAAACATGATAAAATGCTAAAACAAACAATTAATTGGTGAGAAACTATAAAAGATCAGAAATGATTGCACTTCAAACACAACCTGCGACCCTTTCTGTTTTATTCACAGCAGAACTCAAGTCTTTATTTCAGGATATTTGCACACATGACAAGAAAAATGGATTTGGTTTGTGCCTCACTTTAGTTGTCTCTGCTTGATATGCTAGAAAAAGAGTGATATACTTTTCCCTGGCTATTTTTATGCTTCCTGTGATTACCCTGATGCCATGCTCCTGCCCGCTGAGTACCTATTACAAAGTAAGAGGTTTTTATTTCGGACAGAAGACAGTGAGTCCACTTTATGACCTGATTTCTATGTACTTTCCACCATCTGAGAGAGGTTGCTGTAAGTTAGCCTGCAGCTTCTGCAACCAAACAGAAGGCTAGTACCATATGAGGAGGGGTTTTTTTTTTTGCCCCGAGCTGAAACATTACACGTCATTTGGAACACAGCCTGTTCAGAGCCAGTAGTGGAAGAAAAAAAAAAAAAAAAAACGAAAGCAGAAAAAGGAGGAATGGAATTAAGACAAGAGAAAATGGCACATAAAGCAATCAGAATATTTAGCAAATAAATGTAGCACCATCTGCTGCGAAACGGCTCCTAGGATGTCACCCTACATTGAGCTGCAAGACTGCCACGGAAAGCCATTTGGATCCCACTCATTTAGTTTGCCTCAAAATGCACTGGGGAGTGAACGAGAAGCTGGTGTCCAAACAATTTCACATCTGCTAATTGTGAGCTACACTGATCCACCAGATTTCATCTGTGGTACGGTTAATACGCCGTGGGCAAGAGACAAGACTTGGAGACGGGAGATGGGGGCGGGGGGTTCACTCAGAGACACTTCGGTCGTTCTCCCACGGAAACAGCTGATTTCCAGGAGACTGATTTGGTTTTCCTCACCTTGGTTGTGTTTGATGGTGAAGTTGGGGTTGCTCTGCGCCTCTTGGACCAGGCGGTAGTCGAATCTGTGACCCTGGCTCGGGTCGTCTTTGTCGACGGCGCTGACGGTGTGAATCACCTGTGTTGAAAACAAGACGAGAGGATACACAAAGCAGACAGGGCAAAGCCATTAGAGACCACAGCCTGCTCATTCTGTCTTTACCTCTGGATCACATAATTGGAACCAATTACACTATATAAAAAGACAAATAAACCTGTTTAACACACGGCATCATAAGAAAAGGAACGTCATGAGGAAGTATTGTAGCAACATCTTAAGAAACCAGGAAGGACATTAAAATTTGGAAGCAAAAAATATCTTCCAAACATGATGGATGTGAGAAAAACTATTTGCCAGGTGTATAAGGATGACAAAGACCATCACAAAGACCTGATATCAGTTCCTTAGAATATTAAAGGGTAGAGCTGGACCCCCTTTCCTTTCAATTCACTATCAAATACAGGCCACTAGAACCAATAAAACCTTTAAAAAAGACCATCTATGTCAGGAGGAATGGGCCAAGCATCCAAGAAAACTATTAGAAGATTGTGAAGGGATACCCAAAAATGTCTTATGCAGCTTAAAAAGAAATATCTACCAAATACTAAAGAAATGTTTGCAAAGTTAGACATTAAAAGTATTAAAAAATTCCCTAAAACTATAAATTTATTCCAAGAAGACCGGGTCATTGTTGAAAATGTACATAAACTAAACAATGAAGTCACAGCAAAAGTAATAAAAAAACATTTTGCACCCTTGATCACAATATAAATGCACAATTCAGAACTGGAGCAGCTCAAACCTGAACGTGCTAATGTCAAAAAAGACAAAACAATTTCACAACTGCGGTGTTTGACTTAAATAAGAAACGCAACTAAAATCAGACATGAATAAGTTTGTATTAAAAAACATGCCTCCTCCATCATTCTCCAATCACTTCCTTTTGTCATCTTCTTTGTGGTTTGTTCCAGTGGCAACGCCTGCTTGTTGATTATGTGAATTGTTTGTTGCTAAAAAAAGTTTCCATTGCAGTTTTGCAAAAAAAAACAAAAAAGAACCCACCTCATCATAGCGCCAAAACCTTTTTCAAATTTATTTTGTAAACGTCAAATTGCTCAACAATATGGTGAACTAAAACTCAGCCATAGTTTGCAGACATCAAGTGACGTTTCCACAACACCTCCTACATTTTCTCACATTTACCTCCGCATAATTCATTTTTATTTTTTAATATGCCAGCCTACGTGGCAAAACAGAAAACAGGGATTAGCTTTTGGTTTTTCCCCGGCCCCAGAAATATTTCACAAATCCCACTCGGTGAACCCGATGTTGTCTTCTCTCGTGAGCTGAATGCATCGCTGCACTCCTACTGCTTATTCCTGATGTTTATGAGTATTATCAGTGAGCTCCTTTCCAGCTTGACACACTTTCAGGCTCCTGGACCTATCTGTTAATCTGTCCTCACGGGTCTTCCCAGGTTGCCCGTCCCGATGATTGATTGGAAATTTAAATTCGGGACCTGCAGGACAGTTTCTCTTTTTCTCCGCTTCCTTTTTTCCCCCCCACTCTTCCCCCTTTGAATAAAGCTCCCTATTGTACGCACACAGTTGCCCTGAATGAGGGCGATTGATGAGAAGGAGAATACTAAGTACTTGTCCAGGATTTTTTTTTTTTTTTGGCTAGGGAAAGCATTGTGCCATCTGGAGGCAGACATGAAAGACAGTCTTGAATTATGATCCCCTCTGATCAATCCTGACTGCGCTCATTTTCCGTTCGCTCGGTGCGCGCCGTGTGGAGGGAGGCCCGTTTCAGAGAGAAAAGGTCTGTACTCCCACCTCTGTGGTTTCCCAGCGAAATAAATAGGCTGTAATTCATTGGGCCCAATCATTACAGGGGAGGAGAGGGAGAAAAGGAAAAAGGACAGAGAGTAAGAAAGTGATAGATCGCTGCTTTGATGAATGAGTCATTTCTTTCCTTACCTGTCCAGGTTTCCCATTTTCGCACAGATAGGCCTCGTATTCAGTGGCAAACTCAGGGGCATTGTCGTTAATGTCCATTACTCTGATGGCCACAATTGCTCTTGATATCTGACTGTGGTTTCCTATTATGGTTCAATAGACAGATGGATGGGATGAAAAGAGGGAGAGAGTAGAGGAAAAGTAGCAATGAATAAGCAGGAATCAGAAAAAAGACGCTTCAATTTCGGCTGCATGCATTCTGCGACCTGGTCTTAATTTGTTTATTATTTGCTTTATCTTCGTTTGTCCTTTTTTCCCGGCTTCTGGGAGAACGGAGGACGAGACAACCGTTTCAGCAAATACAAAAAGCAAAAAAAGTAAAGAAAAAAAAAAACATGCGGGCATCAGATTTTAAAATGGTTTTAGAGAATCCCCCGTACACTATGATGTTTAAAACATGAGGAGTAAAATCATGCATATTAAGGAGCCATTTGTAACTCAAGTCTGGAGAAGAAGAAAAAAGAAACAAGAAAAGGCCATTTAATCAGGTGAGGTTTGGAGAGAAAATATTCATCACTGATAACTGACAGTCACGTTCAAGAGGCCATGTGAATTTATTTATTCATCAGTGGAGCAATTGGCAACTTTTCAAGCAGTTAATTATTCCTTTAACCCCCAAAGAAAACTTCCCCCACTGGAGCCAATGAAACTTTTTTGAGTTCAATTATTTTATTTTATCTTTTTTTACCCTTTTGTCTGAATTAATGTTTGTACACAGAAGTTATTACAATTGACTTACATAAACGTAGTTGCTAGGCTGATTTTTTTAATTTAAAGTTTCAGCAATTTTTACCCATACCACAAAAAGCCCCACAAAAAAACCCAAACAAAACAAAATAGACAAAAAACCAAGCTTGCTAAAGGACACTGAAATATCGAAGGTTTTCAGAGGCAAATTATATTGGACTATGGATGTAAAACTTGCTGAGGACAAACTATTTTATTAGAGTACATTAAGTAGACCCGTGTGGATGTAAAACTATCCTTTTTGTTTAACGTTGCTCTGTTCTGTCAATGATATGAGGTTTCAAGTGACGAGTTGGAAGTTATTTTGCTTTTCCAAGTGTTTTCACAAATGCGTTAACTTTGTCTGCAGTTAAGATTGTATCCTGCATTGGCATACATCGCTGGAATCTCAAGAATCTTAGATTTTTAGTAAAATACAACATATACAGTATATAATACAATATATGTACATAGAAAGAGCATTGCAAAAAAAATAAAAAAAAATCTCCCTCCCTCCTCCCTTCCTCAATAACACAGCTAATGTTCTTAAGTCCCACTCATGGGCCATAAGTATGCTAATGTCTATTTTTAATTAATGCAATATTTAAACTAACAAACATTTTGAAGATCCTTGATAAACATTCTAGTTACTGGAATCCAATGTTTTTTAGCTTGCCCAGTGCAGTTTTCTAACTGCTAACCAGAAAAACTAACCAGAAACTAAAAAATGCTATCTTTGTCTCATTAGCTTATACAGCTAAGTGCTACCACGTTAAGCTAGCCCACAACCCTGTTTAATGTGGAGGTTGCTACTTCAGGAAGACTCAAATTGAGCTATTTTCAGTACCAGTAGGGTGTTTAAAACAGTAAAGCTTTCCTTTAAAAGGAAACTGTTTTTCTTTCCACATAGCGGTCTAGCTGGTTATTCATCCTGCTTGATATTAGCAGGTACTCGTCACGTTGCACCTTTGCTTTTTCTTTTTGGATGTTTTTGGTGTGAAAAAGAACCGTCTGCCACACATCACCTATTTGTACCCACTCTTGGGATGTTTTGTTAATTCGATGAAGGAGCTAATTGATCCTGGGCGCAATTCCATAGATGCTAGCCAAGCTAAACCTCTAACATTGATTTGATTTTTTTTTTTTTTTGTTCCTTTCAACCTCTCCCTGTTATAGAAAGTAGAGCTTTAGAAAAGCTGGCAGTACTTTGGAAATCTTTGAGTGTACATGTGTCCTCTTTGAGGAATAAAGCTATCAGGCTAATCACAAATTCAAGACGCTAAAAGACAGTTTCAAATGTCAACTCTGAATCATGTCGTCTGCCTCACAGCGACTGCTCCCTCACATACACAGTCAGACATCGTCTCTGCTTCTTAAATAAAAAATTAATGACCTCTTAGCAAGGCTGGATAAAAGATGTCGAGCGCTGTTTAATTATAGCTCTTAAGCAGAAATTGGAATCAGCAGTTAGAAGCTTTACAGAAACCGGAGATCAGAAATCGACCAACTACCTCGGCGCATCTCTCTCTCTTTTTATTTATTTTTTTAAAAACTGGGTGAATTTGAACAAACTGTTGAGTTTAAAAAAGCCGGTATATTTTACTACTATAATATTTTATCCTACAGTATTATTAGGATGCTGCTGGTGCATCAGTTCACTATAGCAGAGAATTTCACATGGTAACAATAGACTGCATTACCAGGACCTGACAGGGTTTGATAGTTACACACCATGAGAGGAGTACAAATGTCACAGTGGGCATAGACGAGAGTCTATAGAACAGATTATTGTCACCAAGACGGATCACACCGAGGGAGGACTATCATATCGCCGAGCATTACAGAACCTGATGACATCTCTGTCTGCCATGCAGACACAGGTACAGGTACCCCAAAGGAAACTTATCAAATGGAAATCATTTGGTACACAGGCAGACCACCTATGGCTCTGGAAATGATTCGGTTTGGCAGGTTTATAACTGGCAACACACACAGGTGGAGGCATCATGGATGGTTTTTTTCCTGCCTAATCAAGTTTGGTATAAACTAGAAGAGCGGTTCCAAAATTGTACGTCAGCAGCAGTAATTGTTAACATAGGGAAAAAAAAGTGTTCTAAGTATATTAAAAAACACTTCTACAAAAACTACACAGCCTGCATCTACCTGAAATACTGCCATGCTGTAGAGCCATATTTGGAACATTTAACACTCCTTTTTATCACTGCTTTTGTTTTTTTCTTTTTCATTTCTTTAGCTCTTACATATGGATGGTTACACATAATGACCTGCACTGTAAGTACAGTAGACCCCCCGCCTATTCATGGTTCAGTATTCATAGATTCACCTATTCACAGATTTTCTGACAGTAACTTTAAACTGTTTGTGAAAATCTCACCTATTTGTAGGTTTTTGTGCATGTTCTCCAAAGTACTTAAAAGAAAATACAACTAACGGAGCTGAAATTTCTAGGCGCAATACTTCACACACTATTGGCTGGCATTTGGTAGGCAGCCAATCCAGGAGGGCCATTCGTTTTTCTCAATGCCGATTGGCTGTATCCCCAAGAGTGGAAGTAAGAAAGACTGTAGATATTAGCTTCTGTGGAGCTACTAATTACCACAAACATCTCTTTTTTTTTTTTTTTTTGTTTGCTAACATCACTTTTGGCAAAAAAAAAAAGAATTACGCCATTATTTTAGGAAGGTGAATATATAAAATCATCGCGATACTGTGAAACTGTGTTTAGCGCCATAGCATGAGAATCTCATTCTGACTCATAGATCATAGTAATAAAGTCATAGCACATTTTCTGAACTCATTTGGTTTTTGAAGGCAACAACGGTCGCATTCTTTTGTCGTAACATGAACATGTTGCCACACATACTGCATTAATACAACTGCAGTTGGTAGGAATCCTGGGATTAGTCGATTTGATCTGCATTTCTTGTCTTTCAACAAACGAATGAAACCAAAGATAAGATAAGATAAGATTTATTTGTCATTGTCATCAACAGATTACAATGAGATTGAGATTTGCAAAGCGGAGAGCGGGGGCCCTTGAAAGTCGAGGCCCTCCGCCTATCTAAAAGGCAAGTTGAAAAAGAGGTAAACAGCAAGGTGAGTAGAAACTGACAGTCGGATAGACAGTGATAGATGGATTAAAGTGGAGAGAGAGGAGGGGACCCAATCCTCACCAGCCCCCTCTCCACCCTCCCCCAAGCAGACAGGGAATAGAATCTGATTAGTCAGACGTCAACTGGTGCGAGGCGGCAGAACGATCCTCAGTTTGGGTGGCAAATGGCACCAGGATAGAGCCGGGGAAACACATCTATTCCCTTTCACGCCAGAGGAGACACCGCCTTCTACTCTCCGAGCGTGAAGAATAGCAAAAACCGCTGTATTCATTTTGGCAAATTCCTATTAGGTGCTTTTAGAGATGCCACTATCTCAAGCCACAGTTACTTTGCCAAGGGGCAGGAAGACATGCCTGCAGTGTACGGAGGGGCGGGGGCTTACGACGTGACAAGGCGACGGGGGCTTATCGAGTGAAACACATTCGGCTCGCTCGAAAAGGGGACGCCGCGTCGATTGCGGGGAATTCGTCTTTAACTCCACGGCCAAAAACATTGTGACAGTGTTTGGGGCTTTGATTTATTCCAACAATTAACGAGTGTTTCCTTTGATTAAAGGAAGAACGGGACGGGACCAGAACGAGAAGCAAGGGAGAGACACGGCAGAAGCAGACAGAAAAGTTACAAGCTGAGTCAATTTCTATCCCAATAGCTTAAAGGGGTACATTAAGCTTTATCACATCATACAGCCCCCCTGAAACAATCTGTATGCAAATAAAGCTTTGCGTACGGTTGAAGCTGTTTGTAGCTCTGCCGGCAAGATTTTCTACATCGTCAGTGACTTTTTTTGTGCTTCGCAGATGTTCTTTAATCTGTAATGGATGCCTGGCGTTTGGAGCAATCCACTCCGGAGCATGTCTTTAAAACAGTCTATTTGATATGTCTTAATGTTATTGCACTTCCACAAATTGAGCGCTGGGCCGTTTAATTCAATCAAAACTCAGCAAATTAACGCGTTTAATGCCTCTGCGGAGTCACGGGCTAATTGTTTGTGCCGTGCTCCCGGAGCGGTTAAACTGTTTAACGGAGGATTTCCAGCAGTAGGTCAGCGATTCCTTTAACTGAGAGGAGTTCCAAAAATAAAAAATAAAAAAAAGAGGAGAGAACATGTTCCGTCTGTCTGTTTTTTGTTTTTTTTTAATCTTGCATGCCGATGAGTGTCTAATTGATGACTTGCAGAACCGCATAGGACAATGGGATGAGAAACACTTTTAGCTCGTTTTTACAAAATAATTAGGAACATAGAGTAGAATATTCTCCTACTTTACATTACATACATTAAGTGTTTACAAATAAACACTTAAAGTATGCTTTGGATATGTTCACCTTCAAAGAGTAACTAATTCAAAATGAACCCTAAACTTAAAAACTAATTCTTGTTTCATTGCCTTAAATAATAAGGTCTTCTTGTATTCATTTATTTGCCCATTGATTTTTCATTACTCTTTACTTTAGATTTGATGCAGTACTTCATCCCCCACTGACTTTATTGTCAACCTTTTGCTGTTGGACCTTTCAATCAGTGAAAAACTCTGATCATCATTTGTGGTTTATTATGTATGATAATTGTAACTGAATATAAGATACTCATTTTTCAGTAAGACAACTTTTTCCGTAGAGGTACATCGAGTCAGTTAGTATTTGATACAAATGGATATTTTTTTATATAAAGTCTATGCTAATGTTAGACAGTAGGATATAATTTTTTGAAAAGAAAAGCAGATTAAACATACAGCTCTGCTTTCGTAGTGCGGTTCCGTGAAGTTATCAGTAATAGTTTTTTAATGCAGTAAAAAAGCTTTTAGCCAATGCAAATGCGTCCTCAAAGTGGTGGAAAGCTAACAAGCTAAGAACGTGTACACAGCATCAAACTGCCTCATGAGCTAATTTGAATAAAACCTTGGCTGATTTGGACTTCGGTCCCATCCACAGGACAAGGTTTTCTTTCTTTTTTTAACTGTAAAGTTTTAGTTTTTTCTCCACGTCTTTTTAAATGGGTTCCAAAGGGAAAATTTAATAATGTGGACTAATGTGGCCGGTGAACATGGTCAGGTTAGCTCAACCTCTAACCGATAACCTCAAATGTGTATGACATTTTTTTCTCTCTCTTTAGACTGTTACAGTGTTGTCTTGTATTCTCTCTACTGTTCTTACTCTGATGCAGCTGATCTGGTGGATTAACTCTTCATCCTCTTCCTACATGTAAAACTATATCCTAAGATAATTTCACATAACTTCCCTTAAAAAAACCCCTTTAAATATCCCTTTAATTGGGATCTGTAAATTTGCAGAACATTTTCCTCAGCTATTATTTCAAAGTGTTTGGAAGTACACAGCCCTCCTTCAGCAGCTAAGTAACAGCTTTGTGTGGCACCAGGACTCGCCCCGCCCGCCCCTACTTACTGACTTCTGTAGCGGTTACTGTGATGTTGTGCCACATATCCGTCTCCCGGTCCAGCGGCTTGGCCAGCGTGATGTTCCCGTCGTCCACATTGATGTTGAACTGCCTCTCCAGATCCGTGTGCCGATCGATGAAGTACCTGAGAAGAAACGCAAACATCAGAAATTCGAGCCGGACCGCTGGAGCGAGCAGCTCCACTCGAGCATCTTCTGAGGTCCCTCCGGTTGCCGCGGCCGACGGGGAACCCCGCTCATCGAGAGGAACCTGTAGATCAGTGGGCATGTAAAACGCCGACAAATCAATAATTATCATCTGAGGAATAATTATGGCCTTCACATGAGCAGCACGGCAGCCTAATGACGTCTCTGAAGCGCTCCATTTCCAATCACACACACACACGCACGCACACACACAAAACAAAGCAACCATTAGCACATCTGAGTGTGTGTCAGGGTAAGAGATGTGCTGCTGTTAACCCTGTTTGGCATCTCCCAACACTCAATGGCTCCCAAAGGCTTTGAATTAATGAGTTAGGACAGCAAAGTGTCACACACAACACAACAGGGTGGGTGTGTGTGTGTCAGGGTGTGGGGGTGAGCGATAATGGATAGAATTGAGATTAACCAATGGCCTGTGTGTTAAGAGTGTTCTTGTTTGGATTTTAGCAGCAATGTGTTGATGTTAGCCAGGGGCCATTATGGGATTCTCACAGTTTGAGAAGCTTAACTGAAAACAAAATCCAGGTTTCAAGGTAGTAAACAAAGGTTTTCAATCAAATATGCCATATTATGTAAAAACCACAAAAAGCAACACCTCTGAAGGCTGCAGCTGGAATAACACAGCCTGTAAGAGTCTAGTATGTCAGATTTTTTTGTGGTGTTGATACACAACTACAGCCAAAAATACAGAATACTCATTTAGTTGTTTTTTTGTTGTTGTTGTTTTTGTTTTTTAGCATATTATAAAGTAAAGCAACCTACTTCTGCTTACTGCTTGGCAATAAGACAACTATTCCAGTGGTGGGCATACTTCCGCTAATTGTGAAGCTAAGTATGTGGTTCCCGCTTTAGCGGTTTTACTAACTTTGAATGTATTTAGCACATACACCTTCCCCTAAAATCACTCTTGTGGATAAATTTAAAGAATTCATCAACATTAGAAATGACCAAAGTCAAGCATGGACTTGGATAGAAATTTGGACCTAATGCCAATCAGCAGGTTTACTCAGCGAACAAACTTCAGGGAAATTAAAGTGTCTGTGGTATTTAAAATACATGGTTAGGTGTTGTATTTATATGTATTTGATTTTGTTTCACTGGTTTAGCTTGAGGCTAGATCTAAAAGCTGCACTGAGGTACTGAACTGCAGATGCACATACAGCTGACAGTGGTGGGCAGCTAATTACTCAGCTAACGTCAAAAAACACTTCATGCACTTGGCTTCCACCAAATTCATGTTTCCAGATCATTTCTAATCCGCTAATTTACTTGGCTGTTCTGTAACCTTTCAGTTGAATAAAGTTTGACATCAGTGTTGACGTTTTGCTTAGCTGTTAGCGATTCTACAAGCACTTGGATGTTTAAGTTAAAGAAAATTTATTGAGTAAGTTACAGGTACAGCAAAAAAACCCGAACGAAGTAAACAGAAAAATACAAACAACCAGAGGTGTTATTAAACAAAAGCATGCAAACATTTTCCATATCAATTGTTTTAAGAGCTTTTCTGTTTGTACTGCTCACGTCCTCCACTGTGATGCAGTGCAGCAAATTACATTTATTTTGTACCCAGAATGCATCGCTGCAGAACAGTAAGCAGTTTAAACTCCACTGATGTCCTGGGATACTTTCTGACCAAAGCCCTATGGTGGGTATCAACAACGCTGAATTTAGCGCTTTAGCAGTAGCTTCTGCTGAATACCACCTTGGTATAGCCCTTTAGTGTTAGCGGGAGTAATGTTGATGACTAGCGCTGTAGGGTTAGCACAGCTAATGTTTTAGTTAGCGGTGCCCACCACTGTAGAAATCTGACAGGAAATATTTTCATCTATGTAGAGCTGTTACTCTTATGTCTATACTGTTTTAAAACTACAGTTAGCAAGCTAGAACTAGCATTTCTGCTACAACTCAACACAACCCGAGTAACCAAGCAGCTAGCCCAACAAAATAACCAGCTCATATGATTTTACTCCAACTGTTGGACCGTAGCTACTGCATAATGGAAAAAAATGGGTTATTTGCTCTGTTGATGGGAACATTTTTATTCTCAGGTGGACATTTTTCCAACAATTTGGATCTGTGACCCACTGATTTATTTTTCCGAAATGTTTACGACTTTGACGCAAGGGCTGGTAGAATTTATAAACTCTGCAAAGAAACACTAAAGCAGAGGGTATGTAATTGGAATGCACAAAAAACAAAAAAAGAAAAAAGAAGGATTCTTCCGGAGCTACTTGAAGGTGTGAAATTGCTCTTTCATGTTGGAGCGCGCATGGCCGCCAATTCCCGGGACAAGCCCACACAAAAACTGCCTCGAAAGGAATCTGTCATTATGGGTCATCTTTGGTTTCCACACGTCGCGCTCGCCATTGTGCGCGGCTGTCACAAACAGCCTACTTGCCACTGGAAAAACCCCCCCCAAAAAACAACCAAAGAACAAAAATACACACACACACGCATGTAGCCGCAGTGATTCACGTGAGCTAATTACACCGTGTACCGCACAACTGTTTCCAAACCCCCCGATTCCCCAGCCTCCCTCCAGGGGGACACGCTGTCTCCGTTCATCTCGCGCCGTCTCACTCTCATGTCCTCCTTCACAGTCGACACCTTTTTTTTTTTTTTCTGTTCAATCCAGATGGGTCTCGCGCTCTTCCCATTCACACACACACCCTTTCTAACACTTGCACCCTGCTGCCCCCTGTTTTCATTCTTTTTCCTCCCTCAACCTGGGTTTCATACCATCTCACATTGGAGCTGATTATATCAGCGCAGACCTGTTGGCAGGAGCTCGGCTGTATTTTACTTGAAGAAATAAAAAAAAGAGGGGGTGAAAGAGGACAGAGGCGAAAAGAAAAAAAAAAGAAAAAAAAATGGAGAAAGAACACCAGACAAACTCTCAACAACTGTTTATGTGAAGGAGGGTGCTGCTTATTCAAGAATGGCAGGGAATGAAATAAATAAACCACTGGCCCAGATTCCAATTGTTGGGGAGATGTACCGAGGCGTGACATTTCCATTTTTGAGATGAAATGGTGTAAAATCCTCCAGACGGCAGGGCTGGTAGAGGTCCATGAGGATCCTCCCCCTCACCCCCCAACCCGCATCCCCTCTGTCTGTGCCCCAACACTTCCCAACCCCTCCAGCCTTACGCCCTGCAGACGCAGAGCACTTTCAAGACAGGCAGACAGCAGCAAGCCACCTGGGAGCAGCCGCTCTCCTGCAGACTGAGTGGATCCCAGTCAGGCTCTGACAGCCTCACGTGGAGGCAAGGAGACAGACCCTGAAATGTTCTGCCACCTGCCACTCACGCTGACAACGTGACGTGCAAAGAATTAAAAGCAAAAAAAAAAAAAAAAAAAACATAAAAAAAAAAAAAAATCATTTCCGACTTTTACAGACTCTGCTGGCGTGCGTTGTTGCCTCGTTTTTCTCTCTCTCTCTCTCTCTGGACAGAGTCATTAAAAGCCGATCGGCGAACATGCTAAACGTAACGGCCGGGCAACTGAGCCCAAATATTCAAAACATTTGGGCTCAGTTGCCCGGCCGTTACGTTTAGCATGTTCACTGTTTTGAATATTTGGGCTCAGTTGAATGACTCGGCTAAGATCTATTCAGCTTCCTCCCATCTTAGGGAAATCAGAAAGCTTGGTATAAAAGCTGCTCTTTTTTGTAACCGTGGAGATGGTTATTTGTTTTATTTACATTTCAATGCACAGCTTTCCTCCCAGACTACTTGTCAGTTAAACAGGACATCTCTCTCTGTTGGAGCTTCTGCGGGTTGCAGTCTTTAAGCCTCATTAACTATGCTGCCTGTCAGCAACTCACTTAGATTTCCATCAAAGCTTCCTTGTTATAAAACACTTCTACTCTGTCTGTAAAAATAAGTAATTTCACAGGCAAAAAAATTGCATCCCATATTAAAGAGCGTACAACAAAGGTGTTGCATTGAATTCTACATTTAATTCAAATTCAGTTAAAAAAAACTTTACTCGAAAGGGAAATGTTACTGTCTCTGGTAACAGTCAGTCGCGCAGCACGTCTGAAGAGGCCTCTGACTGAAGAATGTTGCTGTATGACAGTTTCATGACTATAAAATAATGATATGCGTGGAGCTCAGGCAGGTTCTGATGATATTTCACAGTGAAGTCCTGGATGACATCATCAGTTGGCTAGCACGGCTAATCCACCTCATTTGCTTTTGCCGCGCCTCTTTAACATAAGATAATAAGATAAGATCATTTTATTAGTCTCCCATAGGAGAAATTTGTCTTGGAAGCAGGGGCAAAACTGCGATAAAACAATAAAAGCTCATCCAAAAGGACAATAACCATAAATAAATACATAAAACAAAAAATACATAAAAGCACTAATGTCAGATCGGCAGTACATCCCCATAACCATTTCCATTCACATATAATACATCTTCTACATGCTACTCTTGGTCACCGTCTGGACCTCCTATTACTCTGTCCAGGCGCCGCCAGTCTGTCATTTGCCAGGTTAATGGAAAGTGGTACAAATGAATGTTTCAGATAGTCATATTTGCACAGAGGGATCCTGAACCTTCTCCCTGAATTCATGAGGACATATTCTGATGCGAGCACATGTGACCCATCAGACAAGATGTTCTGAGCTCGCCTGATGGTCGCCTGCTCAAACAGGTGCTGTGGAGAAGATGGATCCAGAGTGTTGATGATCTTACTCGCCATCTTCACCAGACTTTGAATTTGAGTTTTTAATTTAACAGTAACATTTCTAAACCAATAGCCCTATAACAGAACAACATTATGATTTTAGAAACGCCACACAATCAAAGTCGTCTAAGAAAATAGAGATGCTGGTGAACCTTGGCGCATGTGAGTGCCGACTCAGATCGCCATCTATGTACACACCTAAATATTTGAAAGATGTGACCTGTTTGATGGAGGAGCCATGTCTGGCTATGGGACTCCAGTCACTGATTGATTTAGGATCCAGAAATAAATCAACAGTTTTTGAGGTGTTTATCTGTAGCTTATGAGAGTCACACCAAAAAACAAACTTATCTCCGGCAGCTTTATGACTGTCAGGATTGTCTAAGACTCAAAATAACAGTATCATCTGAAAATGTTATAATATACTGATTGGGTTGAGAACTGACACATTCATTTGTGTACAAAATAAAAAGGTAAGGCGAACTGACGCAACCTTGGGGGGCCCCGGTGCTACTTAACTTGGAATCAGAGAGAACTGAATTGTATTTTACTTGTGGAGATCTTTTTTGATAAAAATAGAGTAAAGAGTAATAGATTGTTTGAACTTCCTCATTCTCTCTAATGCTAATCAGCTGACGACTCAGTCGCAGTCGGTTATAAAGTAATGAACTAAGTAGTTATTCATCTTTATCAGTTAAACAACAGTTATTTAAGTATGCTATTGGATACAAAACACAGAAGTGTCCTGCTCTATATTTCCGTTTGCGCTGCAAGTTTAAGCAGGTAGGAGAACATCTGTGTGTGCCTTTGAGGTTTAGGTCTTTAGACTATGAATATATATTATTGTTTGCGTCCCAGTGGTCATACAATTTGGAGGAGGAGGGGGGGAAAGATCAAGCCTATTTTTTTTATTTTTTGTCCATAGAGAACAAAATGCCCGTGACATTTCCTGCTTGCTATTAGGCCAGTAATTCCTCCGGGAGGATCACAGATGTAGGACTAATTTAGCCGTAGCCTGAATGCTGACCATTTATGTTTGTACACCGTATTTTATTCAGGTTGGCTCCCAAGCCAGAGGGAGGGTCCAAACTAATCTATATAGAACATAAGAAAAAATATGAAAAAATATTATCAAAAAGGAATGTACCAGTGGGAGAGAATAAAAAAAAAGCCAACATTGAATATCTTTTTCTTTTTTCAAACCTGGCTCATGTACTTGTAATACCATATGCTGCGTGTCAGCTGTCCACTAACATAGCCTAGAAACAAGCTATTATGTTCCTAGAAATCCACGCAGACACAGGGAGGGGATGAGGGTCGGGGGGGAAGAAATGAATAAAAAACAGAGCGGAAAAAAATACCTGTATGGTCGATAGTTTTGGTGGAAATTAAACTCACGGTTTCTTCTTTAAAACCCAGAAGTTTCTTTCAGACAGTCCTAGAGACTGCCAGATGTCACATTGCTTTTTATCTGTTATCAGTCAGGTAGAAAACGAAAGAGCACAGGCTCTGGGGAGAAACAGCTCTGGGGGAGTATTTCATGAGAGCACCTGAAAGGTTATTGGTTGGATGCATTAAGTACAGCTGAGGGGTTGTTTGTCTCCTGAGTGGAATGAGGACATGGCAGCCCACCAGAGCACTCGCCCCCAAGTGTTTTAGATTCAGTCTGGCTTGGCCTGGTCCGGGCGGAGGGGTGGGGGGGATTAAGACAGCGAGCGATTCTAATCAGAGGGGGTCGAGTCGAGAGCTATCGCGAATGATAGCTGGACGGCATCAACAGTAATGCTGGTATATTTTCTTGGTGCTTTTCATGAACAGGTCAGTCTTTACAAACTACTCTCACTGTCCAGGAGACAGAAAAATATGTTGTCTTAATAGTCTGGTATAGATTTTTTTTAAAAAGTAAATTGTTTGCCGTTTTTATTTTTTGAAAGTTTTTAATCGAGTGCAAAAGTATCTCTACCCCATGAACTTTTCAACTTTTTTGTTTTCTATATTACAAATTTAAGCTTCTGTATATTTTACTGGGATTTTGTTTGATAGACCAACCTATAGTTGTTTATAATTGTGAAGAGGAATGAAAATAATGCACAGTTCCTTACATTTTTGACATACAAAAATTAGGGACAGGACTTTAAATGAATTTCAATTAATTAATTACATCAATTTCAATGGGTAAAATTTGACCCTTTGTATGTAAAGGTTCCAGCTCGGGACCTTTACATACAAAGATCCAGAGCTGGAACCTTTGCATTCAGGTGTTTCTGGTACACCCGTATATCTGACGGACAAGCGACATCTGCGAACAGCAATAGACAACAAAGCTGCTTATCTTGGCCCAGTGGGGTTCATTTTTGCTTTAAAAAAATGATCTGATGGGAAGCTATTGTTCAAGCAAAGCTATTCAATTCCTAATACAGCATCTCAATGCTAAACATGTAGCAGCAACACAGACGTCCCCAATGCTAACGTCAGCGTCCACAGCTCATATTTCTATGAAAGTTTCATGAGTGGTCAGGGGTTTTCTGAAACACTGGAGAGCTGAATGGTTAGAATAACACTTTACTCCAATCTGACTAATCTAAATGACAGATTAAAAACAAAAAATATCTTTTTTTTTGGTTTTGTTAAGCTCATATGTCTATTTATTCAATAGCAAAAAGAGGTTTTGAATTGAGAAAGTTCAGTCAAAACTTTCAAGAACTTCCATTCGTTGCAGTAACAACTTCAAGTCTTTTGGGATTATGGGAATGTGGGCATAAACCCGCCGACAGACACTCACACCCTGGGCTCCCCTATGAGCAGCCGCTGGAAGTTTAAAACTCTAACATGGTGAGTACATCCAGAAAAAGAAAAAAATCTCTTTAGCTGACAAGTCAAACAGCAAAGCAGTCGGAAGGACTTTGCCTACCAGGCACTTGGACAGGAAAAAAAGGGAATGCAGAAGGAAGCCACATGCTAGCTGCTGTAATGCTACAAGCTAAAGCTACGGCACTGATGTTTGAGAGCAACTGAAAAATGTGGGCAAAGCTCCTATATCAACGGCGAAGTAGTAAACCTCTGTCTACACCAGCTTTACAGACGCAGATGGGAAAATGCTACTCAGCTGACGACTCAAGTCGGTTACTAAATAGTGAAGAAACAAAACAAACCAGTCTAAGCTACTCTACTGCTGTAGTTGATCACAAAAACATAATATACAAAATTACCAGAAACAAAATGGTACAGTACAGCTGCTAAATACATCTACATTGATCATATTCTTGTTTACAAGAATCTGTGGATTAAAAAAAAGTTTTTTTTTAATGGTTGGTTTGAAACAACTTATTTTAGAACAGAATGGTCTTTTTTTTGTCCCTCTGCAGTTAAAAGTAGTTTTACTCCTTAGAGAGGAAACTGACTGGTAAATGGAAGCAAAAACTGAAGATAAGAAGATGTATTAAAATAAAATATTTGCACAAGTGACTCAGAAGGTGAAGAACTCCATTAGAACAGAACAGAAATGTCCTTTAATGTCCACAGTGGGGAAAATCAAGTGTACCAGCAGCAAGTAGATTTTTGTTGTCTTCACTTTGTGTTTGTCACGTAAAATACGCCACAGCTGGTAGCTCTGACATGAAAACGTGAAAAAGTTGAATGGTTATAAATACATTTCTACATATCTTGTAGATCAATCTATATCTTTGTCCGGAATAGATAACCTGTTTGATTGTCACTTTTGGAAACTGAGCATATTTGCATAAATCTGACGAACAGAAGAAATCCGAACAAATGTAGGCGTACTGTTACTTACCCTGAATGTAATGTAATTCAATTGTAAAGGCGAGCCTGGCGTCAGAGCACATGCTAAAATATTCACTGTTGTTTCTCATATTTAGTTTAAATTTTTTTTTTCTTAGGTTTTATGGAAAAAATATTAGATCTGAATACATAAAAGCCCGTGAAGACAAAAACATCATAACCGAACAGGCGTATTTATCCTCCTTACAGAATCATATCTAATAATGGCAGAGCCAAAGTTTGAGTTTTGGCTTGTTATCTGGCGAGGGTTTCCCCCCCCGCCCTCAGGCTGTTCATTATTAAGAAACACCTGTGATGTTATAAAAAGGCTTCGCTGAGGGTACGGCTCTCTTTCAGCCAGTATATTTTGTAGGATTAAAATCTCCCGGCCCTGTAATCATTTTATCAGCGCGGCGCTCAGACTTACAGGCTAATACAAAGCGTGACTGGAAGTACAATCAAACTGTCTTTGAGGTTTAGGCTGATGCATCGTCTCAGGGCCTCCGCACGACAATACTTTGTCTCATCTCACCCCCCGTCGACAGCCCCAAAGAAAACACTCAACATCTGTGATGGATGCTCTCGAAATCATCCGCCTGAGGGCGGAGGTAGCAAGCGAAACGCACACTTTTAAATTACGTTTAAGCGTGCCAACGTACGTTTCTGTACACAAAACGAGTAGCGAGCCAAAATGGGAAATATGTTAGTGAAAAATATGTTAGTGAAAAATATGTTAGTGAAAGTGGAATCTTAACAGGGAGATCTTGCTAAGCGAACATCGGATTAACTGACCGTTTGTGAGCGTGACCAACTTTTTAAGTGACGTCAAAGCGGCCTGCGTGTGTTTTAAAGCAATCCCAAGGATGAAAGACACCTGCAGGCTGCCCATCAGTGTGGGAAGGCTTTCGAGTCCACCACTCCAGGTGAGAAAGAGTATACACAATTAAAAAGTGAACATTTAAGAAAGTTTGAGATCTTTGAAGGTGTAGAGATCCCAGACAAACCACTCCAAAGTTAGAGCTCGCATTTTTGTTTTCGGGTTTCGGATCGTTTTCAGGTCAGATTGGTAATCGGTCAAAAAATGCATTTGTAACCTTTTTCAGATTAATAGACATTGACTGATAAAATACTTTTTCATGCCACTTTTAAAATAAGTTTAAAATATTTCGGCAGAGTCAGGACTAAAAAATCAAAAGTTTCAGTATTTTAAGGCCTTAATTCTATTCAGGCAACCCTGTCTATAAGGATGGCAGCACATGACCCAGTTTAAGCTGTTTATATGCGGGCAGATTTATAGCTGCAAATGCACAAAAACTTCTCAGCAGCAGGGTGATGCCATCTGCAGTCACACTCATTCATTATTTAATCACTTCCTCCTTCAATAGGAACGGGGGAAAAAAACCAAAATCAAAAAACAGAGCATGTTTGTTGAACTTTGTGAAGCACCGAATTTGATATAAAGTAAATTTTTTGTAAAGAATACATTTGTTTTCCTCCTTTAGATACATCTACAACACAAACATCTAGGAATGTATGTGTTGAACTTTGAGAAAAGATTCTAAAGATGTTGTATCACAGAGAGGAGAAGGCGTGCTGCCACCTGAGGGCTGGATTCCTCCATGTGGCAATTTCATCTCTATACATGAGAATGCTGCCAGAAATGCGAAAGAGGAGGGGAAAAAACAGGAAAAAAGAAGCAAAAGTAGAATGGACCAGTCCTGCTCTATAGCATCAACCAATCTCTGAAACCCAGCCTGCTCTCTGCTCGCCAGGCAATTACACACAACCTGTTGAGTGTTGTACCGGGAATGCGGTCAGCAAGTCACTGGAGAATTAATGAAATGCCAAAGTGGAGGGAGAGAAATTGCCTGTATAACCTGTCCTCAAGGTGCCCTTGTGGTATTTCCAAGAATAAGTCACACAAGAGGAGAAGGTACTCTGTTCCGGCACACTGGAAGAGAAAGTTGGGTTTTCTTTCACTCGTAATCGACTACTTCTTTTTTCTTTTTCTTTTGTCTTCCCTCCATCATCCCTGGAAATGACCGCAATCACGGAGGTCGCTTCCTCACCACCTGAGACACTTCCACGTTTTCCAAAGGTCAGGGAAGCGAAGAACTTTTATTGGATGCCTCGGTGTCAACCCCTTTATTAAAACAAGTCATTATAGCCCGAGAAAGACCTTCCTCCGGTTTTTACTAAAAGCGATATTAAAGAGCTTTTTCTTTCACAGGTTGCCATGGCAAGGCAGTGGCAGACGGTCCGGCGGTGAAAGCTAAGGGCTCAGTCGTTAGCTAGCGGTTGGCGGCGGCCTTACCTGACGAGGCTCCCGGAGGAGTCCGGATCCCTGGCGGCTACCCTCCCGATCACCGTGGCGACGGGGGCATTCTCCTTCACTTCCAGTAGGTACATGGGCTTGGAGAAGACCGGAGGCTCGTCGGCATCCTCCACCACTATCTTGATCGTGGCCGTGTCCTTGAAGGGCCCGCCGCTGCCGGGCTCCGAGCGGACGTTGGTGGCCTCCACCTTCAGTGTGTAGGCTTTCTTGCTCTCATAGTCCAGAGGCTGGAAGGAGAACACGGAGACAGAGGGTCAAAGAGACGCTCGTCCTCAACTCACATCAGTCCCACGGTAAAATGTATAAGACGGGGACTTCTCTGGTTATCGAACAGAGTAGGTGTTTAAATGTGATGTCACTGTCTTAATCTGTTGTTGTTTGGACTTTTTAATTTAATTTGCTTTCCTTTCCTTTTTTCATCATTTCTTTGCTTATTTTTGTTTTTGCTTAGCTTTTGTCATTTTAATTATTTCTTGTGTTCATCTACTCTTCCTTCGACTAGTGTTTCTTTCTGCTTAGATACTCACACTCCACCCTTTTGTTCTTTGACCACTGACGGGTTTCAGTGTGTAATGTATCCCAATTCTCCGGAATGATCTTTCGCCCCGCTCCCCTCATCCACACTTGGGCTGAGCCTGCATCCAGGCCGAACTTCGGGTCCCTTTTATTTTCATATCCTACATAAATTCAATTGTCTTTTGAAGTAATAAAATGACTAATGTGTCCACATGTGTAAATACAGCTGTTCTTAGAAGGCTTCAGATTCTGTTAGAGAAGATCACTGAATAAACATCATCGTGAAAACCAAAAAACACAGGAAAACAATCAATGGGAACGACGTAGCTAAGTTTAGTTCAGGTTAGGTTTTTGAACAATATTCCAAGCTTTGGGGCAAGCTCACCAACACAACTATTAGTTTGGTTATCTTACATTTTCTTTCAGGTTTTCTCTCCATATAAGCTACATTTAGTCTGGAGGAGGGAGTGTTTAGTTGCTACCAACAACTAAACGTTCTCCCCCTCCTCCTACTAACTTTCTACTTTTCATTAACATAGATAGTTCTCCTGGCTACAGGTCAGTGACTTAAACCCAATGTTTTTGGCTAGTTCTAAGCAAAATTTGTAGTAAAAATCAGAAAAGATTTTTTGGGGGAATCTGCTGATTTTGTATGAATTTGGTAGATTTGTGGAAAACTGGAGGGACTGACTGATGTAATTTGGAGTTTGAGAGTCAAACTCAAGGCCCCCTGAGCCTTGAGTTTGACACACGTACCCTACAATACTGTAAAAAGTTAAAAATGTTGGTCCAATGCTAGCTGCTGGATGTATTCATTTAGAAGAGTTGGACAACACATTCTATGTGATAAAGAGAATTGTGTGACTCCAGTCTTGACTTTGATCAGACAGTAACATCCGTTTTCAAAGCTGCAAACGCTGAAAATAAACAGCAATTCTGAACAACTTGAAGGAAGAAAGTTTCTGCTCACGCTTACAGCGACAGTAAATTAACAGTTTCATACTGCTGTCAACCAGCCCACACACACGCGCGCGCGCACACTCCCACGCACGCAAACACACAGACATCTGCTAATTTTAGACCATCAAGAAACAGTGTAATTTACCAAAGAGAAAATAATTTACTGCACTGGTGATGTAAGCGCGTCTGACACATCTGTTTAATTCCTTCCTCCAACTGATGTTCAGTATTTTCTTTACTGATGGCTCGTCATTAATATTTAAAAAGGGAGAGGAGAGATTTTTAGCCCCCTGGCATATCCGAGGACTGTTACAATTTCATTCTGAATCACCTCTGGTCAGTTTTATACTAGTAGAATAATGGGATCAAGTCACTTCCACACTCCATAACCAGGATTTATAGGGAAATCAAAACGGGTCTTGCCGCTTGAGGGGAACGGGGGCGGGAGGGAAGAGGAGAATTGAACAAAACGAGAAATGCTGGAGCAGTTGGGATCGTCCCCCAGGTGGAGGATGGGGGGGCCAGGTCGCTTGCTGCAACAGAGGAGGGGGGCAGGTGGGCGGATGTGGAGGTGAGGTCGGGGGAAAGCTGACAGCGACCCGGGGCTTCGACTTCCACGCTGCTTCAGCTCTGACATCAGGGCCGTCGTAAAGAGACCAAAGCCCCCAAAGCCTCTCCAAGCCCCACTCCTCCACGGTCGGAGGAGTTCCTTGGAACTCCCTCATTATTAACCTCCCCCTGCACCGCACCTCATCACACTCCTTTTCTCTCGCCCGGTCTCCTCTTCTGTCCTTCCCTTTCTTTCCCTCAAATCCTACAGTGTGTGTGCAGAGAGAGAGAAAAAAAAAACAACTAGCGAGAAGTAGAATCCAGGGATGAAAGCATAAGCATGTGCATGGATGACACCTGATAGAAAGGTTTTATAGCTTTGATTGTCTATACACACACCTTGTGTTGCAATTTCAGGGTTTCTCCAGCACTCACTGACTCAATGTAGTTTTTAAGACTTTAAGATCATCATGAACATTGCTAGCTAGCTTTTGTGATAGCTAGCTAGTGTATAGATATAAACACATGTATATACAAGTCAATAAATGCCCGAGCTATGCAATAAGTGCATAGCTCTGGAAAAAATGAAGACACCACTGCACTGAACCCCTTTGAAAACCTCGTGGCTTTTCCACCAAATATTGATTTCTGAATTCTTCCTGAGTTCAAACATTGGTATTGTTGTTTCTAAATGAATATGAACTTGTTTTCTTTGCATTATTTGAGGTCTGAAAGCACTGCACCTTTTTCGTTATTTTGACAATTTCTCATTTTCTGCTTGGAATTTCAGGGACATGTTGTCTGTAGTTCATAGAATAAAAGAACAATGTTCATTTTATTCAAACATATACATATAAAAAGTCAAGTCAGAGAACTGATCATTTTAAGTGGTCTTTTAATTTTTTCCAGAGCTGTATATACGTTTATATGAATGTATACTATGGCCTCCAAAACTATAGGGGTGCATCAATAAATGGGCGATCGGCCGATATTTACATGTGAGACAGGTCTGATGTAGCTCTGCAAAGGTATGAAAATCAGCTGCTGTTCTCTTTTGTACTGCCCAGACAGAGCTGACTGTAGCCTACTGTTATATTTAGCCACTTTTCAGGCAAAAACAGTCGTTATTGGCCAAAATCTTAATTGGCAGATTGGGCTTTTCAAAGGTCAGTAATCGGGCATTGGCCAATTAAGCTGCAATTGCAGGTGTAAAAGGCGGCTTTATGGATGCAGAACAGGACCAAAGAGAGAAGTTCAAACTGTCCCATCCATCGATCATAGCGGCCTTGGATCGTTTCCACGACCATCTGTCTCTCTGCTTGGCTTTCTATCCATACAGTCAGACAGAGAGTCAAAAAGGAGCGGTGAAAGCGAATGAGGTGGATTAGCAGTGCTTGTCAACGACTGCAGGACGTGTTACTGTGAAATATACTGAGCTGTTAGCATGTCATGAGACTGCTACGTCATAAAGCAACAGTCCTCAGAGTCTTTGTAGGCTTTTTTGATCCTTCCTGCCATCACCATCCACATTGATTCTTTGAAGATACTGAACTGAACTGTGCTGTAATATGTAGAAACAACAACTGTAACACTACCCTGATCCAGTTTATTTTAGGTTAAAGTGGACCCACCCTTAGAGGCAGAGACCCCCATGCATTACTCTAAGCAGACATAGCTGCTGTGGACTCAGCGATTATACATTTAGTGTTTTTAAGAATTTCATTTGAGTAGTAATGGAGCGTTTGTGTGAACTGCTTGTCATCAAAGCAAAAAAAAAAACAAAAAAACAACCAAGCTTCAAATTGATTCAGTTAAAGCGCCACGCCATGCTTAGCTTCCCCGGTATGAAAGCCGCGCGCCGATGTTCTCACATGACAACATGTGGAAACAACTCATTACGTTGGTTTGGACGGAGTAGCAGAGAGCTGGAAGGGAGACGAAGAGAGGGAGGGCAGTTCTTTCACTGTTGCTGGCAAATTTAATTATACCATATTCACTTTAAAAGAAAACACGGTGGTAAACAGCTTCTTTAATTACCCCAGCTACTTTAATTAAAAATAATTTTCACTATCAATTACCAAATCAAATAAAGCATCTGTACAAGCTGCGTTTTGCGCCGCGCCGCATAATATCCTGTTCGCCGAGTCAGAACAGAAAGTCCTATTTTGACCTTGTGAAAATTATTAATTCATTAAACAAACACTGGCAGGGCTGAATAATCCGGGGAGGTTATATTGTTATTAGCATGCATGGTGCTGCTGTCACACTGCTGCTGCTGATTATTAAGAGATTCACAAGTGCAAAAGGAGCAAAGTACAGTTATCAGACGTGCTGCTGTGAAAGCCGTGTTTCTGTAGACCCTCACACTGTGTCGGCTAAACAGGCATTTAACTGCGTGAATTAACTGGCATACAAAGAACAAATATTAAATATGTTTTCTGAATTTCTAACCCCTTTATTGGTGGAATGAGAGACAAAAGTCTGTTTGTTTGTTTTTTTTTTGGAAAATAATAGAGTTGGGATGTGAAAAAGACAACCAAAATTTATTTGCTATTGTTTTTTTGCCAGGAATTTTATTAATAATTTTACTTCTTTTTCTGGCAAAAAGAAGTAGCAAAATAAAATGGGTTCTCTGAACAGTTTTTTTTGTTGTTGACAGTTTTAAAGACTGTCAAAAGAACCTATTTTTTTTATCATAATTTTATTTTAAAAATTGTGATTTTCTGGAGAGGGTTTCTTTTTCTGAGTCTGGGAGTGTCAACAACTTCACGCTGATCAGAGTTTGTATTTTCACCATTCCAAATATGAAACTTGGTAAACTGATAGTTAATAGTATTTAGAAACTATAGGGTAAGGCTTTCATCAAGAAGAAGAAAATTATTTTTAAAAAGTTTTTAAAAAAAACTGGTAATCAAATTGCAATGTTATTTTTTTAAATGTATTTTAAATAGGAGGAAGTGGAAATGTCCCAAAGGATACGCCCTGCAGTTTGCATCAACACAGCCAAACTTATTACTGAATGCATAAAAAACATACAAATTATATCTAAGGACCTAATTATCACATTCAAAAGGCAGAAAATATAGTTATGACATTCTGTTGTAAAAACTATGTTGTCAGTGCAGACTGTTCATTGTCTAAAGTAAACAGTCTGATGTTAAACCTCACCTTGACCTTTGACACAGTTGACCATCTGATCTTACTTGGCAGGTTGAGGCAGTGGCCCGATGGATCAGGATCTTCTTTACTGTTTTGTTCATATCTTTCTTTGCTTAATCTGTGTTGCTTTGCTATAGGCTTTCCTTAAGCCACCGTCACTTTGGTGTACCTCAGGGTTCTGTTTTGGTGCCCTGTTTCTAGTTTACTTGCTCTCTCTTCAGAAACCTTTGAGTACTTTTCAAAATGTCTCACATCACTGATACGCAGAGGATATTCAATTGTATGTCTACTTTAGGGCTTATGAGGTACAAACATGCTTTAGATCACAGGTGTCAAACTCCAGTCCTCAAGGGCCGGCGTCCTGCAACTTTTAGATGTGCCTCTGCTGCACCACACCTGAATAGAATAATTAGGTCATTATCAAGGCTCTGGAGAACTGATCTACACAAGGAGGAGGTCATTAAGCCATTTCATTCCAGTGTTTTGTACCTGTGGCACATCTAAAAACTGCAGGACAGCAGCCCTTGAGGTCTGGAGTTTGCATAAAGCATGGGTGCTTTATACAGTCTAAGGCAGGGATGTCAAACTGCTTTAGACTGTATAAAGACTAAAAATGTTCCCAAATTAAATGAAGACAAAACTGAAGGTCTTGTATGCCTTCCAGAAAAACATCTCTAATAATGAAAACTCTTCGTACTTTGACCTTTTATGCCAAGATTTCTATCAGGAACTTTTGGGTAATTGTGACTCTGGCTTTACTTTCATCATGTTCAGTCTCTGATTTGGCTCATGTGTTTATCACTTACAAAATATATCTTATCCCCAGCAGGTACCTTGAATCATGTGATCAAGGTGTTTGGTCGTGCTGAAGACTGAGGACGACAGAACGTTTTCAGCAGTAGCTCCAGAACTCTGGACCGTTCTGTCCTCTAGTGACGGGTCGGTGGACTCTGTTGAGCCTTTTAAATAACAACTAAAAACTCATTGTTTTACAATGGCTTTTAATTTAATTATTCAACGCTCTTATGATTTAATGCTTTTAGCGTTTTTATGCACTGCATTTTACGGTCTATGTCTTTAAAATGCTATACCAATAAGGTTTTACTTACTTACCTACTTAACAATGTGAATTAACTTCTTGTTTCTTAAGAGGAAGCGAGTCACGTAGTGACAGAGACACATTCTTGTCGCCACTGAGCAAACATCCCCCATGCATGTTACCCGACAACCCCACTGTGTCTTTCTTTGGCCTCAGTCAAGCGTTAGCATCAAATCAGCATGTACACGCAGGCCATTTAGAGACTTGAAAGTTCACCGCTGGCTGCAGGGGTGAAAGCTCAGCATGCCTCTAACATCCCCCGACAGGCCTGGGGGCTAGCAGATAAAAAGCTTAGAACTCATACAGAAAAGGATTTCTGCCCCGCTCTCGCCCATCTCTGCTCTTAGATCAATAAGATTTCATCTCGCCATAAATACCTTAAATAATTGAAATGTTGATTTAGATGGAAGTTACAGTTACAGCTACTGGAGAATATTTCCTCCTGTCCAGGGCTAAAACAAAAATCTATACCTTTCCTTTTGGTTTTAGGTATTCATACCCCTCGAACATTTTCACATTTTTACTGTTACACTAGCTGCGTTTCCATTGACGATATAATTGCGCAATTTGACATTTCGAGGAGAAATTTGCTTAATTAAAATGGGGCAATTTAAAAATAAAAACCTGTTCTTTGATTAGACGTTTTGGCGCTAGGATGAGGTGTTTCATTGTTTGTTTATTTCATAAAATTGCAATGGAAGCGCGTTTGTTGTATCACACAAGTCACATGATCAACAACCGGATGTTGCCGCTGGCGCAAAAACACAAAGAAGACGACGCCCGGAAGTTGTTGGAGGAGGATGTTTTCCAATGACTTATCGCGTGAACAAAACTTATCCACATTTGAATTGCATTTCTTACTTAATGTAAATGCCATTTGTGAAACTGTGTTTTTTTGACATAAGGGGAAGATGAACAAAGTTGTAAACAAACTGTTGACACACCTGTAACAGACAGAGAGCACCACGTTTAGCAAAGATTTGCATCAAGACTTTGACTGGGTCGTTCTAACACATGAATGTGATTCATCTAAATCGTTCCATTTTAGCTCTGCCAGAGTGTTTATTTTTGCTGCCTTACTGGAAGGTGAATCTCACAGCAAGTCTAAAGTTTTTTAGTTTATTGTATCTCCACTGAACTGAGCAGGTTCCCCTTTGCTGCTGACGCCCTCTTGCATGCTGCCACTACCATCGGCCACAGTGGGATCGATCTGATAGGGGTGATGCACTGTTTTGTCTACCAGACACGGCAAACACAGATCAAAACGTTCAGTTTCAGTCTCATCTCACCAGACCACCAAAGCAAACGCAGGAAATGTTTGCAGTGTCCCGTACATGCCTCGTGGCAAACTGCAACTGGAAGCCCATATGGCTCTGCTGGGGTAATGAACAGGCATTGTACGCAGGCATCAAACTCAGAGGCCAACAAAGACGAAGCAGAGCCGGCCCCGAAAAAGTCTCTCTTTCTGCAGAACATGATTCCAGAAACAACAAGGAGATGTGACATTTGCTTTGTCGACAGTTGGAGATCTCATGATTTTAGTGTCACATTTGTTTTGCAGAGCTCATATTGTCTGCAGTGGCATTGTGTTGTTGTCCCGGAAGATTGCCTTAACTCTTATACCTCCCACCTCCTACGCGGTTCATTGTTCACACGTCCACAAAGTCGCTCGACATGTCCTTGGGGTAATGTTGTTGTATGTGACAACACAATGCCATTCCAGATTTGAGTGATGCTCAGCTGCTCTTAGCAGACACTGAAGCAGCTCTGACTCAGGACCTTAGGTCTCGTATCCATCTGTCATGCATACCGCACACAGGCATGCATATAGAATTTAAACACTCAAAAATGTGTTTTATTTACAAGAAATATCAGTCAAGACCAGCTATTTTCTTACAATCTGACAAGGTATTACCATTTTAAGCTTTAGTTCTGTGCATAATACAAAATTATTTTTTTAGTTAGCCACTGATAAGCGATAACATCTGAAGCTCTTGGCCTGAAGGAAAAACTTCTTCTTCTTTAGTGTAATTTTATAACTGCTAGTGTTACATAATCTTGTAGCATGATGGCTGGCAATATTAAATGTCACGATATTTCTTGTCAAGGTGACGTTTGCCTAGCGAAGCGCTAACTAACCCATCGGTTGAAGTAAGCACCATCTTTATATATGGACATTACAGATATAAAGAACACGGAACAGATTTTTAAATACACATGTTGTGATTTTGTAAAACGTTCATTCTATTTGTGAAACCTCAAAAAGGGAATTTCAAATCCTTTCTAGGCCCAAGAAAACTTAAGGAAAATGGTGAATCTAAAGATAATGCTAAATTCTTGTCACTTTCTCATGAAACCCAGTATTGTTTATAGTCTCGTCTTTATGTAATGAAGCACATTCTGCAGTAAAAATAACATCAGTTCTTTATGGGGATTTTTGACCTTTCTTCCAAAACTGTTTGTGAGGTCAAACACTGATGTTGGATGAACATGCATGATTCTCTATCTCTGTTCTAACAGATCCCATAGGTGTTCTGTTGAGTTGGGGTCAAGTTCCACCACACCCAATTCTCCAATCAGTTGAATTAAGGGGTTGAAAGCAACTTCTATAAAAAAAAAACTGTTCAACACCTTACACCACTTTGAACCAACCTCTACATTTGATGCAATGCATCCAGACAAATGCTGGTCTCCTGGTGACTGCCAAACCCAGTCCAAGAGACAAGAGTCTTCACTCCAAACAGGACGTTTCTACTGCTTTTGCTTGCGATGAATTCCATTGGACTTAGTGATGTAAGGCTTGAATGTAGTTACTTATCCACGTGAACCCGTTTCATAATTTTTTTATGCAGTAATTTTATGGACAAGTCTAAAGTCCAAAGGTCTGTTGCTATTGAATCGGCTGAAATATGGTAGCCTTGGTGCACTACTTAGGGTGCAAGCTGTTGGATTTTATACCTCATTGGCTAAGAAAGTGACTGGAACAATTTTGATGGGATGAACAAATATTTTTGACAGTTAAAAAAAAAAATTACACTACTCAGAGACACTTGAGTAGTTTTTGAAATAACATGACCTATCCAAAATATCCAGAGAGAAGAAGGTTTTAACTTTTGTTTCTTACCTTTCTTAGCCTAAGAATCCCGTCTTGCGTTTGTGCGTCGGTGATGATCTCGAACGTGCCCTGGTCATCTCCCTCTATGATGTTGTACGTTGACTTTGCGTTCTCGCCGATGTCTCGATCGGTCGCCTTCACCTTGCCGCCTGTCTTCCCTATCGGAAGGTCCTCAGGGATCCCAAACTCGTACAAGCCTACAGAGGAAAATGAATAGCCACTGGGTTTTCCAGAAACCCTAATGAAATTACCAAAATTACACAGACGTGGGCACATTGTGATATATTACAGCAGTTAGCACAATTGCCTTCCAAGGAGTTGCTTGATGACATTGCCTAGGAAGCATTTATTTTGCCTAATTATAAGAAATACGCACATGGAGCATCTTTTTATTGGATTTGTGTCTTTGGAGAATGTAAAGTGCCTTACTTTTGGAGAACTTGGGTGGATTGTCGTTTATGTCTGTAAGCATGATGGTCACTGTGGTCGTCCCGGACAAGCCGCCCATATGACCCCCCATGTCTTTAGCCTGGATGACCACAAAGTACTCCTCTTTCACCTCCCGATCCATCCCATGGAGAGCGATTTTTATGGTAGCTGGAGGAGGAAACAGTTCATAACACACAATTAACAACATGACTGATATACTCTGCACATGAAATTAATGACGCTCAAGGAAGCGAAGGGCGAAGATTAAAGCCCAGCGGTAACCTTCGCTACCATCCGGGGTTATGCTGGGTCTCGACGGCGAAAAGCAAAGAAGTCACACTAAGCAGGGAGACCGAATTCTCCGCCAGTCCTCGTCGTTTTCTAAAGAGTGTCGCCTGCGAGCGCGTAGAAAGGTTGGTCGTGACTGATCCGGTCCCAGTCCTGAGAATCAGCTGTTTGTTTTCCAATGAGTTGTTCCCGCCGTCTGCAGTCATTTGTATTCTGATTGAGTGTGAATTATGCTGTCTGTCTTGTATAATCTTGAATATTGTATGCAGAACGGACCTTATTGACTCTGCCGCAGTGCTGAATATAAAAAGGGCTCAGCACCGGCATATATGGATAATCCACTCAGGAAACAGAGTCCTGCAAGATCATCAAATGAATATAAAACCCCTCATAAAAGCCCGGCTTTGGCATGACACCCTGCCTTGGTCTTCAGCTCCCCCAGACAATGATAATATGCTTGGCTATGATGAGAAACATGGGAGGGGTTAGGCAGTTGCCTGCTTGTTTTCCCCATAGATAGCTGGGGGGGTTTTCTGCCTCTCTCTTTTTCGCTCAGAAAGGTAACACAATTCAAGGGCACTTTTATTTTGGAGGTCAAACACAAAAGCGATTTTCTAAATAAATGCAGAGGTGAGGAATATGAATTGCAATATGACTGCACTGGAGGAATGGGTAATTCATGGTAAACTTCTTCCAGTCTTGGTGGGTTGTTGGATCAACACAACTCTTCTTTATTTATTTCAAATATTTTGCTCTTAGACGTCTAACTAGTATTTTTTTTAAAAGTTTTAACCATTTACAGTTCCTTGGAAAGGTTTTTAGACCTACTTTATATAAATATGAACACAATTTGTAAAACATTTCAATGGGATTTTATACAATGAATAGAACAGAATAGAAATATCTTTTAATGCCTCACTCAGATGGAAATTCAGATGTAAAAGCAACATTGAAGTATGTAGGTTAAAAAAGTGTTCAAAATATATATTAAAAAACAAAGAATAAAAATAATAATAATGAACTATTTACCAGTGTATTGCAACTTTTACAGTAACAATATACTGTACCAGATTATGACATAGCATTTTCCGATCCAAGGGATGTGGAACTGAATATGATTACTTATTTTTTTAAAACACATGCATTTACAAATGAAAAATAAAAAATGTGCAATAACAGAAATGATTTTTGGCTTTGGTCTGGACATTCGTATGAATATTTTCTAGAGCAACAGCTTCCACAAAAACCCCACAGTGGTTTTTAAACATATATTTTAAAAGTTAAAGAAAGAATTGGAAAACTAAATGAACCACCTTCCTACAATATTTTTAGCCTATATATACGTATATATATATATATATATATATATATATATATATATATATATATATAGTACAGACCAAAAGTTTGGACACACCTTCTCATTGAATTCAATGAGAAAGTGTGTCCAAACTTTTGGTATATATATATATATATATATATATATATATATATATATATATATATATATATATACAGTATATATATAAAGAAAACCAGATGTACCTGGAAATATTCTTTTATTTGGTGACTAAAATCTTCAATTATTTCATGTGGGGAAAAATGAAACCTGTTGTGACTATTTTTTAAACAAAATATGGCATGTAAAGTAATAAAGAAAATACTTTTGTATTTTATTTTTTTTAAAAGCCAGACCTTTTAATATTATAAAACGTTTTTCTCTGAGTGTTGTCTAGTTTTTCCAACTTATAAGCAGAAATGATGTTTTTTTTTTTTTTTGTGTGTTGGTTTATGAGTTCCTTAACATGACATTCTGGTCCTTCAGAAATAAAATACCGGCACATATCTAGGCTACCTAACCTCATCAGTCAATATTGTCTGTAAACATAACAGGCAAATCTCATCTTGTTTGATATCATCAACCAATCAGAATCCAACTGCCAGCTAAATCTGACATTTACAGTTTATTAATGTTTATCTTCTCATTTTAAATGAATTGTAAGCAGTTTAAAAAAAAGTGTATCCACTCAAAACTCAGCTATGTAGACCTAATGAAAAATATGTTATTCTCAGATGACCAGAGACCGTCATGGAACTATTTCAAAGAAGGAAGATGAATTCTGATTCAACATTCAGAGGAGAAATTCTACCATTTATGTGAACACAGCTCACATAAATAGCTGTGAAAAGTTGGTAAAAGAAAAAGACCAAAAGCTATGCGAATGCTTTTACTTATTAACCACTCCTATCAACACAATGGCTCCGTTGCACAAGTAGATCTGATAATTAAAAATTGTGTTATTATGTATAATTGCTCTGTTTCCCAACATGATATTGTCAAAGCGCAGGAGAATGTTTTCATCTTTCAAAAACAGCCCAGCTGTTGTTTTCCACTGAACAAGGCTAAAAATGACTCACTGCAGCGAGTGGCTTCATCAAAAGTCTTCGTTTGTTGCCTTTCATTGGGCATCTAAAATCCACAATTATGAGTATTTTTATTTTTTTCCACGTTACTTCCAGTCTAATACATTGTGTATGATTAATGTAACATGAGTATGGAGCTGGATTTGACTCAGTCTCAGGGTTCCAACATGAATCCGTGAATTACATAAAGTCCCATGCAAAAGTATTTGTTTCACAACCTGAATCTTTAATATCTGTTGTTAGGATTTTTTGTTTGAAAGTGGAGCGCCGGGCGTGCCGTGGTGGCGGCGGGGTTAGCGCGACCCACATTCAGGCAAAACGTAGCCTCGACGCGGCTGTCGCGGGTTCAACTCCCGGACCCGACAACATTTACCGCATGTCTTCCCCTCTCTCTCCTTCCCCCTTTCCTGTCAGCCTACTTTGAAAAAGGGACACTAGAGCCCACAAAAAAAAAAAAACCCTTGCGGGGCGATAAAAAAAAAAAAAAAAAGAAAGTGGAGCGCCATTGTGAATTAATAGGTGAAGTTATACGTGGTTTTCAAAGTTACACCACAGATCACTTGAATTCCAACACTTGCTGCCTTGACAATCTGCCAACAGGTTGTTTTTTTTTTTTTAAGTGTTGCACTTTGTATGGCTTTAGAACTTTTAGTAAATACATCGTTGCTTTCAAGTATCTTCAGTGCCTAAAGCGTGTGATTCAGTCACTTGAAGGAAAAAGAAAAGTCTAGACAGGTCACTTCTGAGGAGCTATAGGCCTGTATCAAACCTACCGTTTATCATACAGAATGATATTTTTCAACTGTATTTTCTCCAGATGCTAATGATGTTTGCACACCTGATAGTTTGGTGGACTCGGTTCAATCGAACCAGATTTGCTGCGTTTGTTACATTTTCAGCTGCACTGTGTCAAACCAACCAAACCCTTAGAAAAACTTGTTCCCCTCCTCGCCTGTGGTGGCGCTGCACCAAGAACCACTGAAGGAAGTGACACAAAAGAACTCTGAAGACGACACTCTACACAATGTATTTCTTCGAGAAATGTAATCAAAAAAGACATGGCGCCATTTTTTAGCGGTTGTAGGATTTCTCTTTTGCCTTTGGGAAAAGACCAAGAGACATTTCTGGCGCTGGACTCGCATGTTTGCTTCTGGTTGTATTTACCCAGAATGCCCTGTGCTGTAGTAAACTGCCTGCTTTTGGAGCGGTCTCCGACATTCACATATGAATTCGAACCACATAAGAGTTCATTTCAACCGAGGTTTGTCGACGGACCAGAGTTTGTTCCACATCAGACTTTTATTCCAATCACACCTCTCAAAATGAACCGGACTTTCTAGCCAAACGAACCAGAGTTCTCAGGCGTTTGATTTGTGCGACAGAAAATGTTTCATTGCTGAGAAGTGACTTTCTAATTGCTCACGCTTGTATATTTTTTAGGACACTGGTTGCAGCTGTTGATCTCTTATCACTGAATCAAACCTTCACCAAAACACCGCAGGATTTCCACTTTACGCTCCCACAACGATGTGTTGTGAAGACCAGCTTCGTAATGCTGAATAAAACCTGAAGACTCCTCCCTAAGCCACTAATCCGTCTTCGTAGCACCGCTCAAAACCGTGCTCCTCCTTGGCTCTCGGGTCTATTCCCTTTTCAAAGCGTCTCCTGTTGAAACATTTCTGTCATTCTTATCAAGAGGTTTTTTGTTGGTCTGCCACAGGCCTTTTCTTTACATGCCAAATGACAAGCAAAGAGGCCACACCTGTATAACGGTTAATCCCTTTTGATCCGGTGAACACAAGGACACTGTCTTAAATAAAGCTGTTCTTCTCACAATATTTTTAAGCCTCTTAAGTTAAACCTTAAATTCTACTCCAGATTGGGTGTTTCATTTCACGTACATTGTTTATGTTCAACGCAGATTTAACACAATGGCACAAAGCAATAAAAGCCCAGTGTTTTGTTTCTCTTCAAGTCAAGGTTTCGCCTGTAAAGTAGGAGATTTTACACAAAAAGACGCAGTTTAATCATTGACTTTAAAAGAAAAAATTACTTTCAAATTCAACCATTTAAGTAAACATGGCCTTTTTATGCATTCTGGGTCTTTGTTTTGTGTAATGTTGAATGTTGGGTTCTTGAAAAAGAATTTCAGTGCGTTAGTATTAGTCATTTAACAAACGTGCCGACCCTTACGTAAAACTAAATGTTTAATTAGTTCCAAATCTAATCAGTTTGTATTGATTTGGATTTAACTTTAATAATAAAAGGCAAAACCCAACTAAAAATCATCTCCAAATGTGAAAATCACAACAAGGAAAAAGTTAATAAAAAGTTGAACACTTAACAAAGTGACAGGGTTTGAAAGGCAGGTGACACTTTCTAAACACCTGATGTATTTATTTCGTCCAGATTTGGCAACGCATTGCAGAGTGGTAATAAAAGTGAAAAAAATAGTGTAAAAAGCATGTCACCTCCAGCCGTTCTTGCATTGCTTTGGTGTGGAGTGCTGACGTATTCTTATTCAGATTCCATACACTCTGACATCTGTACCATATGTGCAGACGGTACATATGGTACAATTTTCTTCTAATGTATTCTATTTATATCCAAATTAGAAAATGCACAAGCAACATTGTAGTACACTTACTCACACTCAAGAATAAGAAGGTAGGCCAGCCTCCCTTCTGTGAAGAGCAACACAAACAAGACACTTAGTGTCTCTCTCATACACACACACACACACACCCTCAGACTTCCTACAAGCAGCAACACTCTCATCACTGTTGATCATCATTAATTATTCAAATTAATTCCTAATCACCGAGAAGGGAAGACAGACAAACACTCATTTCCATAGATATTTTCCTCAACTTTTCCTTATTTTCTTCTTTTTTTTTCTTTCTTACTTCATCGACCATTAACCAAGTGATGAATTGAGGGTGTGATGTTTGTTTATTTATTGAACCCATTTCATTTCCGACGTGTCGCTGCGAGTGTCAAACGCATTCTAATGGTTGTTTTCTTCTTACCTTTTATTTCCCATTAACATTTATCAAAACATCTGGCTCACTTGAATGAGCCATCTGCGACGGCAACAAAACGTGAATGCTAATCGTCAGGAACGTCCATTCAGCGCGCTTCCGCACCGCCGCAGCTCTGGGACGGCCACACCTACTGAACGCCGGGGTTCCAATTCCCTCTGTTGATGCCAGCGCTCCTTCTGATTATGTACATAAATCCGGAAGCTGCCTTTCGTCAAAGTTGTTTATTGTGTTCTGTTTTTCCAAAGTTACGAGCCGTCATTTTCCATCTCATCCCTTATTAATGTGATTCCGCCGTCATTTAATCACATTGCTTACAGACACGTGCTTAAAAAGTCGGCTGAGAAAGCAATTAGAGATCCAATCTGGAATCTGTTTTGAGTTAGGTTTATGAACCGTGATGTGTCGGAGTTTGTGAAAGGGAGAAGTAATTATTAATATTACTTTTGGAATTCATCACAGTGACGTTACAGAACACAGCGCCGTGTGAGAGCCGGCCCGTTTGGAGTTTAGGATGAGCAGTCAGCTGAAGGAAGCTCCGCTTTCACACGTCCTGTTGACGGACCACATATTACTAATGAGTACATGCTGAGCTGGATGACTCGGATGTTATGTCATTCGTGTAGCTTAGTGTCACAGAATGAGCTGGTGAGCAGAATCTGGTGATTTTCAGCTCGACTGGGCTTGAGCAGTGACCAGCTGGTCTGAAACTTAAACTGACAAAAAAAATCTATTTTAGTATGTTTTCTTTTTATGGTCTGTGAATGCCCCATTAAGGCCCCATCGACATGTTTTGTTTTTTTTTTCTAAAACGTGCAGTCGCTTTCCAAAACTCCCATTGGAAGTGACCGTTTCCAGGAATGTTTTCGTTCACATGGAAACACAGAAAACGACTCCGGATGCTATTTTTGCTTCCCCAGAGCCTGAAAGTCGTCATGCGCACACGTAAGGTTAGCGGTGAACACAGCAAGAAAACTACAGGATTTTCAGTTTTTTGTAAACCTTCTCATTTCAGTCAGATAGAACAGCCTACAGACGATTTCTTGACGTTAATAAATGAGGTTTTGCTGCTGGATCAGAGCCACGACCATGTAATCCGCTGTTGTTGTTGCTCTGTATGTCGAGTTTGGGGTAAAAGGTCGGGTTAGAGGTTGGGTGTTAAGATGTCAACATTTTCATAAAAAAAGGTGTTTTTACTTTTTTTTTCATGATTTTAAAATGGTGAAAAACTTTGCCATTTTAGAAATAAACTTTCCCACACAAACAGGCCTTTGCTTCATCAAATAAGCTGCTGTAGTCAATTTCCATTCATCAGTCAGTCTGTCTAGAAAAATTATTACCCAGTAAAAAATTTTTTATCTCCCAACTTTTCTGATGAGAAAATGACTATTTTTCTACTATGTTATCTTTACATTTTGTGACAAAATGTGTCATGTGTCAAAATGTGACACATCCGCTGTGTGTCTTCTTCAGATGGTTTTATATTGTTTCCTTCAGTGGTTCTTGTTGCAGCGCCACCACAGGCGAGGGGATGAACAGCTTTTCAAAGAGTTTGGTTTCTTTGACACACTGCAGTGTGAAAGCAGGGTTTCCCCCAGAAACTTGCGAAGCCCGGTGGGACGCTCGGCAGTCATTCATTCAGCAGCCCGCCGAGTTTTTGAGTTAAACAATGTTTAAAGTTGACAGGAAATTTGAAAATATCACTTAATAGTAATGTGTTATTGAAAGACTATAAGATTAATACCTGAACACCAACTATCTAGTCTTAAAAAGGCACTGAATAACCCCCCCCCCCAAAAAAAACCCAAAATTAAATAAACAATGCTAAGCCTGGTGGGGGCACAAGTAAAGCCTGGTGGCCCGCCAGGCTTATAAAGCACTGGGGGAAACCCTGGAACGTGAATGGTAGCAGCTGAACATGTAACAAATGTTAGCCTACCAGACTGCGAGGTGTGAAAACTAACTTCCATTCAAAATGCTGGATGAACCGTTTGCTGTTCATGATTAACCAGTCTTAAATCTTCATGTCTTCTATTTGTCTTTCATCATAGTCAATTTTAATTTTTTATTTTCTTTTTAAATCACAACAGTGACACATTATTTTTCTGCGGCGCCTCCAGTTCGGCCCAGCTGCCCCAGTAACAGTGATGTCTGCCCCAGCATAAGGGCTTATGTTCTGAAGCGTGCTTGAGTGAGCAGCTGGAGCGGGAAGCCATAGACGAAGGGAGGGGGGAGGCAGTGAGGGGGGGAGGGGGGCTGGTTGCGCCTGGCAGCCTGAGTTAGCGCCAGCCCCACGCAGCGATAATCTATAAGCGTTTCACGAAACAGATGGGCCGAGTTACCTGCAGTCCTGTTGTTGTTGCACAACTTTTCAAGCAATAAACCAACACTGTCAGCTCCCCCTTTAGCACGCATTTGATAATGTCGTCCCTTATGGGCCCGCTGAACGCTGCTCCTGCCAAACAACCATGTAGGAATGGCGGCGAACAACATGTTGGTCGATGCACAAGCCATCAAAGAAGTGGTTTGTCATGGATTTTTTTCTCTCTTTTTTTTTTTTATAGAACGAATACACTTTTAATGTAATTGGGGAGGGGAATCATCATCTTTGGGCCAGAAGGCGAGGAAGCTGTTGGGTTTCCACCTGCTGATGGTCTGCAACCTGTAGAACCCAGAGACGTGTAGCTTTAACTCAGGTTCTTTCACCCTGTGGTTCTTGCAGTTTATACGTACTGTATTAAATATATATATATACAGTATATACTGTATATATATGCTCCCCAGGAAATGTCCTCAGTTTTTGATATTTTTGATGCACGTTTGAGATAATCAAACTAATTTGAATATCGGACAGATGTAATAGGAGTACATACAAAATGCAGATGTCAAATGATTGGGAAAACAAGCCCTTTTCAAATCAACCTGACCCTATTGCAATAAATAAATGCCTCCTCATTCTAATAACTGGTTGTGTCTTTTAAACCAAATTTTGACCCAATGTTCTTTGTAGAATTGTTTTAATTCAGCCAAATTCGAAGACTTTTAAACCTGAATCGCCTGCTGCAGGAAAAGAAATACTTTGTACACCTGCAGCTTTACAGCATTGACTCAGAGGGGCTAAATATGAATGGAAAACATATGAGACTAGGGTGGAGGTTCACCATTAAGCATTCGAATTTACAATTACCTTCTAGTTTGTGTTTGTCTGCAGCATGAATCGAAATACAATGACGTTTGTAGTGGTAAAGTCACATGTAAAAACTTTCAAAACTATTTCTATTGCAATGGTTTAAATTGGTTCCACCTTACATATATATCACTGTTTAGAACACACTGTCTGCAATGCGATTACAATGAAAAAACAGCCTTGTTTGTTCTCTTAGTTCATTTGTCTAGAAAGTCCGGTTCGTTTGGGGAGATGTGAATGCAAAATCAAACTGAACGAAAACATGAACTCTTGTTCACCTACAAACCTCGGTCTCGGTTTGGTTGAAGCGAACTTTGGCGCCATTCAGATGTGGACGTCAAGTGAACCAGAGACCACTCCAAAACAAGGAAGTGGGCTATAGGCCAGGGCATTCTGGGTAAATAAAACCAAAATAGCACTAAGAAGAGAAATGCCTCATGGCCTTTCACCAAAAGAGAGAGAAATCCTCCAACCACTGAAATGTGATGGAACTTTCATTTACATTTTGTAAAGGCCTGTAAATGCTCAGTGTCTTCTTCAGAGGTTTATCCTACAGTCCATTCCAGCAGCGCCACCACAGGTAAGGGGGGGGACAGGTTTTTCAAAGAATGTGATTGGTTTTACTCAGTTCAGTGTGAAAGTGAACAGCAGCAGCTGAAAATGGAACAAATATTGCGGTTTTGGTCCCCAATAGAACGAGTCTACCGGACTACCAGGTGGGAAAACACCCTTAACCTCAGGAAGTGAGGTTGCAAATCCCTTAAAATCTTAAAACGGACTAAATTACTCTTACGAGATGTCATAAGCCAGGCAAAGTGTATGCTAATACCGTTTACAGCTCACTTATTACAGGAAGGCTTCTCATCCAAACCTGCTACCTGCCTTCTTGTTTTGAAATCTTAGGAGAAACTTTTCCGAACCAGTAAAAACTCACCCTTTGACCTTAAATGACCTTATTGGCTCATACAGCAAAAAGGAAGCAGCTAATATGTTTGCATACTGAAATGTGCAGGAAGATTTTCCCCAGCAAGAGTGTTAAAAAGAAAGACTATTGAAATAATCCTGAGATGTAATCAGGATCTCACTGTGAAAGCCTGTTTCTTTCTTTCTTTCTCTTTTTTTTTTTGCTCCCATTATGGGTGTGGCTTTTATTCATTACGTTTTGTACGACATTACACTCCCCATTGGTTAGAAACTGACAAAGGACCTCCACACTCTATTAGAAGCTCCCATTAAGTCAAATGAAACAACATTTCTGTCTCTCAGAGATTTTCGCGCGGCCTTACCAAGCCAGGCATAACAGCATAAAGAGCTGGTTCCATGGAGGTATCCTCCTTTATGCCGTCCTTTCAGCAGCCGCAGTGATTAAAGTGGGCTTCGTGCTTAAGGTACAGGCATATAATTCACTGCATAGTGCTTGTGATGAATTTGAAATGGCAGTCTCACTGGAGGAAAGCGAAGTACTCCAAAAACCCTGGTTACGGCAAATACACGAAAACCCCACGATTTAAAAAGGGTGTACTTTCTTTTTATCTGGACTGCAGGTGGAATAGAAACCCCACTGACATCGTCAGCGCCCAGACAATCGAGATTAAGCTTTCAAAAACACCCAACAAGCAGAAAAGTGAACTCACCAGAGTTTGGGTCCACGGAGAAGTACGGCTGTCCGTCCAGTATGCTGTAGACCAGCTTGGCGCTGTTCCCGTACACCGGATCGTCGGCATCCGTGGCCGTTACCCTGGTAACCGGGGTACCTGCGGCGCGGGAGAATGGAGTTATGCGGACAGCTGCTCTACAAGCAATCAGGTTCTGTACATTGAGACGTGGTTGTGCTGAGCCAATCAGGATGAGACGATTGGACCCAACGTGGGGTTGATTGGTTCAAATGTCAGGACCCTTTTTATTTATTTTTATTTTTTGCAATGTGCTTCAAGTGAAGAAGTAAACTCTACGGCTTAGTTTTTAGGTAAAAAAAAAATGCAAATAAATAAAAACATCTGGATTTATCATCCAATCATGACTGAAAAGAACAACGTGGTCAAAAGTGAAGGAGATTGGTTTGTGTTGATCCCTTTCAGTGCCAGGCTTTTAAGGATACAGTAACTGTGGTTAATCAACATGATTTGTCAGAATAATAAGCAGTGCTTTTTTATAATTCTTCTAAAGCTTTTATGCAAATGTGCAATTTGAATTCCTTAAAACCCATCAAAGAGGTCACATCATTTGGTTTAACTTAATTCATTGTGGTGAACATCATACATTACACAACATGATAATTATTTCGAAACAATTATAATTTTATGTATTTATTTCTTAGGTTTACTTGACAGGGACAAACACACAATAACACAGACAAACTGAATGAAACAACAGCCCATGTCTGCAGAATGGCAACTATTTGGATACGGCTGAAAAACCACCTCATCCTCGTGCAAAAACTTTTTACCTCTAAAGGTTTTTTTTTTTTTTTACTTTTCATTGAGCAGGTTTATTTTAGTAATTTCAAGTTGCACAATTTTATGGTTAATGGAAACGCAGCTGTTGATATTGAGAAGCCACGATGACAGTCCTAGTTGGCCGAGATGTTTGGACAAGCAGAGTACAAATATCAGCAACACCTAGAATATTTGGAAGATGAGCTTCATTTCATTTCGCTTCAATGGAGAAACAGTAGAACAGATGATGAGGGTACCAGGTAACCAGACTTCTTTTAAGTTTGATATATGCAGGATTTTTACAACAGAATGCAACATTTGCTTGATTGTGCTATAAAATGGTACTATGTTCCTACATTTAAATATATAAAAATGCATTAGATTGTAGCACCTCTTCTTCATTGTTCACTCATGCATTTTTGTATGATACATAATTATAAGACGCACTATTGTCCGTGTTGTTTTTGTCTTTACAAATACAATGGCTACAGATATTATCCATTTCCCTTACACAACCGATTCTCAGCAGCGGAAATCAGGTTCTTTAATACAATGGCTTTATTATATTTGTCGAAAATATATGCGAGGACCTTGATCAGTATTCCGTCTCCACCAAGTGCTCAAGGCAAATCAGGGAAGAGATTAGTGCCAATTCAGTCCACCTTTCAGAGCTGCATTATCCGCTGTGCGGAGACAAAAAGCCCCTCAGAATCTGAATTTAAATATATTATTAACCCAATTAAACCCAGCCAGTTCTGGATTCGTGCTGACCCACCTCCCCAGCGTTCGGCGCAAGGATGTGAGCGCGTGACAAGAAAGAGAGAAACAGGAAGCTGGCGGCATGATGGCGGGCGACACGCTGGCAGGAATGCTGCAGACGGTATGGTAATTGTTTCCCTGAAAGATGTTTAGAGGGGTCCTGACAACAAAGGGAGATGTCCCTCAACGCGGGCGGCCCGGGTCCTGCCACAGGCGGCTGAATCTGCCAGCTGCAGATGAGGTGTCTTGTATAGACTCGTGCCAGGTATGGGGTTTGGTTCCAGCGCTTTGAGTCAACGAGTTTAAATATGGATTTTTAAAAAAAAGAGAGGAGAGAATGATTGCTAAATGGAAGTCTCTCTGAAGATTAGAATTACGTTGTAAAAATGGATTCCTAACAGATTTTTTTTTTTAAATAATAAATGTCAGCCTACTATAAAATAAGTTTATGTACCGTACAGTGTAAAAACTCGATACTTGGCTGAGGCTCCTTTCACATAAATTACTGCGTCAATGTGGCATTGTGACATGGAGGCCATCAGCATGAGGCTCTGCTGAGGTGTTCAGGAAACCCTGTTATTCTGGCCTTCCTAAGCAATTCCTCTCAATTCTCATCTCCCGTCAGGGATTTCTCCCATTGACGGGGATTTCACAGGTAGAATTTCCAATGGGCCAATCAGCAAACAGAAGGAGAAATTGTGAACGATGACGTAGATTTTCTGCACTGTTTTCGATTTGTAGTCTGCCTGTAGATTTAGTAACGGCAGTGGATGAGGGGAACGAAGTTGCTCAGTCCATGTTGGCCACGCCTCCACATATTAAATCAATATTGACATCGGCCTCGTTTGGCTTGGCAAACCTCTCTTTGCTTTGGGGCATCGTTGTTTATTAGACTTCATAGCTTTGAACTGCTGCATTACAAATGTCGCGACCAAACGTTAGCGTAGGGCTGGACGATATGACCGAAAAACTTATCATGATATAAATAAAAAGAGTGAGTCAGTGACTGTCTGGGCCAAAAATAACATTTCTGTATCAAAATATGTCTAGTGGCATCAAGTAATACTTACATTTTCTGAGCAACTGAATTTGAGAAGACATAATCTTTCAAATCTATAGAAATAAAAGCTTGAAATACGTGTATCTATATAATTGTCCAGTTCCTTAATTGAATTGCTGAAAACAATTATCTTTGTATTCAAATGTACTGGACCATAAATGTATTCTGATGACAAAGTTTGAGCCAGCTTCAGTAGGCAACATTAAAACTTTTACATCTAACATCCTAATGAAACTATTTAATCACAGGTAAAACAAAAATGCTCCTATCCTCAGCTTAAAAACACAAAGGATCATTTCCACATCCATGCCCGAGTTTTTCCCCCACTTACATACACAATCGGTTTCCTGTGCCGTCAGCTACACGCGTCAAGGATTGATTAATAGTCACCGCCGTGTCTGCGGTATTGTAACAGCAAAACAGAGCAAAAGCCACCTTTGCACTCTAACTGGAGTAGCAGTTTCACTGTTGCAACCCAATTATTTCACAGTGAGGGAGCCTCAAGTGGTCCTCTGAGACAGAGGTGTTCCAGTAATTCATAGTCTTATGATGACCCACGCTGTTGTGTTGCCAAAGCTTACCGTGTAGATTTCGCGGCGCTTGTCATACGCCGTGCCTTTTGCAGTGTTTTAGATCAGCGCAGATCAATGTGCTGTTTTTCCCTCTTTGCTTCTTCTTGCTGCACTACAGCGTTGGCGAAAATAAGAAAAATACATTACGGCGTATCAGCTGCTGAGTTTTTCTTCTCTGCTCCAAGGAAGATGACTTACCCTGCTTTACAAACAAGGTGGCTTCATCTATTATCAACAAAAGCAGGACGTTTGTTATCCAAAAATATCACGGATTTAAATTTAAACTTCTGAAAGTAAGACGTTCGTGTTTACAATCTCCTGGTTTGCATTCGAAGCTTGAATAAATAAAAGTTCATGGTTATCAGCTGAGTTTCCACGACATTGTGCGCAGAAATCTGCGATATTCTGCTAATGTAAAAAACAAAACAAAAATAAAACAAAAATTCACGACTGCAAAGCTTGCTGTCTGAAGCTGTTAAAATTATGTGTTTCATAATTATTACACTTGTTTTCTGGAGGAAGGCTTATTTTGTGTTTTTTACCCAATTCTTCCCAGTAACATGTTGTAGGTCAAAAGCGAACAACTTTTTGTTGTATATTATTAACTTTACAATACCACTATGAATTCTTTTATGGAAACTACACACTTATGGGATTTAGTTTGCAGCCTACTGACAAAAAATGGCGTTTTTCCATTTGTGTCAAACAATTTTTCCATCAATGTTTTTTTTATTTATGTGCATTTGGAAGTGTTTTCGCGTTACAAAAGGTTGGTGGCAATGACAAAATTCAAATTGATGTCCGCTATTTCACAAAAAGGTTTTTACGCTCGCCTGAGGTAGTTTTCAGGCTTTTCAGAAAAAGAGTTAATGCACTAAAAGGAAGAAGAAGACGCATTTACCGAATAAGTTCCAATGTAACAAACTTATTTGTTATGTTTTAAAGAATAAGCATAACTTATGCAGCAAAGCGCAAGTGACCAGCAAAACTTTGCTGATCACTTTGCATGAAACTTGGAAAAAAATGTCCACATGTAAATCTCCAGCACAGATTTTTCTGAGATGTGTTCTATGCTAGTTTTTGACAGTCTATTTTCGGTTTATTACAACTGTCCGTAGCATCGACATCTGAAAAAATGCATAGCCTGGATGATTCGTTCCAAACCAGAAAATGTAAACCCACTTAATTCGCATTTTCTTTTTCGGGACATTTTAAAAGTTCGCTCAAAATTCACATGACAGGTGGATGAAACACAGCTACTCATTTGTGGTGTCTCTGTACAGATACCTATTGAATCAAATTATACAGCCCACAGGACGGGAAGTTTATTTTTGCGTTAGTCAAGCTGAGGTCATTAAAATAGTTATCCACTACTTATAAAGCACGACTTGTAACCAATCCACAAAACCTTGCTTAAAAAAAAGAAATCCAGTCATTCTCACACCTGACATGTTATCCTAAAGTTTCCTCCAGATGTGTTTATTTAGTTGGTAAACTGTACTCTCAGCCGTTTAAGAGAACGTAAGATACGTTGTCGTTATCTGAATCCCACGAAATGTGTGCTTTAATCCAAATTGGAGACTTCGTGTTGCATTTTGGAGAAGCAAATAATATCCTTGGTGTCGTATGTGTTTGCCAGTTGTCAAATGAATCGACAGCCAAGGAAATTGCACCGCCCCAGTTTCAGAGATACAGAGTCTAATCTGCTTCAAAGTTAAATTGCTGCTACTACAGAGAAAAGAGGAGAGCCATCTACGCCTTCCTAATTATGAAAAGCACTTTAGTCCTTATATAGTGTGTTGGAATACAGCATACTGGCTTAATAAATTTAGTTACACTATGGATTGAAGTACAGAAAGAGGGGGTTCAGAATAAAAGAAAAGTCTTCATAAAAACAGTAGAATCAGCGAAGCATGAAATAACTCCCTCTTTCTTTCCCTCCCACAGGGGTAAAATGTTCTTCACTGCCCCTGATAACAAATAAAAAAGAAGGATTAGGAAAGCCAGTGTTTTGGTCCTATTTCAAATCAGCTCAGATTAGCTCGTCTTTCCCCCTGATGATCCATAGAAATTTCAGGGACACTGCTGAGATGGATGTAGCTGTAGGGGACGCGGCGGGCACACAAACCGGACCGTAGGAGGAATATTGTCTCTGGCTTTTATTTGGAGCCTGTAGCGCCGTGGCGATTACCACAATAGCGACACAACACCTACCATATAAACTTCCAGGGATGGAAAGCTGAATGGGTGTTTAAAACAAAAAAAACGGTGCAGGAAAGAAGTAGCTCTGTGCGGCGCCTGAAGAAAAGTGCGACGTGAATGAAAACACGGTTCATGTTTAAGGAAGCATTCACACCAGCCCTGTTTGGTCTGCTTTAATAGAACTCTGGTTCGTTTGTCCGGGAAGTACGTTTTGTTTGGGGAGGTGTGAATGTAACCAAACTCTGATGCGGATCAAATAAACGGATTCTGGTCCGTCTAAAAACCAAGGTTTCCGTTTGGTTGAAGTGAACTCTGGTGCGGTTCAAATGCATACGTGAACTCCAAGTGGATCAAAGACCGCTCCAAGAGCGGGACGCGGACTAGCTCGATAAAAACCAGAACCTTGTTTTATGCTTCCCTTCGCACAGAGAGCCGAGACCCTTAGCTATTCAGAAACATTTGCTTGCTGGAGGCGTGGAATCTGTTGAAGTTAAAAATTGTACCCAATCACTAACGCTTGAGCATGACGTATGAAATCCACTAGTTTGATCCTATGAAACTTGCCGGTAATTGCCTGTGCTGTAAGCAACCAGCTACCACCACTGGCAACAGAGAAGTGCTGAACAAAACAACTTTTAATGTTAATTCCATTCCACATTGGAATTGTGACCAATGTGGACAACAGGCAGACTGCATTTCTAAAACGGCGCAGAAAATTAACATCGTCGTTCACAACTTCTGCATCTATTCGCTGATTGGTCAGGTAGACATTTAATTCAGTGGGAGAAAGCCCAGGCTGTGCTGTGTAGCAAGATTTGAATCGAGCGGAACAGCCTAAGAAGGCAACGGCCAGGCTACAAGGCTACTATAGTGCAGGAAATTCTGGGTAAATACAACCAAAACCAATGTGCTAGCGGGAGAAATGTCTCGTGGTCTTTTACCAAAGATGGAAGAGAAATCCTACAACCGCTAAAACCTGATGCCACACCATTTCTGTTTGCATTTCATGAAGAAGGAAGTTGCTCTCAGCGTCTTCTTCAGAGGTTCTCATGTCGTTTCCTTTAGTAGTTCTTGGTGTAGTTCCACCACAGGCGAAGAGGGGAATTGTTTTTCAAAGGGCTTGGTTTGGTTGACAGAGTGCAGCGTGAAAGAAAACCGCATCAGCTGAAAATGTAAAATGTTGCAACGTTGGTTCCCAATCAAACTGAGCCTAATGGACAAACAGATGGGAAACGACCCAGATGAGTGAAATTATGCAGTGCTAAGAGATTTATTCTTTATTTCCTTTTGCATTTAGATCATCAAGCTAATTTTATTGTTCACTAAATATTACATGAGTCAATACAAACACTAATTTTCAAATTATTATTTAATTCATTAAGAGAAATAAAGCTTTTCCAAACCAACCAGGCCCTCTGGGAAAATGTATCTCTGCGCTTGGTTAAATTATGAGTCAACTGTAGTTAATCTACATTTTTTGAGCTCAGTTTCACAAGCTAAACCCAGGCATGATTATTTTCTGACCTGCAGATGTAATAAATACTTTAAATATAACCTGTCTGGTGGCTAGACCATATGAGAAACCAACAGATTATTGAAAAAAAATACAAAATTGTTAGAAAAAGAAAGTCATTAACATCTACCAGTACAAAGACAATTAGTACAAAGACATTTTTAAACCTTTTGGGGTGTCTAAAACAAAGTGGTGATCCTACACAGGAGACCAAACGAGTCCAAGTTTATATTAATTATTCAACCAAAAGGTCACGGAACAACCCAGACCAACTAAGGTCAAAGTTCATGATTTAGCAATAAAGACACTGGGAGAGATTTGCCAAAAGAAATCTTGACGATCCGCAAGGCTTGATGGAATATTCTGTGAAGTGATGAGAGGAACCTTCTGGACACGTTTGAGTAAGGCTAACTTCCTGAACATTTCAGAAACAGACCATGATTCTGTCAGTCAAACAAGATAGTGGAAGCGTTACAATCTAAAACACAAAAGCTTACCATGTGTTTTGTATAGTTTCTACTGCAAATATCTTAGCTCACTTCAAAAAGGACCAAACTAACTTACAAGTAACTTTTCAGCAGGATGTAGGAGCTTGTTTTAAGTTAATAATTCCTTAATATTGATTAAAAAAGTAGTAGTTCCACTGGGAGATTATTTCACTTTTAACATGGGAAAATAGCTTGTTCTAAGTGAAATCATTTTCCAGTGGAACTGGTACTTTAATTGATTTTTTAAATCAATATTAAGGAATCACCTGTTTAAGATAAGCAGCTGCTGTACCTTGCTGAAAAGTTACTTCTAAGTTAGTTTTGTCCTATTTCAAGTGTACTAAGATATTTGCACTAGAAGCTACACAAAAATACTTAAAATTTGTGCTTTTGAAGTGTACAAAATGAACCAATCAGAAGTAAGGTACCTGAGCCCCTCCAGCGTGCTGCCACCATTAGTGTCCCAAATTTCAAAGCTCCATTTGATATTTATTATCACTATTTAGAGAACTGCACAGTGGTGCAGTTGGTAGCACTGTTGCCTTGCAGCAAGAAGGTCCTGGGTTTGATGCTTTCGGGGTCTTTCTGCATGGAGTTTGCATGTTCTCCCTGTGCATGCGTGGGTTCTCTCCGGGTACTCCAGCTTCCTCCCACAGTCCAAAAACATGACTGTCAGGTTAATTGGTCTCTCTAAATTCTCCCTAGGTGTGAGTGTGTGTGTGTGTGCATAGTTGTTTGCGACAGACTGGTGACCTGTCCAGGGTGACCCCGCCTCTCGCCTGGAAAGTAGCTGGAGACAGACACCGGTAATCCTCCCGGCCCCATTAGGGACAAAGGGTGAACAGAAAATGGATGGATGGATGGAGAAATAGATGGATATTTAGAGAACACTGATATTTATTTAGATAATATCAATAGTTTAATTCATGTACAGTTGAACCATGTATCTTTTTTCTTCCATTTCAAAAGTGTTCGCTGCTTTTGTGTTGGTCTACAACATGAAATCCCAATAAAAACATTGAGGTATTTCCAGTTCCGACATGAACAAACGTGGGTAAAAGTTCAAGCGGCATGAATAATTTGGACTCCAAGTTCACTTAGAACAAGTCTCTCTCTCTGTCGGATTTGGACCACGCCCCCCCTCACCCCACCGGGTGACACACGTTGGGCATTTGTGGAAATTACAGCCTGCCGTTCTGGTTGTTTACCCGCGCTAAGTGTAACGCCATTAATCATGTGCTGAAGTTCCCAGGATTTAACGCCACGGCAATAATTTAAACACGCATCATTTTCAAAGGACACCATTACTGTACATAAACCATTTACATCAAATTTACAGCTGCTGTTCCACTGCTTCAAGGGCATTCGGTGGCTAAAGGGCCTTCGTAATAAAGACACGGAGGACTGGGGGGGGGGGGGGGGGGGGGGGGGAGAATCTAGACTTATGTTTTATCAACCGGCAGAAATAATAGCGCCAACGCTTCCCATTTACTCTTACACTGGCTGGGTGAAAGGAAATCAATAGGTATCTTTCCCGAACCGGAGAGGGTGTAAATTGGGAGGGTAGGCAGCTCCGTGTGACGCACAACGGCCGAGGAAGGACACTGCAGCTTGTTTCTGGAGCCACGGTTTCATCCGCTCACTTCCTGCGGTGGTATAGCAGGGATAATCAAACAGGAAGTCATAAAGACTTGGCTTTGAGCCATCAGGATGCTCGTTTGCAAACACTTACTTTACACTGCGGGGCGGCACAAAAGGGAAATGAACTCGCTAATTAGGCAGAGTAGTTGTCGGCATCTTCATCGCCAAATTCAGATTTTCATTATGTTTCCACAACGTTTTTTTCTTTTTTCTTATTATTATTTTCATATATGTTAATATGAATGACAGGCTTAGAGAATTTTTTATTTTTATTTTGAAATTGCTAGATTAAAGGCATAATGTTAACAGCATAAAGACACAATGTCACCACGAGAAAGTTGTAAAATTACTAGAAAAAAAAGTCATTTTGATGAGAGGATGGCGAAGTTATCAAGATGTGATGCGACCAACTGGTCCAGTCTGTGATTCCTTCTGAGAACATATCATCTGCTCAGCCCTACTGATAATTTGATGCCGATATGTTAAATGATTAAATACGTCCTATTTGTAAAACCAATACCAGAGTAAACTTCACAAGATGTTTAACGTTCCTCATTTTAGTTTGTTTGTATTGAATTTTTGGTGAGGATCATATAATTACTACTTTATTCTCCTAATGTTGCGACTTTTTTCAGGTAATATTATGAGTTCATTTTCATATTATTTCAACTTCATTGTCATACGACTTTTTTTCTTTTGATAACTGAGACTTTATTATGGTAATATGACCGATTTTGTATCATATTTTTTCTCATCTTATTACAGCTTTATTCTCATATAAATTTTGTCATGCAACTATTTCTATAATATTACAACTTTTTTCTTGTGTTATCATGACTTTATTCTTGTAACATGAGTTTATTCTCATATTATTATAATGACCTTTTACTTGTAATTTTTTTTCTTAGTCTGGTGCTAAGACTCCGTCGTAGATATTACTATGACTTTATACTCATAACATTAAGAGTCAATTCTCGTGCGACTTTTTTTCCCACAATATTATGACTATTTCTTGTATTTAGTTTATTATCTTAGCTTTACCCTAATTCTCAGTCGTACAATATAGACAGCACAGACAATAAAACAAAATCTCTATCTCTGTTTAGATAAAATTGTGCTCTAGGGATTTCTTTACGTGATTTAAAATCTTTACATTTCGTTATGATTCCACAATGTCAGTTTCGGTGTCGACAAAGCAAAAGGTGATGCTTTTAAAACGTTTTAGAAGCGTGTCAGCTCTCTTCTCTTTCGACTAGAGAACATAAGATGTTCTCTTTCCATCCAATCTGCTCAGAATTTGCTTAAACAAGTCAGCAAAGTGAACCACAGGGAAGAACTCCCAGCTCAAGCAGCGGCCTACTCAAATCACTCCAAACAACGTGTCATTACAGTTCATTTGCTAGCGCCGGGTTGCAACATCTCTCCTTCAGAGCCTTCTGTGTAGCTAGCTAGCGCGGCTCCAGCTAGCGGCGCTCCCCTCGGCCCCGGACCCGGCTCCGAGGCGTGAAGGACGGCAGACAGGAGGGAGCGGAGGAGGCATTCATATGTATGCAGGCACTGAGCCATAGAGGAAGGGTATCACTGAGGCATGAGCGGGGCTGTGGGCTGCCTGAGACGTGGGGCTAACGGTTCCCCACTGCGAGACCTACCTGGATAAAACAATACTGTTCATGTCTGACTGGCTTTACGCTGCAGGGGTTGCAGGAGAGAGGGAGAAACACGGGATAAATAGGCGCAGAGGGCAGAGGTGTACAGTCATGAGCAAAAAAAAAAAAAAAATGTTTTATTTTTTACATGCCAGAAGAAAAAGGACCATATTTATATTAAAATATGTTATTTTTAATGAAAAAATGCTGAAAGTGGTTTCTACCTCTTATGTTTCTATTCTAACTAATCACAGAAGCTTGGAGTAAGTTTTACTCCTCTTACAATTATTTTTCCTGCTGAAACAAAATGATTTTTTTGTAGTTTCCACAAGCTTCCTTATTAGCATTGTAATGTTAAACACAAGTCTGCTACTGTTGAAAGGGTTCTGGACCCTCCTCATGACAAAGCGTTTGATAATTAACTCGACTTTATTTTTACACAACAACCAGAAAAGAACACAGAGCTTTTCCATAAGAGGAGATGCTAGGCGCTAAAAATGAGTCATCCACTTATTGCTCCTTCTCAAGGACAACTGGAAGTGTTTTTTAGCTAATGTCATTTGAAAGATAATCACAAAATATGCTTGTAGAATGTTCAAGAAAAATGTTACTTTAAACACAAAACACTGAAGAAATGTGTTTTCGTCGTTTTCCGGAACATCGCCCTCGAACATTGTGTGTGATTTATGCTGGAAGAAGGTCTCCCAACATTTCTTCATGTACTAACAAGGCTTCATCTTCCATTTAATAAGCAATCTGACAGCACAGAACTCGCCATGAACAGAGGATGGAGGTGAACTGTAACTCCGCCTCCTGAAGTCATCCCACCTTGGCTTTTGTTGCCAAAAACAAAGTATTTAAGTTTTAGAGAAATGTACCCCTGGAATGTTTTGTAGAAGTGCTTCACGAAGTGCTATTAATGTATTATATTTTGGAGCTTTAAATTCAGCTCTCCTTTAGCATAAGGGCTAATGTTAGCAATGAAGCACAGCTGGGCCCTGCAGGAAGTAGCAAAAGTAGATTTTCTAAACTCAAAAGGTTCTGTCATGGAAACATTAGTAAGGGAGCTTAATTTTGGAATTTTTGACACTTTACTGTATAACCTTCTATATGAATGAAAAAATATATTTACCTCCTCCTCCAAAGCAGAGTTTCCTTTAATTAGCATTTTGCATTCTGTGTTTTGACCAGCAGGGGAAACCTTCTGTAAATGTGGTCCAAACTGACATGATAGCGTCACACAGTTGTAGCAGATTTGTTGGTTTCCTGTTGGTTTTGTTGGTTGTTGTTCTAAAACAGGAACAGTGACTTGACTTGTTCAATAAACCAGTTTGAAATCAACACAATTGTATTTTCTTCTTTTTTTATTTTTACCCCAATGTGAAGATTTTCTGTTTTGTAGAAATTTGAAAATGTTTTATTTTGCATGAATTTTGAATATTTTCCTGACTTCAATAAACTGTACATAAAACTTAATGTTTCTCATTTACACTCACTTAAATAATTTATATTAAAAGAATGAACACTGTAAAATTGTAAAAAAAAAAAAAAGTTGATTTAACTTAGAAATGAGATAAAAAGTTATAAAAAAAATTTAACATTTTATGTTAAGTCACCTTAATGTAATAATGTAAAAACTAAATAATATATATTGGGGCAACTTTTTAAGAATTTTATCTGAACAAATAATTTTTCAATTAATCTAATTGCTAGTTGATATTTGGATTGATTTAATTGAAATTGTATCAATAGTTTTTCTTAAATATTTTGGACTATACAGTTGAAGCAACAAGGAAACTGGACAGAAAAGGTGAGTCAGCAAAAAAAATGTTTTACAGTGTAGGCATCTGAAGTTATGGTAACTGAGGGCATTAATATCAGCAGCAATACTCAGATTCACTGTGGCATTTAAATGGTGCTCAGTTTGTGACATGGAGCCAAAAATGTGTCAAGATAGACCCGACACCTCTTCACCACTTCCACCAACCAGAACCAATGATGGAAGACAGGATGGATTCTTGCTGTGTTGTCGTTTACTGATTCTCACCCGACCATCTGGCATCTCAAACTTCCTCTGGCTGACAGTGTGATCATGTGCTTTCCTTCGACTATTCTGTTCAAGCTGTGCTAAAAGGAGTTAGCCAATGAGTGAAGCTATTTAAGCCTAATATAGCATCTCAATGCTAAACATGTAGCAGCAGCGAAACGTCCTCCATGCTAATGTCTGTCACAGCACGTTTCTAAAAGAGTTTTTGTTTTTTTTTCCAAAGAGGTTCCTGAAACACATGAAAGCCGAATGGGTAAAATAACACTTTACAGCAATTTGATGGTTTTATAACATAAATGACAGATTAATAACAATAAATATCTTTGTTGCTGAGCTCATGTCTTTTTACTCAATAATTTAGCAGCAAAAAGGTTGTTTTTTTAGTCAAAATGCTCCTTATTTTGTTGATATATCATTTAAAATGCAATTAATGGGTGCTGTGGTGGCGCAGGGGCAAAGCATAACCCACGTTGAGGCCTTAGTCCTTGTAGCGGTGGTCGTAGGTTCGATTCCCGGCCTGGCGACATTTGCCGCATGTCTTCCCCCTTTCTGATTACCCTGTTTCCTGTCAAACTACTTTCAAATAAAGGCCACTAGAGCCAACAAAACCTTTAAAAAAATAAAATAAAAAAATAAAAATAAATAAAATGCAATTAATTGCAATGAATTCATTAGAGACCTTGTCGTTAACTCCATTGAAAGTTTTTATCAAGCCCTGCCACTACAGAACAGAACAAACTAAACAGCCATATCTTTACTCTCACATGAATCTGAATCAGTTTCCTCTATTTTTATTTTACAAAATATTTGTTTTCATTGCTTCAAGTGAAACGTTCAGGAATTGTTCTTTTTGTCAGAAATCATATCACAATTCTTGACCGTCAGCAGAGTTTGTGTTTTATTTATCAGTGTTACAGAGAATGGCAGAACACATGGACCCAGATGCTGTCGTCCCTCCTCCAGCATGCCACTGGACAGCCTAACTGGACCGCGCTGCTTCGCTTCACTTCAATGAGTTTGCAACATTTCTTTTTCCAACAACAAAAAAAAGAAGGAAACCCAAACATTTAAGCTAGGAAAGGATTTTTTGCTTCTTTCTTCCAGCAGGTGCGGGAACTTTATCTAATGAATCCTAGTGTAGTTAAAAAAAAAAAGCATGACGGTAACTGCTTGGACACGTCCAACCCTTAATCTCTCTTCTGCCTTTCTAGGTCAGAAAGACGGCATGCCAAACTCCAAACTCCCTCTTTTTTTTTTTCTCTCCCTCCTAACGTGGCTGGTCTGTGGCGCTGGACTGTCCCCAGACAGCGCCACTGCGGTGACAGGAAAGTGATTATGTATCGATCATGATCACATAGACACTGGTGTGGCTCCCTCTTTGGCTGCAGGGCTGAGAGGATAATAGCTCAGACGTGAAGACTGACAGCCAATCTCTCCAGGCTGAGCCGCCAGCTCTATTTTTGGACGGTCCCACCTATGTGATTGAAATGCGTGCGCACGGATCGGAGGGTTGGGGGGGGGGGGCGACGTTTGAATTAAGAGACGATTAGCCGAGGAGAGAAAGAGAGAATCGTCGGACATGAACTGCAGCGCAGTGCCGGAGGAGAAAACTCTGAACGACGAAGAAAACAGTTGTAGCAAGGTGGAGGAAACAAGCGTATCCATCTGTCCGTCTGTCTGTCCATCCCTCCCTTTCAGTTCTCACACAGCAGAAGATGACACACTTGGAGCGCCGCCGGCTGATTCTCTCACCACACTCCACGCCAGTATCGGATTCCTTGGCTTGCAGATGGGCATTAATAGCAACAGTGCAGTTGGGCATTAAGGAAAACCCTCAAACAAATGAGCACGCTCATAAACAACTGGCAAACTTTCATTGTTTGTGCCAGCCCAGCCCGAAGCCTCCCTCCCCCTTTATGTGGAACAATTTCCTGCTGACGTTTCTATAGAGCTCAGCCGGTGAATGAAACTACACTGCTTTGATAAGATATTCATACCAGACTTTATTTTATTATTATTATTTTACAGCGTTTTGTCATGTTTCAGTCACAAACTTCCATGTGTTTTAGTTGGATTTAATGCTGGTAGAGGTGGGATTAAAGCTTTATCACGGTATTTTGTGGTGCTACTGTGATAACAATGAAAGTGGCGATAAGAACTGATTATTACTTCTGTTTTTAGGTAACTCTGACTCTAACTCAATCATAGTCCCACAAACACAAACACCCTTGTTGGGAAACATAACCATGTGTAACACACTTCTTTAGGACAGCAGTCACACAAAGTAGTGTGATTTGTATCATTAAACTGCAATGATAAATCTAAATCCTTATCATGACAGGAAATTTATCCCGATACGTGATAAACGATACAATAAATGATCAACCCAAAGTGGAGCATAAATGTGACATAAAAAGATTAAAAAAAATTTTTTTTTTTTTATCAAATACAAGCCTTAAAAGTGGGACGTGCCTTTTTTATTCACCCGCCCTGGTTTCAAACCATGAAATAACATAGTTGTTAATTATTACCTCCTGCCTCGCTCCAAAACAAGGTATAAAAAAATAACTTGAGTCATACAGCATCTGTCAGAAACGGTGCTTCAAAAATGCCAACAATGCATAAAGCAGAAGACAAAGATCTGTTTTCAAATGGCTTTTATATGAAACCAAAGTCCAGCCATCTCAGGTCCAAAGCAAGAGTTCCAGAGTCTGGGGGCCACTGAACAGAACGCTCCGTCTCCTTTTGTCATCATCCTAATATGAGGAACCATCAGCAGACCCAGATCACAGGACATGGAGGACCTGCCAGGGACATGTGGCTGCTGAAGCCCTCTGATATCTTAGTCAATAAAAGAATCTTAAATTGCAATAAAACAACCCGGAAGCCAACGTAGCAACAAGATTGGAGTCCTGTGAAAATTTCGCTTAGAGGCCTGGCAGCTGCATTTTAAATCATTTGCAGCCGTTCTAAGGAGGCATTGCTAAGCCCTGTGTTTAGTGCATCGCAATAACCTCATAGTAATAAAACAAAATCATGCATATTTAATTCCAGTTCATTATGTGAGACAATGAAACTTAGTTTGGCAATATTTTTCAGATGTTAAAAGCAGGAATGCACCAAAGACATTTACTGTACGTCTACAGTAAAACCACAATCAAAGGCTATGTTATGGCTTTTTAAGAAGCCATAACAGCCATAAAGAAGATTTTGCCAAAGAAGCAAGAGCTCCAACTGTCTCTTTTATCCCAGATACGTATTTTTGTGGTACTCTGATAAATGTTTAAGTTTTGTCCTCATTTAGCTGAAGAAAATTGCCACCATTTAACAGAGTCTATACACATAAACAAGCTGTGTAGTTTATACATCTCATTTAGGTGTACAACTGAATATCATCTGCATAGCAGTGACAACAGATGACTTTAAAGGTTGACAGAATCTGACCAAGGGGGAGCAAACACAACAAAAACAGCAGAGGCCTCAACACAGGACCTCGGGGTACACCATAACGGACTGGGTAAGGAGAAGAAACCATAAGTGAAAGACATGTTTGTTAGCATTAGCTTCTGCTAATTATTAGGTTGGTATAGTGCTTTAGCGTTAGCAGAGTTTGGGTATTATTAGTTTTTGAGCTAACAAAACTCAAAATACTCAAAATCTGAAACCATGATTGAAAGGTTTGTTCTTTAGAATTACCTTTTGCTAATTACTATGTTGGTATAGTGTTTTAGCGTTAGCAGAGCTAATGTTTATGATTAGTGCCTTAGGATTCGTGCAGCTAACTTTTTAGCTAGTGGTACTCACCACTGCCAATCCAATAGATTAAGGTGTTAGGTTTCCTATGTGTGCATACTTCAGCAAAGACCTCTATCTATAACTCACATGGTGACAAACTAGATCTCCACACTATATCAGCATGTGTTGCAGAAAACAGGAAGTCAGGGTAACTAATCCAAGGTAGGCGAGACAAGGGAGAAAAAACCCATCATGCTCCTCCTAAGACCATCAGTTTTCATAACTGGACTAATGCATACTCATGCTAAAATGCATGTTTCAGCAGGCCTGCAGAACGCAGCTGAGGAATGGGGTGGTGGGAGAAATGAATGAATAAGTAACACCCTGCAGAGGCTGAGAAGATAAGAAAATATGTTTATATCAGCTGCTAACACACTTTTAAAAATTAGACTTGGGCAAATCCAGCATGGGGCCAGCGTGGAGGGCTTCCAACAACAATAATAATAATAATAATAATAATAATAATAATAATAATAATAATAATAATAAACGTATACTACATCTTCAAGATAAGATATGGTTGTCAGCATCCAAGAAATAATTCCCCAGAGGCAGCGATGGATAAGGGACAGCGCACTTTTGATAAGTAAGAGGATCGTCACACTTAAGCACTTACATTGCCATTGTTGTAGTACAATTACTAGTCTTTTATAAGACAGAGAGGGAGCCGTCACAGAGAAGCCGGGAATGGTGTTGGCGTGTAGGGGTGTGTGTGTGTGAGTTTTGAGCACTGCATGTGTCTGCTGTGTGCATGACATCCTCCTTTCAAACCGTCAGCTACCGCCTTGACAAGCCATTTGCAGGAACGGCAGGAACAAAATAATTAAGAGGGTCTTTTGTTCCCCGCTGATGGCCGTGACATGCGGCGCCATTTTTAAAGGGTTGTGTCATTGATTTGCTTTAATTAGTTCATAGGCAATGTGTGCAACATGCAGATAGGGTTCAGGACTGGAAGTCGAGAACGGAAAATTGGGCCCTTCACATGTTTAATTGCTCCCAAGGCGTTCGCAATGGCAAGGTAATAACAAAGAGTAAGGCAAAGTATATTGTCTAATGAACAACTTTATCATGGGTAAATGAACAAAATGTTGCTTAATTTGAGAACTTTGCCACAGGGGCAAAGGCGTTTAATGTGAATTATGCTTTCTCCACACACACAAAAAAGAGAGGAAACCATTTCAGCACAATTCAAAACAGCGAGGCGGACTGAATGTGCAGTTAGAAGTGGTACGGCGCAGGATCAGTCGCAACCTTAAACAACCTTAAAAAATAATGTTTTGACATTGTAACCAGAAACTATAATGTATTTTATCAAGACTTAAAGTTTCAACTCAAAATAGAACATTCAATAGGCAGACATGGTAACCCTCAAGAATCTGCACCGCATGGTTTAAAAAAGAGAAAATATGCTAGCACGGGGTTTTTAAAGTGTTTGGTGTGCCTCCCATAGGGGGCGCCAGAGTTTTTCAGGAAAAACAATGACCCAGACAAAGTGTCTGCGAACATTTATACAACTTCACCAAGCCTATGCCAGAGACAAAACGGAGAGATTTTTAGTACCAAAAGCTAAGGCGAGTAAAATTAAATTCACAGTTCACGAATTAAACCGCGTGTTTAATTCACCCCATTGCGCTGAAAACGGTCATCACTTTAGCAAGTTATGGCATGTTTTACACTGCTGGTGCAGCAAACAACTACAATAAAAAGAATTAAAAGTGCGTAGGCAAGTATGGTCGGTAACCATTTAGCATCACAAATAGTTTGGAGTAATCAAAAAATGGCAAAGAAACACAATAAATGTGCAGCTTTACTTCTTTTAATCAAAACTTAATGCTGAAAGTTCTGACAACTTTAGGATGGGTCAAGTCAAAGGCCGCCGAGAGGGGCAGTGTGACTGGATGTGGGCGAGTAACACAAGTCCAGCAATGTAAATCGGGAAATTCTTTATTTTTATAACATTTAAAGGAATAATTGGGCTGCTCTTGTTGTGCAGCACCAGGCATTTTTCAGAGAGACATATTATTCCTCTACTCTGGTGTAAATAGATTCATTGATTCATTCAACCACTGCGGATCAGTCTGGCCTGCTGTTGCATATGGTGTGCACATATCATATTTCACTACAACAGCCATGCTAAGAACAGGAGGAGTTCTAGCCAATTAAGTTAAGAGAGGTTTCTATTTTTACACCATGTAGGGAGTCTTAATACTCTAGTACCAGATTACTGCTGTGATTGGACGATGAGCAACATGAGGAAATAATTTGTCTCTCAAAGATAATGAACTGTATGGCAGAGGTGGGGAAAAAAACTGTTTTTTTTCCCCCAAGATGGTTGAACAAGTTAAGTAAAATTAGCGAACGCTTTGTTTTGCAGAGAGATTCTAAGGGTTAAAAAGGATCTCAGTGTACAAAGTTATCAGTCAAGAAGAGGCTGCAAAAAGCACATATCAACAAAATCACTAGTTTTGGAACGACTGACGGATTTTGAACACCTGGCACTCTGAAGATGGCTGCAGATGTCCTCACAGTCTGGCAGATTTGGATGATTTTTTCCTAACAGAGTGGTGAAATACAAACAAGTCAAGACGACCCTTCCAAAGAACACTGCATTTACAGTAAAAAAGAAAAAAAAAACTATTAGCTTGAGGACGTCCACACAGCTAGTTCAGTTTTACCAGACCATGTCAGCAGGTGTGTGAAAGTTACTGAAGGACAAAGTGACTTCTGAAATACGCTCTTTTGGGCAAATGAGGTGAAATTCAAGATGTTTTGAGATTATTCTCATAAAAGCTGCTAAGCATGGTGGGAAAATTGAGATTATTTGCACCTAAAGTTACCATGAAATCCTCTGAATTTCAAAGTATCTTAGCATCAAACACAAACTTGAACCCCCGAGTGGGTCCAAACCGATTCCTAGAGAAAACCGACAACAACCGAGCGGCTGGAAGGGAGAAGAATCAAATCTAGCTATCAGGCTATAGGAGAATATTATTACTAAAACAAATCTCTGAAGAAATACTGTAAAGGTTGTCTCAGATTCTGACTCACTGATGTATGAAGCAAATAAGGTCAAATAGAAGGCGATTACTTCAAGTTATTGCTGCTAAAGGTGGTCAAACAAGACTTTTTTTTCATTACCGTAATTCTACATATGATAGATCAGTTCTTTATTGGCTTGTTATTGCAGCACAGTAAGAAAATATACCCAATTTAATATAATACAACTGAATATTAATAAAACTACAGACAAAAGAAAACAAGAGGAAATAAAAACGTCATCATTTTTTGACAGCATTTATTTTTCCTTTGAGATAAATCTTGTCTCGAGATCTTGAGAAAATGATGCTGCTCTGTCTTCTCAGTTCAAAAATACTTGATTACTGTGATATATACAGTATATATATATATATATATATATATATATATATATATATATATATATATATACACACACACACACGCCCACACACATTGGGTTCTGCCCTCCTAAACATTCTGCTTGAGAATGGTCTAAGCACACACTGTGCAGTTTCCCTATTGATCTATCAAGTTGGAGCTACACGCAGTGCGATAGGATCAAATCTTCCTGCCAACCATCAGGCCACATCAGTAGGGAGAAAAAGAACAGAAGATAACTCAGCGATGTACCTGTGAAACTCAGACAGAAAGAGAAAGGAAAAACGAGCTGGCTCCAAGCAGACTGGCAGAAAGCTTGCTGATTCAACACGGGAGACGAACACTACAGATCCAATCCACAGAGCCGAGGCTTTTGCGTCAGATCAGACTCAGTAGACTCAGCCACGACTTTAAAAGTCTTGGAAGCGCATTTTAAATCAACTTCCTGCTGCTAGTTTAAAGACAAGAATAAAAGCTACATTTTATTCTATTCACTTCTCTTTTTTTCCCCTGTTTGAAACATTTTTTTTTTAATCAGTGTTTCAAGCTAGTGAGCAGAGTCTGTTAGCATGCTGCTTCATACCATTTATTGTTCGCTCATGTTCATTGGAGAAGCAATACTGTCACGGTTGGAGCAATTTTCTGGATCTTTACCCTTCATTTCAAAAGCCCATTTCTGAGGTCAGACACTGATGTTGGACAAGAAGCTCTTCTTTTTAATTCCACCCAAACGGGCTCTATGAGGTTGCGGTCACATGTACTCAAACCAAACTCACTCATTCATGTCTTTAAAGCCATTGCTTTCTGCACCAGAGCTCAAGTGTGTTACAACAGGAATATACCGTCACTAAACTGTTCCCAAATGGTTGTTGGAAGGAAATGGTGCAAAACATGTTCATAGTGTCACAATTCATCACTCCAAATATCATCCAATGCTTTGAAATGTTCTTGGTTTGGATGCTAGTCAGACATTGAGACCCGTCCCATGAAGCTCTTCATACACTAGAGCTAATCTAAAGGTAGGTTACTTGGCCGCCACTTCCAATTGCTTCTAGATTGTTATATTATCACTAACTGTTATATTACATTACTAACTGTTCACTGTAGAAGATTAAGTACTGAGGAAATTTAATCTCTAGACCTACTGTAGTTGTAGAGGCAGCTGCTTCTACAAACCTCCTTTCACAAAGGTTTGTAGAGGCAGCTTACATACCTAGGTGTTGGACATTGCACACCAGTTGCCATAGAAATGATTGGATCACCTAAATCCAATGACTAGGGTGGGTGAGCAAAACACATTTGGCAACAAAGTGCATTTCCAGTTGTCATTTCCAGGCCATTACATGGTAATTCAGGGACACACAGGACACACTCAGTTCTATGGGTAACTTTAAGTGGTCAGTGCTGGTCTTAGGACTGTGGGAGAAAGTCAGAGTACCTTGGAAACAACCCAAGCACTTACAGGGAGAATATGTAAACTTTATACAGAAAGGGCTGCAAGGCAACAGGAAATTAAACACGTACTGGCAACATGATGGTGCCCAAACTAAAGCCATGCATGAAAGTCCTTCCACTTCAGACTTTGTTGTGTTACCCTGGTCATTGCCTTCCTACGCGATTCCGCTTGATTCTCATCTCCCTTCAGTGCTCCGTCTGGCATTTCTTCCACTTTAATACAAAAGATCTTCCAAAAATTCAAAGGCCACTGGAATCTTTAACAAGCTACAACATCACTAGATTGTTTCCTTAGTTACATTTTATCCAGTTCTTGCAGGCTGAAGTTGTAAAATAGCTAAAACCAACTCTTCACAACGTCTGAGTGACAGCAACAGAATGAAATGTCTCGCCTGTAGCCTCAACAATTGTCCCGTCTGAAAGTAATGGGCAACAAAAGTCCTCCACATCCTCAAGTTTCTCAGTTTTTCCTCTTTTTTTTCACTGAGCACTTTCTAAGCAACTCACTCTGTCATCTGACAGCCGTCCCGGAGCGCAGAGGGTTAAAGAGTTTTCCCAGAGGAATCCTGAAGCCTACTTTGTGACTGGTGGCTTAATGTCTCCGTCAGCCGGTGAGAGCGGCACTCCGCTGCCGCCTGACAAGCAATCCATCACAGAGAACACACAGACAGAGAGCTGCATGCAGCCGCTACAGTGTGTCTGCACAACAAAAGTACACGGCAACGGCGCAGGGCCGACAACTCGCATCAGCGCCCGTATCCATCCGTGATGCTGATAGACGTACATTAATGCGGTAGTTAGGGCGCTGACAGTCACGAATCTCTGGGAAACTGACATGAGCACAAACTCCAAATCCTCCCAGGTTCCTTTTTTTTTCTCTGTGTGTTTTATTTTTGCATAACTCTGCTTGTGTTGATGCAAGTTGTATGTCCTTTGGTCAGGTTGTGTATTTTAGGTCTTTAGGTCAAAAGGGTTGTCGTTCCATTACTCTTTTGTCTGCTTATTGCATTTTTGGACTCTTTGCTATTGGACTGTGAACGAACTCAGAGGGATTATTTGCATGTCTGCTCATGAAAGGGATGACGGTGTTATGTGCTTATGCGTTTGATGTGACGATATCGAAAACTGACACCAGCCAACAGCCGTCTTTCTGTTGCAACCCTCTGTAATATTTCTCCATCATATTTTCAAGACTATCTCAATCTCGTCTTTCTGCAATATTGATCATTGACCTAATTCGCCTTCTCCAAGCGAAAGCTGTCTGATTTCCCCTAATCTGAATTCTGTGCGCTCATGTTCTGCATTCATTCTTTCGTTCTTGCCTTTCATTCCAGAATCTGCATCAATCCAAGCAAAGCTTAAGGTTTAGAGTCTACTGCAACTTGTCTAGACCAGCGGTCTGCAACCTTAATAATCTAAAACCTTTCTGCTCTTCAGCTGAACAGAAACAAAACTGAAGTTATTATCTTTGGACCGATCAGAATGCAGTTTCAATTATTCCAGCTAGAATCTAGAGATCAGGCCTGAAATCTGGGTCAGGACTCTGACCTGAACCTTCAGAGACACATAAAGACGATTGGAAAGTCTGCCTTCTATCATCTGAAGAACATTTCCAGGATTTGAGGGCTAATATCCCAACAAGAGTTAGAGAAACTCATTCATGTGTTTATCTTTAGTCGCATTTACTAGTGTCTTGATTGGTCTGTCTAAAAAAAAAAAAATCAATTAGATATCTTCGACTGATCCAGAACGCTGCTGCTGGTGTTCTCACTAAAACCGGGAAGCCATGCATAACAGTCCTTCCACTGGCTCCCGGTAGCTTAGAGAATATACTTTAAGATGCTGCTGTTAGTTTATAAGTCACTGAACGGCTTCTCACCACAACAGACTAAAGATCTGCTGCTGTTGTATCAACCATCCAGAACCTCTCAGGTCTTCTGGTTCTGGTTCTGCTCTGCATCCCCAGAACCAGAACCAAACATGGAGAAGCAGCATTCAGCTTCTATGCACCACAAATCTGGAACAAACTTCCAAAAAACTAGAAAACAGCCAAAACACTGAGTTCCTTTAAATCTAGACTAAAAACCCACCTGTTGATTCATAATAACTGGAACATTAATTAATATATTTGATGTGTATCTGATTGACGACTTTGATGAAGGCATTTGACAAACTGTAATGTTTATTGTTTGTTTCATATTTCACTACTGTATTATGTTTTTATGGTATAAAGCACTTTGAACCGCCTTGCTGCCGAGATGCGACAATAAACATTAAACTTGACTCGACTTAAACAGCCATTTTTTCTCCCAGTCCAACTAAATCAAACTCAATAAGAGCTAAATCAAACTCAATAAGAGCTAAATCAAACTCAACATGAAAAGAGACAATGAATAATATCATATATTTAAAATATCATCTACAGGAAATTAAAATTTAAAATAAAGGAATTGTCCCTTTAAGTAAAAGTCAAAAATGATTTTGGTCTTAGTCAACTAAAATGAAAACAAAAAAACGGCTGTATTTAGTCTTGTTTTAATGTTAATATATGGTCCTAACTCTCACACTGTAACAAAGCTGCAGCAAAAAAAAAAAAAAAAGATTCTACAGAGAATCACAATTCCTAGTCCTAGGAATTCTGAATTGATTCAAGACGCTCAAAAATCGATTTTAAAATGTGTTGATGTCGTACATCTTCGCTGCTCCCATTTTCAAGTATACTGCATATTGCATTACACGTCTGCTTGCCCACTTTATGCATTTGTAATATTTCTTTGTTATTTTTTTAGTAAAAAAAAAAAAAAAAAACCCAGGCAGCTAAGCTAATATAATAGTGGTAATTTGAGTTACAGAGTTTTATGCACAAACCCATTTTTTGTTCAAATATAAACCGGTGGATTTTGACAAAGCATGAAACCTTATAGAATTGTTCTGTTTGCTTTTGAGTAGAAAACTTAGTTCCTGAATCAAATATCATTTCTGAATTGAATCCTGACCAGAATCAAATTGCTAAACACTGAAAGAAAGATGGAAAGCATCTCCACATTGCATGTTGAAGACGTCCATTAGCTGAAGGAATATTAAAATGAGTCATTTCATGAAAAAAATATGATGTTTGAGTCAAGGTGGGTTAAATGTAAGGGAGCTACAGAATACAGAATGGAAGACGATCTGGGAGTTCAATTGACCTCTTGGTAGTTCTGCTGTTGAGAGATGAGAATTCAACACGGTTAGGATAATGTGTGATATATGGTGAGGAAAAATAACATTTTAAAATAAATATAACAATAGATGGTTACATAACTGTCTTTAGATGAGCATTTTCATGGCATCAAGCGACACAGGGAGAGGGGCAAAACAAAGGGACCTCATAGAGTCAGGCTTCCCCCCAAAACACGGTGGTCCACCAGGCAGATAAAGCCGGAAAATGACAGAGGGAACAGTGAATTTACACTCCCAGAAATCCACAGGTCTGTTTACTCCCCAAGAAGCAGAGTGAAATTTTTAAAGGGCTATCTCTGCAGCGTGCTGGAGAGCAGATTCACCCAATTACACAGCAGCTCCCAGTGTGACATAGCAAAACCCGCTGTAGGATTCGGTGGGTGTGTGTGACTGCGGGGGTGGGGTGTGTGTGTGTGTGTGTGTGCTGACACCAGGCTGTGACTGTGGTAGAACCACAGACTGACTAAATCCATACTGCAGCGCTGAGAGCAGTGCAGCTGCCAATGCCACAGTACGCAGTCAGAGCGCATGGCGGCTGTCGCATATCAGCAAGTCGACGTGGCGCGGATATGGAACGGGTTCCAAAAATACAACACAGAACCCCTCCACGTGTAAGGTCCATTCTAATTAAGAAGAAATAAAGCGACTCAGAGCTCCGGCCATACTTTTTGATGCGACAGAAAGCAATAAAAACACCTAAAATGGGTCTTTTCTTAAACTTTTTACCTTCATTGTATCAGACAGGTGAGGCACAGCCAGGCGACTTCTTTAGTTAATGGGACAGACATCAAGCGAAGGGCCACGCTCTCCGAGGAGATTTGATCCGTTCGTCTTATCAGCTTCTTTTTCAAATGGCCTTGCTGTGCCGACCTTTATGCCCCTCTCCTCGCTTTATTCTCTGCCGGTGATTGGATGGGCCTCTCTACTGTAGTCTCAAATCTCCGCCACCTTGATGAATGTGTTCCAGCCCCTCGTTTGTGCAGGCCTAACCGATCCTTCTCCAAACTCCAAACCCGACAGCAGCGAGCCGCACTAATCGAGCCACTGGCCTATTCCACAGGTGCGGACAATCGCCAGGATTCCAACAGGCTTTCTGTGAGAAGGTTTCATACTTTTCCAAAGTTTTTTTTTGTTTTTAGAGGTCAGTCAATCAGTACACTCTTAGGCTAAGCAAAAGGGGACAGTAGTTGAGTTTTCAAATCTTTATGAAGGTAGATAAGATCAGTTTTTAAGATTGGTTTCTCATGCAAGTATTGTCCGATTGCCAACTCAAAATTAAGGGAATTTATCTATGCGCTCCTACTTGTTTTGCTGCTGATTTGAAGTTAGACTGAAGTGTAGCCACAACAGTTCACTACAAATTTGCCGTTGTACCTTCACATTTGGAGTCTTTCATTGAGTGGCTGTATGAAAAATGGATGAGCCAATGGATGGAACCTTTATAGCCCCGGCATACTTTATGCAAAGTGCCAAAATCAGTTCTCATTGACGCAGAATGGGTGACGAAAACCGCTTCCTTTTGTTCGCCGAGAGGCATTTTGCTGAATTCATCACCAGGTTTATTCATTGACTGTTCAGCTTTGGATGAATTATGTTGGAGCATTTAGAATGTATGTGAGTAATCTGATGCTTCAAAACTATTTTTATGCTCTATTTACTTTTTACCTATCTTGGCCAAAAAAAACATCTTAAAGTAATTCTGAACTTTTCCAGACTGTGTAGGAGCCATTACTCCCAAATAAGTAAACATATTACCTGCTAATGTGGTTACAGTACCACCATCCTTTCTCATCAGCCATTTTCCCCTCCGTTCTTTTGCAGTTTAATCAGGTATATGGTTCTTTGTGAAAGCAAATGTAACTTTAAAGACTGTCGTCATGACTTTCAGTTGAAACCAAATGCTGATTTAATTTTAGGTTCTGAGCCCTGCAGGATCTAAATAGTATGTTTGGTACCTAAGACAATTAATAATGTATACATTTAGGGATGAGAGCATGTGAATCTTGCTCCTGCTGTTCAGCACTGTAAAATTCCCCAAAGCTTGACACAGTTTTACAAACACACACAGCCACTGAACACTACCTCCAGTTTGTGGGCGTGTGCATGTGTGTGTCGGTCTTTTTCAAGTGGGAGTGACGCTTGTACAAACTACAGCAACAAATGGAGGAAAAGAAGCAAAATGGGATGGATGCACAGCCAGAAAGGTACACCAAGAAAAGGCCTTACAACGCCACATTAAATATCTACAACACTTGCTGAATAATTAATAGCCGCGTTCAGGCAGTGTACTGAGGAATGAGAATGAGAACACTTCCTGGCATCTTAGCAGATATGAGTAAGCATTTGTCAGGTCAGAATGTGCAAAACTGGATCCCTCTCAGTTTACCTGCTGTGGGGAGACGGTCCCACCCATACGGTCCTCACTGCTAAACAGTCCCTGTTACTCTTGACAGATGGCTAAATGAGGTTTTGAATTCAGTTTTCATACTTTTGAAAACAGAAAGTTTCCAAGCACAGGTGGGCACACTTTCGCTAATCTTCTAATGCAGCGTTTCCCAATTCCGGTCCTCAGGCCTCCCTGCCCTGCATGTTTTAGGTGTTTCCCTTCTGCTACACACCTGGATTGAATATATGGGTGATCAACAGGTTTCTGCAGCACTTGATGGTCATGCAATCATTTGAATCAGCTGCTCTGGAATAGAGGCACATCTAAAACATGCAGAGCAGGGAGGCCTGAGGACCGGAATTGGGAAACGCTGTTCTAATGCGCTACTTAGCTGAGCTACTGTTTTGGTTAGCGCTCTGACATTTTTGCCAACTTTGGAAAATGTTTTGGATACTTAAGTTGACCTGAATTAACTTTTCCACAAATTTACTTGGCTGATTTGTGAACTCTCAGTTCAATAAAGTTTGACATCTGCGTTGACGTTTTAGTTGCAAACGGTTAAGAATCCATCAACTAGTTAATTGTTTATACTCATGCTCTTATTTTGAAAGGGAGCAAAAAGAGTTTGTGCAGCAGCTCTGTTTCCTCTTCTCACATTCTATATTGTCTCTCTCAAGAAACTTTATTGGGCAAATATTAAGTATGTAACAAACAAAACAGGAATACAGAAAAATATAACACATGAACAAACAACATAGCTTAATTAAATACAGGCAAAAATTCGCAGAAAGGAACTGGTTTGAGAACCTCTGAGTTTCTTCTTCTTGTGACACATGGTCGGCATCAGCATGGTTGAACATAGCAATTTAGCATTAGCTTCTGCTAACTACCATGCTGGTGTAGCATTAGTGGAGCTTATGTTCATGATTAGTGCTTCAGGGTTAGCATATCTAACTTTTTAGTTAGCTATTCTTTCCAAGGCACTGTATATGACAGTGTGCTTTACATGAAGAAAAAAATTTAGATTTCTTCCATAAGATTTTTGATGAGAAGCTATATCGTTATCCTGAAGCATTCAAGATTAAAATTACACACAGATAAAATATATCCCTGTAATTTAAGGAGGCAGATGGGCAGTTCGTGTTCATGTCTTGTCTAAGTGGGACAATGATCTAGATTTTTTTTTTCTCCACAAAGACATGATCCATGTGATCTAAATGAAAGCAGCTGTTGGTCTTAACACCAAACTTCTGCAACAAAGTGTGCGTATGGCCGAAGAATGTCACGTTTCGACAGCGCCAGACAGCACAGCACTCATCCTTTGACACGGAGTAGAAACTTTTGGTATTTCAGTTCAAACAACTTCTGAGTCTAATTGTTTAATAGATGCAAAACAATACGTGGTAATGGTAAAGTTTTGAGAACAAACGCTGCAATCACCGTCGTCCGACCAGCTGCCCTCTCGTCCTCGGAGGCAGTTCCTCCATGATTCAATCAGCCATTGACCAAAGGTAAGAACAGAAATCAGCTATATCATACAGACATCATTCTAACCGTATTATTGCCGTCTGGGGCAACTCAAAGCCTGACCTAATCACCGTTATACTCCTTCTATCATATTCATCTGCGTTTGCCTTTTTGCTTACAGCCTGGAGCTTGCTTTCTGGAAATTCACCAGTCACTTGCGATGATGGATTGCCCCTCAGCCCGTTATGGAGATCATAGTAAATAATTTCAATTTAATGGTCAGAATATATATCAAAGTTCACAGAAGAGCAGATAAATCAAACAGCAATTGAGACACGAAGGGAGGCACGAGCAAATGTTTGGTTCCTGAAGTTACGGCGATTCTGCCGACTAGGGAGGAAAACCTTTACTGGAATATTGACTTAAATACTTTTAAGCTATTACATCAAACTTTTCTGAATGTATAATGTCCATGACTGAGAGGAATCCAAACTTTGCATTTAAATGAAAAAAGAAACAAACCAACTTATCAATATAAATTCAATTTCTAAAGTTGCTTATGTCATCAGTGAGGTGATTGTGCTTACATCCAGCAGCCAATGGGAACGCAATTTAGAATTTCCACTTTACCTTAGCTGTTTTAGTATTGTGGGAATAAACCAGATTAAGTGGAGAATCTTCGTTTCTTTATAGGTGATTGTTCTGGCATGGGAGACTAGCGCCTACCTGTAATGGTCGTAGCATGAAAGGCGGTACACACCGGACAAACAAACATGGATGTATATGACAACAACTGAGGGCAATTTCTGAGAGACCAATTCAGCTAAAAGTCATGTTTTAGAATATGGAAGAACGCAGAATCAACCCGTCCTTGAATGGGGGAACTTTGAAACTCAATGTAGAAAGACTCCCAAACCAAGACTTTCTCACTACAAATTCAACACAAAAAAAAACACATCACAGTGCAGCAAAATTTAGAAAAAGCTACAGCTTCTGTAGATTTTGAGGTTTCACCTCAGTAGACATTGTGTTTACACTGATGTTTAGACGTCTAAATCAATTGCAGTCAAACTGCTCTGTCTATATTTTATGATATTTATGTTCAATGGACCTTTGTAACTTGGTTAAGCAGAAGTAAAAAGTACACTTCTCAGATTTGGCTCTGGCTGTCAACGGTGACAACAAGACATTTCATCTGCATTTCATTTTCTCCCTCATTCCCTTACAGCTCAAGCATGAAGATATTCCCTCTATAATTATGCAACTCTGTTTATTAAAAAGAAGTTGTTTGTTTTAGGTCGTCTCTTCTATGCCGTTGCTAAACTCTGAGTACGCCTTCTGTCGCACTAATTCACGACTGTGGCTTTTTGATTTTCAAAACAAGCCCAAAAATGTTACATAAAATAGAGCTACCTCAATAAAGACTGATTAAAAGCTTTTGAATAAAGCCAACCTTGGTGACTCCACTTTGCAGAAGTTTGCTCAATATTGTCTTATAAGGGAATAAATTTCAGGTTGTACTTGACGCACTATTGGCTGGGGCTTGTGAAGCAGCCAATCCAGGAGTGCAATTTATTTTTGCTAGAAGCAAAATAACTGGAGTCATTTTCACATGTAACTAAATGTTTTGCTGAAAGGACATATATGTCTTTGCAATGCTCCCTTGATTTTTATACCTCAGGTTTCAGCGGCGGACAAAGAGCCAAAATACAAGAATACTAGGAACTTCCTCTAGAAATTATTATAACGGTCTATTTTAACAGTTAAAACAAGATCAAATTAACCTTAATACGCATTCATACAGAGAGTGGAAATGCTTTTAGCACTACCACAGAAGCTAATAGCTACCAGCTGCACTATCTGCACTACTGCGGGTTCAGCCAATCAGAGCCAAGGAAAATAAATGTCAATCCTAGATTGGCTGCTTTGCAAATGCCAGCCAATAGTTTCTTCAGGCAGCATTGTATCGAGGTGTCTTAAAGCTGCATTTTCTGTCAAATATGTTAGAAATGCGCAATGGAAAAATCCACAAATAGGCAAATTCTAGGCAAATAATTTTGAGTAACAAAAATACACAAATACTGAACCACGAATACACGACAATCCACTGCAGTTCCTTTGTATTAGAATGAAAGAACACAGTTCTGCTGTGTTAAGACAAGGTGACATCCATTTCATTTCAGTTAAATATTTTCTTATATTTAAAAATGAACTGATCATCTTGGGATGAAAGTTCAATTTCCAATCAGTTCCTTCAAGTTGCCAAATCTTTACGAGTTAAATTGGCAAAAAAACAAAACAAAAAAAAAACATAAGGAACCTGGTAAGTTTTGGTACAAGACTAAAAATATTTCCTGACTCTATTAATTCAGATGACAACTGATAATGTGGGAAATATCGCATATACATAAATGCTTATAGATTTTCTCAGTCACGTTTGCAGGTATGTAAGCATAAAGCTGTGAGGAAGACTCATTATGTGATTGATATCTGAAGGGCTCTATGTTGTCACTTTAGCTGATTAATATCTGATGTTTGAACGAGGCGATGTCCAATACAAACTCGCAGGCTGCGGCACACAGCCCCTCTTAATCTCCTTTAGTAATAAATAATTAACTGAGTTGACAAAAATTTGTTCATCAAACATTTAGAAACTGCACAACTAGCCGGAAAAATTTCTGACGTGAAAACCTGTACTTTTACATCTTCATTTGAAGAAATCTTCTGTATAACAGAAGATGGAAAAATCCATCTTGTGTGCACATGGGAAAATAGCGTCTTCTGCATGAATTCCAACTTCAATTCCTTAAAATAGCGGCAACTTAAATTAGTCCAGCTGACAGCTACCGCATTCACTCAATCATTTCCATAAGTACCTTTACCCTCGCTGCCCATTAGTGGCTTTTAGAAAGCATTACGGAGCCTTCCGATGACACGCCGGAGCGAGTCCGCTCCTCTTCTCCCCTGCACGACGCGGGGACGATCTGCCCTTGTTTTCCTCTCTCAGATTGATTAACTGACCTTGATGCAACGATCGGCAGCCTGACAGCGAAAGATGAGACTTCCACGCGTCCCGAAGCCGCACAGAAAATTTCGGAGAGAGATCATTAATTGGAGAGGGTGCCGTGACAGCTTATGTGCGCGTAAATAAAAACTAATTTTATTTTTCTTATCACCCCTACGGTTTGTCGCGTCTTGCAGATTTTCATTCTTTACTTTAGATTGTTTTTCTTTCTATTTTATTGTTTTGGGTTTTTGTTTTCTTACTCCTGCTGACCCTGGTGCATGAAATTCTCTTAATAACTTCTGCTCCCTAGCAACATGGAGGGGAGGGGGGCCTTAGTGACAAGTCCTGTTATTCACATTGTTGTCCTAGCCATTAAAAGAAAAAAAAAAGAGCTTGTGTGTAAGCTCGCTCATGAATAAACGCTCTCATTTACCTTCCCCTTCATAAACTTTATTATTTTCCCCCCATTTCATTTTTTTTCCTCCGCTTTTTACCTTGTGGGCACAGCACAGACGCATGGGGGGGGGGGGGGGGGGGGGGGGGGGAAGGCAACTTTGTTTGAAAAACGACCCTATGGCGAAGGAGAAGGCGCCTTTTTGTCCTTAGTCTCATTGAGAGTCTTTTGCTATTCATCGGGCCGCGGCGGCAGCGGCAGCAGCTAGAGAGGCAATCTCATGCAGATCACACTGAAGGGCTTCATTACCTAGAAGCCAGCCACTGTTTTGTTCTCCCTCAAGGGAAGAGCCAATGAGAGAGCATTAGTTTAGCAAAGGAGAAGTGAGACGGAGGGAGAAGTTGAAGAAAAGATGAAGCGGTGGATGTTTGAGGTTGGGGTGAGTCAAAAAGGCTCCACGGGGAAAAAAAAAGTGACACCTCAGCGACGGTGTCTTCACGTCCGCAGCTGCTAGCGGCTTTGTGCTGGTGCAGAGGGAGGCGTGCGGATCGGTGGACATGTGCGTGTGACACAGGAGGGCTGGCAGGGGACACTTTGCTGCTGTGTGTTTCTGCCTGCATGCAAAGGGGGAAAAAAAAAATAAAAATCTCCTCCCTCTCCCCCCCCCCCCTCCCCCCCCGGGGCTTTAAAGGGCTCATATTACTCTGTCTGGACCAAGAGTGATGATGTTCCATGCATAATTTAGCACTACATTGGATAATAAATAACATTTGATGAATTAGTAATGCAGATTTGTGTGATGTGGAGCATCTGTGACTGTGTTATGTGTTTTTAATTGTTCTCTCTCTTTTGCAGGGTTTTGCAAAAGTATTCGACCCACTGAACTTTTCCATATTTTGTCATATTGCTACGACAACCTTCACCGTATTTTGCTGGAGTTGTATGTGTTAGATCAACATAAAGCACATTGTAGACAAGATAAAGGAAAAGACTTTAATGTTCCTCATAGATTCTCATCATGTTTTCGTCTTAAGCTAATTCGTTGTAACTTCTGGCTGTATGTTAAGGATTCTGTTGGAGGTAGCAATGCACCAATCCACTGTTTTCACTTATGATACCGATATCTGAGGTTTAGTATCGGCCGATACTAATCCAATCAATACCGATCTTAAAAACTGTCCCAAATTGACTTAAAATGTGTATGTAGACAGAGGAAAGGCTTGTAGCCGCTCAACCTCTCACGGTAAACTAATCTAGGTTAACTAACTCACTCTTGGGTTACCTAGCAACAACCCGTTGAGTAAACTGTGCAGCAGCCAGCCGCAGTCGAACATTATTCCACATACAGTTTACAAAGCAGCTGAGTAAATTACCGCTTTAGAATTTATCTGGTGAAATTAACTTAGGGGATGCTAAGCGTGCTAAACATTTTCAAAGTTAGCAAAAACGTTAAGCAAAAAATTAGCTCCACTATTAGCGCATTAGCAGGATTTCTGAAGCAATCCCACCACTGCCACTGGAAATACATGACTGTTATCTTTTAAACACCGTGAAATTAAACAAAGCTAACCAGTTTTAGCAAGCAGATCTGTCTGTCTATCTGCTTTTGTTTTCGCACGTTGCACTCTGTGTTTTGGATCAATAGAGGAAAAGCTGAGATATTTTCAGACCATTTCATGCTTGACTTGAGCCAGATGTTCTATAAATAAAAGCTGCCCGGATATAGTGAGGAACACGGCTATTTTATCCCGATCTCTCTGCGCGTCTTCAGCACATGTTGGCCTCGCAAAAGTCTGAGTCTGGGTGCATTAAAAGCAGCGTAGCTTGAGTAAACGGCTGCAGCATTTCGGGGTCACAGCAACCCACCAGTACGAGAGCAACATTTATAGTGCGTCTTTTATCTACCATTTCTCTGCTGAGCTTTGGACCGCGGGGCTAAGAGAGTGGGCTTCTAGTGTCTGTGTCTCTCTCTTCTCTGATCCTCGACTCCGGTCTGCAGCTTGGCAGATGGGCTGAGTGGCAGGGGGGTGTGCAGGGGGGTGGGCTCCTGGCCCTTTAACACAGTGGGCAGCTGGGGCCGGTGCTGAGCTGGAGCGCGTCTGATGAGCGGCGCTTCAGACAGCGGCTGCGATTACGTTGGTGGGCTGCTCTGAGGCCGCGCGCGGGGGGCGAGTGGAGGTCAGAACGGTGAACAGGGCCAAGGCTCGGACTCTCTCAGGCCCAGCAGCCTGCGCCAGCGCGCCAGACTGCTGTTTGCCGCGGCCGTGCTAAATGGGGATAGGACAGGCCTTGGAGGCAGAGAGGAGTTAACTGACATGCTGGAGATTCTCTGTAAATAACCCACTGCTCCTATCTATCTCACCTCATTTGGCAACAGCATCTGAGCTGTGCTCCTGTGTGTACCAGTCCAATTCTGTGTGTGCGGGCGTGTTGAAGATGTAGGCTTAGTTTTAGCCGGCTCCGTTTGTATCTTGAGTTACTCATCAGTTAGCCACTCTCTCCTTGTCAGTAAGCTAACGGCTAATTCTGGTTAGTCAGACTAAGTCAGGGAAAATCTGTTAAATACCATAAAGATACTCTGAAGATTTAAACCTAAAAGTAAATTCATTTAAACAGCTCTCTATCTTCTCACTGTGGCGCATGGGCAGTGACGTTCACTTTTCGATTGAGAGCTTTAAGAGGTCCATCAAACAAGGAGTTACAATAGAAGCACAGAAGCATGGTTGTTGTTTTTGAATCCATTTTTATACGCCAGTCAGGTCTGGGCATTATTGCTGTTATTTAATGTTTTTTCTTTATTTGATTTCTTGCAGAAGCCATCCACGGTTGCCTCATTTGAGCGATTTATTATGGTATTTCATCTGTTTTCATTGTAAAAGCGACCAATCAGACTGATCCGTACCAAACTATTTCTGGGCTCCCTTCAGTTATAGGCCCGTAGGAAAAAATAGAAATCGAAATAGCCTTTACTGTCCCACAGATGGGAAATTGAGGTAGAACAGTACGATATGGTTTGGGTGGAACTACTGGTGCCACACGATGCCGTTCATTCATTGGGGAACAAAAACACATCACTGTGTGCAACAAGCACGAGACATGCTAATCCGTCATGTTTGTTATCACACGAGTATGACACGATGTTCGGTGCTTGGGTTTAACCCGGTGAGAATCCAAACGCTCTCCTGAATTCGTTGGACCTTAAAATGGCGTACCGAACAACTCCAACCCGTTTAGCCCAAGAGCCACGTCTGGACTTGAACCCCAGATGACTCCTGGCTACAGTTGCAGCGAAAGGTGTTTCTACAAAGTATGGACTGTAGGTGAGCTGATTACATATGAACATCACAGTTACCAAAGTTTTGTACTGGAAACATTTATGGAACCCATTCATCTTTTGTTCTCACTTCACACACTTGTGCTAGTCAAGCCAAGTCAAGTTTATCTGCATAGCAACAAGGCAGTTCAAAGGGCTTTACACCATGAAAACATCAGTCAGTCACCAGCTATGAAACAAGCAATAAACAATGCATTTTGCCAAATCATCATACATCAAATATGTACAATCAATATTCCATTTACTACTAATCAAAGGCAGCTAATGTGTTTTTTAACCTTGACTTAAAGGAACTCAGTATTTCCAGAAGACCAGAAGACCTCAGAGGTCTGGAAGCTTGATAACAGATCTTTATTGTATCTGTTGTCAACAGATACAATCCATTTGGTGTTAAGCCAGTCAGTGATTTTAAAGTTTGTTCTCTGAGCTACAGGGAGCCAGTGGAAGGACTGTAGAACTGGAGTGATGTGCTCTATCTTCCCGGTTTTAGTGAATAACATGTCTGTGCTATTTTGTGTTGCTCCATCATGTAAAATCCTATAACATGTTTCTCGTTGACAAAATGTGAAAAGGTTCAGAGGGGGCTTATATCGAAAAAACTATTTCCCAGCTTTGATGAAACGTGGTGCAGCGTAAAACGATGCGGTGATCGCAGTGAGCTCTCTGCAGCCTGCTGAAAGCGGCTCTGATAAAGGTCTGCAACTTGCTCATTTCCATACGTCGCATCTTGATCAAGTCCGCTCATTCATCGTCCAAATCTGTGATGACAAGCCTTTACTTATTTTCTCAGCTGCCGGTGGTGATGAAACCATAATCAGAAACATCATTAAGATCCTCCGCAGACGGCCGTGCCTGTTAGTCCTGTTACCCGCGCCCATAATAGCTCTGAAAATGCAAATCAACTCCAGGTAATCTATTAATGTCACTTCGGTTTTATGTCTCCGCTCCAATTTAGCGGATCCTGACACTTTTGGCGAGGATCCGCGCCTCGGTGCAGGTATTCATCTTGCTGCGGTTTCAGGGAGGGCGGGCCATCTGTCGGCGAGCCCCGCTTATTAATCGGCCTGATAATGAAGCGCACTCGCAGCCCCACACTCCTGGGGCGTCTGTCTCTCCCTTGCACACGTCTTTTTTGTGCTGCAGAACAACTTTCACCAAGTTTGCTTCGCAGCGGAGCAATTATTGTCATTCGCACCCCCTCGTAGCGCGCCGAGGAGGGCCCGGCGACCTCCTCCTAATTACCTGAAGCATCACTTCCAGCAGACTTTGTAATTTCCATCTACATCACAACCCCGCTTGTTAGCTGCAGACGGTGGCAGAGCCTCATAATTCCGGGCATATGGCCGACAAACATACAAGGGAATTTGTCAGCTTGTACTGGCCTTAAAGTCGAAGACCCCATTAACGGGCAAAACAGGATCCACTAATCCTGTGAGATCTGTGCAATCAGTGCCAAAGAAAACACATTAATATCGCGGGCGGGCTTGCAGCCGTAAGCAATAAACTTGCTTTAACTGCAGTGACACTGAGGCATAAATACAAAATGAATACATTCACACAGCTAACAACGTTGGCTAAGCACGCAGAGATATCAAGTACTAATCAGCTGGGAGGAAATAAACAGGTTTTTTTCTTTTTATTTCCCTGAAGATTAGAAGCAGAGAAAATTACCTAAACCTTGGATGCTTAAAACGTACGCAACAAAAAAAATAAAATAAATAAATAAGAGCTTGACAACCTGGAAGATTTTCTGTAAGTGATTAAAGCTTTACTAATTAATATTTTATTCCAAATGAAAGGTTAAATTAGCATGTGGGATGTGGGTTTATCGTTGATAAAGCCTTCTCACTGAATTATAACAACTCCCTCAGTTACAGTGTGGAGGAATATACATAACAGGCCAATGCATCAAAAACACTAAGATGTGAATATAGCACACTTGCTTTTGGTTGAATATATACAGTGAACTAGGAAAACCTAAAGAAACACTCCAAACATGGTTAGACTTCTAATTAAAAAGCAAGTAAATAAATATTGTGGAAAAAAATGTTTCCCAAGGAGTGTTTGTAGTAGAGTCTCTGTGAAAAACACCTGGGTCAGTATGAGACTCTTACTGCACAGTGACCCTGAATCAAACTACAGAGGTGTCTGTATTTACGGAAAAATCTCACGGTAAGATGTGATCTAATTTTTTTATATTGTAACAAACAGTGGTGAGTTCACTTCTGCTAAAACGCTAATAGCGAAGCTAATTAGCTCTTTAGCTTCCCTTACATCAGTTTTTATGTTTAAATCCTAAAACGCAAATTTACGTGGCTGTTTTGTAAGCTTCCAGTTGAATAAGGTTCGAGTTTTGAGAGGAAGTTTTGGCTGTCGACTTAAGAATTCTTCAAGTAGTTAGATGCTTATCTTTACACTTATGTTTTGAAGAGCTGTTTGTGTCGTAGTCCTGTTTCCTCTATATGCTAGGAAACATAAATACAATATCTAAGGGTATTACAGGACATTAAGCTTATAATCTTAAAATTGGGTTGTGGTCTTTCAAGGGCAGATATAATTTGAATTTAAGTTAGCGCTTTTGCTAACGTAGTGCTTTAGCGTTAGCAAAACTAATGTTTATGAGGCCCCTACCTAGGATCCTAATAGGCTAATATTACAACAAAGAGCCATCATAACCTCAAAGACGTCAAAAGCTTCGAGTAGTTGGTCATGCTAATGTCTACACGAACAAAGTCTAGAAGGCTAAAGTGTGATTGGGATTAAGACTCATAAGTATACTTTTAACGCTTTTTGTTTTACAGTTTTCTCTCCATTTGTCCTTTTTAGCTTGAATTTGACATTTTATAATATTTTAGTACATAATAAACCGGTAATAATGGCTCCAGCGAAGACAACAAACACAGACTTTTTGTAAATCTCAGTTTTTCTCAGCAATACTTCTGAATCTTTCACCAAAACCAAAACGCAAGATTAGATAAAGGTTGAAACGGACAATCATTCCTTATTGAGTTTCGTGGAGTGTGTCAAAGGTGCATTCCCTATATTTGGAAAAAAGCCTGACAAAACAATCTTATAGAACCCAGCTCAATAGATCAAGGTTAGTGGCAGCCCCACAAGCCTTCCTGAGACCTCGTTTATGGAAAACCCTCAATCATTTTCAGAGTAAACTAATTAGAGTTACCCCAATTAAGTTAACTTTTTGCCAGATTCCTGAGCTAATTTGGCTGCTGGTAAGTTTTAGATTTTTAATTTTGACGCAGCTTTATTCTACCGGGTCATTAATCTTCATGAATTTCTCCAGTGGAAGAGTAATGCACCAGAAATAAACCAATAAGTGGAACATCAACCGGGTCTAGTAAACGAGGACTACCAGAAAATAGTTGGTAGCCTTCTCCGTAACTAAAATGTTGTTTTTTTTGGATCCATTCCACCCTTTAACATTATTAGCTCATAAAAGATCCTATCACAGAAAGCCAACTGATAGCAGATATACCCAGGCCGCTTACGCTAATGACATCTAATTTTATTCCGGCAAACCATTTCCCCTCCAGCGAAGTGATGGCCTTTACTCCCCCCCTTTCTGCTCCCCCGTCTTTGTTGCACTGTACTTAGACGGACGATGTGCTTCACAGTGATAGTCACCTCCATTCTTCGCCATTCAGGGGAATGAAAGTCAGGGAAAAGTCACAGAAAGCCACACGTCTTATCCGACTAGCTCTTTTAAAGGAAGAACAAAAGGTCTTTCTCCTTCATTTCCCATTAACCTCTGTGCTCCTCAGCGCACAGGAAACACGGCAACCTCAGCGGCCCATGTCACATATCTCATCTGGCTGTGGGGGAAACGCTTCCTTTGGTGGATGCTGACATTCAATACGAGGGTGGGTTAGGGGGTGGGAGGGAGGTTCTATCTAGCTGTAGTCCTTGACAGATAAAGGTGGGCGTTGATATTTGTCTCGGTCTTGCCGATACCGCGCAGATACACTCTCGATAAGTGCCGTATGGCCAAAGACACTGATGAAGTCTGGAGTGGAGCTGACAAGCTCTCTAAGTGGATAACATCGTCAGGAGAAGCGGGCTGTTATGGCCTCGGATTAGATTTTTTGATCGTTCGACGCAGGTGGGGCACATCGTCCCTCTCAACGCCATCCCAACCCGGCGAGCCGTCTTCTCTCGCATGCCGTAATTACATTTGAATACTCCCCACTTTCTGTCTGAGGTTTTTAATTTGCGTGCGGCAGACTTCACTAGAGTCTGTTTATCCCGGCTCCGCTTCTCGTGGACTTTATTAGTCCCCAACGCGGGTCGACACACTTCCAGTAGTCCGCAGAGTCCAACGCGCATTCTCAATTTGACGGTGATGAAGAGGAAACGCTGCTGGAAGGAAAGCTGGGGGGTTATGAATACGAGACGGGAGAGATGAATGACTGTTTTTGTTTAGTTTGTCCGGAGCGTCTTCCCATAATGCCGCAGCACATGAAAACTTAACCAGAGGAAAACCCGAAGCTGAGAGGAGGGGGTGAAAAAAGGCTTTCAAGCAAACAACTGAGCATCCGTGAATGTTTAATTAATCAGTAGTGACAAAAGGGAACAACAGTCAACAAAGAGATGCCGATTTCCATTTCTTATGCATTATTCCCACCGGCAAATCACAGAGTGCTGTCAACTGCCACTTTACACTCTACCCCGTCTTCACGGTTGTCTCTGCTCTGAACTGCCAAAACCCCTCAGAGAGCCCGAGTTCTGCTCAACCCGAGATCCTAAAGCCTAGAGCAGTGAGGATCACGTAGCAGAGTTCAGACAAAAAGAGTTCACTGTTCCTCTGTGTTTACATGGATACTTTTACAGCATCTTTTGTTCCTTTTTGCTTCCAAGCACAGCGGCGGCTAATAAGAATCAGCTAAAGGCGTCAGGAGCAAACTGGAGCTAAATCCCCGCCGTCTCGTAGAAACGATGCAAAAGGCTGCATTGTACAGATGGGATTTATCCAAACAGATTCCGTTACATACCTAACACCATCTGCCCTAGAATGTTATGTCACCTCCATGACAGGTTACAAGAGGCAGCTCAATGAAGAAACACAATAACAAGCGCATAACGCCAGGCAACAGACCTCAGCTCTCTCGGCGAGTTCCTCCAATGTCAAAACCGCATCAAGACAAGCACTGATCGCCTTTTTCCTGCTGATGGGAACATTTTTCTGCAAGACCCTTTGCTCCTGCGAGGTCAGTGGTGAGGTAACACTGAAGCAAAGTTAAATAGCAAAATGATCCAGTGACGGGAATTCTTCCCCGCCTGTATGAGCAACACATTATCATCCTACAGTGGTCATGTAAATGCAGGAAGTGAGAATATAGCAATTCATTAGCAGGCAATACAGTGTCTAAAGGAACGTGTCTACAGGTTTATGTGGCAGTTGTATAATGGTACTCTATAGCTACTCTGTCATTTAGGTTGCTTTTCCATTAGAAGGCCTCCTACAGCTGTACAAACTATGATTCAGGCTGTTTTGTTGTTGAGTACGGACAGTTCCACCTCTCTGCGGTCCAGACATAAAAAGCAGTTATTGTGCCACTGCCAATAGCGGCTTCGTCATATCACCTTAAGGAAAAATGCACACATCAGTGACTACTCTATGGTTGCTTGGCATTTCAAGGATATTAGCCAGAGAAATGAATGACAGCAACAAGAAGAAAATGTTTAAGGATAGCTAGTTAGTGGAATTATAGTCTTTAAGGAGTCATGTTAGCTAAAATGTTGACAGAAACCTGAACGCTAAGGTCTTTAGAAAAACAAGTATCTCTGCCATGCTGTTTGAAAAAATAATGTAATACACATGGCATCGGATTCAGAAAAGTTTTCATTCACATGAATCTGCATAAATATGTCTCTGAACATTGTTTTTACATGCCAAACCTATAGGGGGCAGTGTAGTGCAAAGCTAAAATCCTCTGTCAGCCAATCAGATTGCTTCAAAACAACCACCACTTCCTGTTGGGAATTAAACATGACACTAAGAGATTAATTTGTGTGGACAGATAGATAGACAGAAAGATGGGCTGAACTACTTTTATATTAAAATAAAAAGTTATAGAGTTGCTTTTATAAATTTCCACTTTGGTTGGAGTTTTTATGAATAACTACTTTTAGTGATATTAAACTGAGTTTTCGAATAAAAGTCCTAAGCGCATAAGAGTGCATTTGTTTTTCCAGATATCTAGCTAGGTGTGGACTAGGTCACACCTAGCCTAGTCCACACAGACTAGATGTGAATCCATATTTCAAATTTGTAGAGTTGCTATTTAATTGGTGATGTGCTTTGTCTTTATCAATTTACCACTATTAATGGTTAGCATAGTGGTGTCCTGGTAGGTCATAGTTCATAAACAGTACGACTAATACTGGTGGTGTTTCAAATCTTTCTACAAATACCTGAGGAGTGTGAAAATGAACTTAGAATAAGATGACTGAATACATATGCACAGCACAATTGTCACACATTACAACCACCGATATGTTAAAATGTGAAACATTTCAAAGTACTTTTGCAAGGCACTGTATAAAGTTAACAACTGCTAGAAAAGCATGGATTGTAATTACAGCGGACACTTGGTGTTTGTGGAAGTTATTGACGACAGCTGCCCACAAACAGCTGGAATCTGCAAATGTCTGAGATGCCTTCTAAACACGCTTACAATAACCTAGTTTAATTATTCAAACACTAACTCTATCTTGACTTGCATTAATACACACAGTGGAAAGTGTCTCAGCACAACCACCGTAGTGCCAACAGTTTGGCCATGTTTTGCATATTTGCATGTCTTTGTAGATAAGCTGTTTACAGAGGGCCAACTTTGAACTGGGTTTGATCTTGACCCCAGTTGTGAGGTCTCAGCACTGAGCTGTGGGTTGAAGTCTCAGAGATTTTACTCGATTCATCATTCTTGTGCTTTCCCTGGCCAAAAATGCTCATCACAGACACTTCTTCCCTCTTGTTCTGATTCTCTCATTATTTTTGTGAGATAGCCCATTAGAGATCAGCAGTCTTGGAAACCTCACACACTGATTAGGGCTGCCGCACAAGGCAAGAGGTTAGAAATTAGGTCGGTGAACTGTGACTTACCAACAGCAGACATTTCGGGAACAGACGCGCGGTACGGGCCTTCGATGAACTGCGGCGGATTGTCGTTTATGTCCTGGACTTTGATGATAAACTCGGACGGTGGCTCCAAAGGCTCGTCTGTGTCGGCGTTAACGACCTGGGCTGTTAGCGTGTACTCCGCTTTCTCCTCGCGGTCCAGCCTCTTCATGGCGTGGATGTCACCTGTTAACTCGTTGATGGCGAAGATGGTGCCTGCCCCCTCGCCTGCCAGGACATATTTGATGTTCTTGTTGCCCACATCCAAGTCTGTGTGTAGCTGCAATCAAAAGGACAGGTAAGAGGTCATGTCAGGAAGACGACGGGAGAAATAAATCAGGTTCACCTTTCAGTATGTGGCAGAGTTACAGCGATATTCATGTGTTTAACTTGGAAATCTGCATTAAAAAAAAGAATGTTCACACATCCTCTCCATCTGATCCTGAGTCAGCTTGACTTCATTTATTTTTTGCAAAGAAGAGTCGACAAAAGTTCTGTGGAAAGCTGGTAGACTTACTGTATATCCCAAAAGACTTACAGATGTAATTTCAACAGAAGGTGGCGTTCAAGCAGGAGGCTAAACACAAACACACATTTCTCCAATTTTTCTTCATAAATTCTTTTTTCAAAACATCTATCCTTTACTTTTTACTTCAATATTTTTACCCTTTGTGGTTGTCTTTCAAAAAAAAACATTATTGAGCTCATATTGAAGTTCGCAATAGGGAAAATAAAATGGAAATGTAGTCATTAGTGGGGCATGGGTATCTTTCAAGTTTTGTGCACATCCAGGTAAAGTTTCTGACATGACTGTAATATGTTGTTGTTTCTGCTGCGCTCCGCTGAAAGAAATGTTGCCCAGATACTAAACGTGGCCCAACATTGCCTACGCTTAGCTAAATGAGGCCCGCTGGGGACAATAAGTTTATAAGTAGCGCTGGAAATGGACCATAGCCTACATAGTTCCTCGTTATACATCAACAATGCATCACACAAGAACGCAATACCAGGTAGAATGCTCCCTGAAGTCTACAATTCACAGAACAGAGAGGCCCGGTTGTGGCCTGGTTATATATACAGTATGACAGGGCAAGAATCAGAAGTCCATAAAAAAATAAAATTGAAGAGGAATCATTCCTCGTTCATTCGCTCAAATAAACAGTCCAAAAGTCGGTGGACGGTGCTGCATGCTCCTCATTATTTTTGTGATTACGGTTTCATTAGTTCACTAAAGCTGCATTACATGCTAAGCTGAGTGGTTAGATCCCACTCGCTGCACAGCCTGGTATAACTAATGAGGCTGACAGAGCTGTGTAAGGCGAGGAGGAGAAAGCCTGAGCTGGGCTGGGTTAAAAAAGTTAAAGCTACAGGAGGGAAAAAAAAGAGAGAAAGGAAAAACAGGGAAATGGAAGGAAACATGAGAAGGAAGCAGTATACAAAAGCAAAGACGTTTGACTTTATTCAACTAAATACATATAGCACTTGCTCTACTATGAGCCTCCTTTCATATAAGCCTCCTGATCTGTGATGTGAGTGATTTTTAGAGAGGGGGGAAAAAGACAGAGCTGGGTGTTCCTGGGGTTTCGGCTGCCAGCTCTCACCTTTCAGATGGTGTTTCGTTAATGTGCGTGCCTCTCAAAAGAGGTGAACGCGCAACGAGCTCATGGGCATGAATCAAAACATCTGAATTCAGCAGCTTTAATTTCATCGCCCTGCCGGCGTTTCGGCGGGGGACTCCTGTGGGAGCGCAGCCGGGGTGCAGAGTAGTGAGGCGGGGATCCGTCGGCGAAAATCCCGACCCCTGGAGCCCTCCCCGCGCTGCGTTCACGCCGGCCAGCTTTTTTGCTTTTGCCGTCTCCGAGGTGTTGTTTGAAGACACTGACGAAGCACATTCGCTTAAATTGTCACACCTTGCACTTTTGTTTTCCTAATTGTGCCATCATTTCACATGAATGATGTAGCTCATTAGCACAAATGCCTTACAACATCCTGCACACTGAGAAACTCCAAATGAGCTCAAATTGATGATGGTCTGTCATCTTTTTCCCCCCATGTTTATACTCTGTGTGGCTACTTGTCTGTACACGCATACATGCAAGTCAATGTTTTCGTCACAGGGGTTGAGTTAGATGGGAAACATTGTATTCAACTCAAATAAAGAACTGAGAAAATGTTTCTGCAACTATTAGGCTTTTATCGTTTGTGTCTGACATCTTGTATACACGTTGAAAAATGAATATCTCCACCGCATTGCTTTACCAATAATATTGTACACATGGGATCGGTTTTCAGAAAAGTTTTATTCAACATGAAAAGTTTTCATCAAGTTTTCATCAACATATTTAAAACAACGCCACTGAGCGCTGCTTTAAATATGCCAAACCCATAGAGGGCAGTGTATCGCAAAGATAAAATCTATCAGCCAATCAAAATGCCTCAAACCAACCACAACTTCCTGTTAGGAATTAAACATGGCGCATCATTTGTGTGGACAGACATAACGGGTTGAACTACTTCTAAATGGCGTATTAGAATATAATAAAAACACAAGATGATGTCGATTGGGTCTTGTGTCAAAGAAAGCACGTGAATATATTGGCACGTTATTCGTTGCCGATATATCCATGGGACCCTACATCTCCATTTTGCCATGAACTCACCCAAACACAAATACAGAGTTATGTCAAGTCTCAACGTTGGTTGGAGTTTTCATAAATAATGATTTTTAGTGATATTAAACAGTTTTTTCTGTAGATGAAAGGTTAAAACGCATAAAAAAGGATTTTGTTTCCCAAACTAAATGCATTTAGTCGCATCGCAGTTGAGGAATTTTGACCTGCTGTTCTTTGCAGAATGGTTTTGATTCATCCACACTGAAGGGTTTCCAAGCATGAAGGTTGAATCTGGCGAGGGTTCTCCATAATCTTCATTTTGTTTTGGTGAGCCATTCAGAGAAGCGGTTGCTAGTTTACCTCAGAACGTAAACTAGCATTGGTTGAGATGAAGCTCATAAACTGAAGGCCAGAAATTCTCCTCCAACATTCAGCTGTAGAGAGAAGAGTTCACGCATTCCATCAACTCCAGTAAATTGTCCAGTGAAAGTATGATTTTTGCTTATTGACAGCTTTAACCAAGTTTTTTTTCTTCTTAGACGAGAGTTATAATTTACCTCATTTTCCTCAAATCTTTGGACGACACTGTCACACATATTGTTTGTTTTCAGGAAGTTATTTATTCTTCTCCTCTATATTAGTCTGCATTTAAGTTTCTTGTTTGGCGACCTGGAGTATCCGCAGCACATAAGAAAGCACTGTTGCCCAGCAAAGTAGCTATTTGTTGTCCTTGAAGTTGCTAGATGACGTCATTGCCTAAATTGCATATGTGCGATCCAGGCAGCGGAAGAACGGAATATCATCTTGGGCAAAACAAAAAATGATTAGGAATACTCTAAATATGTTTATATATAAATAAACTTTATAAAATAAATTATTTAATAATGTTAATGGTTTGCCTGAACTCCAATAACAGAAGGAAGTTGTAAGTCACTTTAGAAAAAAAGTTTCTAAAAGGTTCTTAAAAGTCGTCAAATGTACCGACAAATTTGCTAAGTTGGCAACTTTGCAAGACATAACTTGATGTGTAAGAAAAAATACATTTTACCCATGTTACCTTAGGGGTTTTATAGTAGTCAGACATGGGTGTAGCTAGAATAACAAAAACATTTTTTGTTAAATTTCAAAGTCATGAGTCAATGGGGTGGGTAAGATTTGACAAACTGTAGAACCAGGTTGGTTTGGATACATTTTTCATCATATGAAAAAAGATTTTTCATCCACTCAAGTTATCTTTGTCCAATATGAAATACTTCTTCAAACCACTCCATATGTGGCAAAGCTCAATAATAGGAAGGAAGTCATTCTGAACTACTATGGGTTAAAAATTCTTGTCCATTCCAAAAAAATGATTATAAAACATAATAGTGGAGACAAGTTGTCTATTGCAAGAAGCCTTTGATCTACATCTTTAAATTCCTCATTGATGATTCCCAACGGTGCTGAGAGTGGTGGACAGTTTCTACATTTACAGTTTCATGAGAAAGCCCGATCTGCTGATTGCTACTCCCAGGAGAGCTGATATGCAAACCTTTAATTGATAAGGTTTGTTGTTTTCAAAGTCACGTCCAAAGTATTGATTTTAATGCCTCTGTTTGTTTTGGCATTACGAACACAGTGATGTGTTTGTTGAGCATTTTTGCTGAAGGGTGAGTCACCCTTTGACCTCTCAAGTTTGAAAAATCGTTCTTATCTTGAGTGTAAAATGTGTTATCAGTGGAATATCTCTAAGTCTCTAAGTATTTACACACACAGTGAGCCTGCAGCCAAGAAAATGATTCAGATTGGTTATAACTACTCAGGAGAAACTCGACGGCTTTTAGTTAACTCTTCAAACCCTTTAAAATGTTAATATCCACAAAAATGTCCAAGGTCAAAAAGAAATCCAATTTACCTCTGAAGTCAGAAATTAAATCATCAAATCCAACTTCACTGTGTTCCAGTTGCAAGCTGGAGGGCCGGCGGGACTTACTCAGTTTTGTGCTCAACTCATATCAGCTGCAGCAGTCAATAACAGTTTGGGCATGTAAATATTGCAACATAATATTTAAAGATATTTTTATGATATACAAGTTTGACAAAAAAAAAAAAACTGTTCATTTCTCCAGCTATAACAAATCATTAAATGCATAGGAGTTACATTGGATCTCAGGTCAGCGTTTCCATGAAGTTCTGAGTTGGCAAAACTGTAAAAACATTGATGGAAACACGTCTTGTGAGTCCATTACACGTGTTTCAGCTTCCTTAGTACCACTGTTACTGGTTCCTGCTGTGCCAGGTTTATCTTGCAGACTATCAGACTCTGCTCTTGGGTTAAATGTGTGAGCTGAGGAATCTAAGAAAAAAAATTTCTCTTGTCAGAAAGCGAACATACACCGCTATGCTGGGCAAAGAGATGACATCTCTCCAACCAAAACACACTTTTGAGAAGTGGGGGCAATTTCAAAGGCTGTTATTTTCATCTTCATTGTGACTCAGCTTACAACACCGCATAGATGTCTCAGTGGCTTAGTGCCCGCATTATAGTTGGCGACTTGCAAAAAACACAAAGGCCGGATGAATCTTCTCCATTACAAAGGGGCACGTCGTGTTCTTTCTTTTGGAAATGAAAAGTCACACTTTCAGTCATCGTTTTGTCAGAAGCTGTGACTTCTCTGAACATTGAGGCGAGGTTGCTGTAACTAGCCGCAGCTCTCAACGCTCCTCTGCAGGACTCCGGTCGGCCACTTCTTAGACAGCCTTCACACTGGAATGCCCAAATGGTCATCAAAGAGTACAATTACAGATAGATGGGGGGGGGGGAAAGGAAGAAGACCATCACAGGTCCTGGTCATTAGGCGAGTTGCCTGGGAAACTCCAACACCACCAACAACCGGTGACATTCGCTCCGGCATCCAGGAAGCAAGCAGATAACAGATGACAGGAGAACGCAGTTGCAATACGCCATGCAGACTTTTGAACACGGGGTAAACAAAGCTAACGCGCCCACTGGCATGCCGTTATTGATTTGGTATTTGGCAAGAGGCAATATTAATAGAGATGCTAGCAGTCGACATTCGGTAAAGGCAAACCAGACTTCAAATAGGAACTGAGACGTAATGCCGCCGTCTTCCAGGGGGTTTCGTTCGCTTTGTAAACAGGGAATTCATTATTCGGTGAGAGAAAATGTAATTCATCACATGGCATCAGTGAGTGCGGCGGGTGTGTTCAGGCTGGAAAGGTTTTATTGACTCCTTCGCCGACCGCAGCCTCTGCTGTTGAAAAGACAGACATCCATACATTCTGCGACTGCAGCTCAGACTGATGAAGTAAGCCTTTGATGAATGAAGACGGGTTGTTTTTTTTTTTTTCCTTCCCTAGCAGGGCTCTCCGCCGTCGCATACAAATGCGTGTGCACACCTCCCGACTGCAGCTCCCAATCAGGCGGGGGCTCGAATTGGGACTGCTTATCCTGCCGGGCGGAGGAGGAAATATGTCAGCCCCGAGCTGAAGATGAGCCTTTACAGCAATCACTTGAACAATCACCATCCTAATGAGATAGATTCAACAGATTCCACTCCCACATGCCCAAACCCACTCCCCGTCACGGGGCTGGATTCCTCTCCGTGTTGCCCCCGCTGGAAGAACTAATGATTTTGCTCCTTGTCAGGCCAAATGCTAGTTAGGACATGCGCTCCTCCTATGTACGTACCAGCAGGGCCGAAGATGGAGAGGCAGACTGAAAGTGAAGAGGAAGAGGGAGGAGAGGCTGTCACTGTGATGAAGAACAGACTGCACACAGCGCGTCAGGCCGCCGTCTCCAACCTCGACCTCGGTTAGTATTTAGAGGGGGTCGGAGATTGCCTCTGTTGCCACATTGATTTGGACAAAGCGTTTAGAAGTGATGGAGGAAACTAGACTTGAGTGAGAGTACCGATGAAGAAATCACTGCATTTAGGATTAGAATTTGAATTTACACAAGAAATATCAAAAACAAATCTGATATCACCTAATCTTACTAACTTGTTGTTCCACTGTTAGCAAGGGATGCTTTTAAAGGGGCAGCATTATGTGAAATGTACTTTTTTGAGCTTAAGATCATGTTGTATTGTTATTCCATCATCAAAAACGTAGATGTTTGAGAAATACTTTCATCTTTAATACTTCTCAATGCAACGCTGGTAAAAAAAAACCTTGTTAAAGGGCAAATAAAGGAGAAAGGCTGAGATGACTTCCTGAAGGCGGAGCTTTAGAAAGAGCAGGAGTTTTTAAAGAGACAGAGGCCCAATTTCAAGGTGTTAAATTAGGAAGTCAAATTTCCCTTAAGTCACATACAACATATACAGTATATACAGTATATACAGCATTTGTATAACAGTTATTTGATTGTGCCCTAAAATGCCACTAATGCTCATATGTCTATTTATTCAGCAAATTAGCAGCAAATGTTGCTTCTTTTGTCAATACATAGTTTTTGATTAATTGTGATTGATTACAGGCTCAGCAATTAACTCTCAACTTAAATGCATGAGCTACAAATCACTTTTTTCTGTCTACATGAGAACAGAGGCAGAAGGCGGAAGTGCTTAAGTACAGTTACCTCTGAACATCTGCTTTACGGTGTGTTGGCTCTAAATGTCACGTTCAGTGCAGCACCGACACAAAAAACAAAGACAGTCTCATTAAACTTAGGTTATATAACACTGAAGACTTCATATAAGGGGAAATGACATATTATCCATTAAATATGGACCAGATGCATGTTGTTATGTAAAGTGTATGGGGACCCTGGGGCCATGCACAGTTTCAAGCTGGTTTGCACAGCACCTTTTTGTTGCAGCCAGATGTTGACTTTTTATATTCAGCTCAGCCGGTCGTTATGTGCCCTACTTTTCCCCCTCATTTGGTCAGCGTAATCCAGCTCCACAGAACAAATCCAAAAAAAAAAAAAAAAAGTTCATTGGAGACAGCTTCACACTGCAGCGAGGAAATCAACAGCGGGTAATTCATTGCCAAAACGGATAAAATTAGAGCTTCTGTGCCGCCTTCGGCAACCGCAGCCCAAATAGTTACTCCGGATAGATTCTGCTCAAACACGTCTGGAAATTAATTGTACTTCCTCCCATTTGTTGGATTTTGACTCTTCTAATTACATGTACATGAATAATCTGTAATTCTAAATATTGCAATAACATTTTGAATGTACGGAACAGATGGCGCGATGCATGATATATGATACGCTTAGCTATTCTTGGGAACATTTTCCCTGCAGTATGTCTCGTGGCACACAGCGGTTTATCAAATTGGACACAAAAGTTCCCTTCGGTTGTGAAACTGCTGTAGATTTTACTGGAGGAAGCTATGCAGTAGTAGTGACGGAAGTGAAAAATAAATATGATATACATAAGTGAAAACAACAAAAAAGAAGAAGCTTCTTTTAGAACTAAAACCATTGAAATGTTCTCACCTCTTCCACTCTTGCCAATACAAACGAGGTCAACTGTAAAGGTGTTAAGTAAACTGATTTTCCTCTACGACTGCCGGAGTTGTTTGCCGAGAAAACACGGCGATTTTCATGACTCGCGCAGATTGAAGGAGACTTAAAATGCCGGGTTATCTGCTGTGCTTTTGCCACAGGGCCACAGAGGGATAGAATCAGCAGAGATTTGCAAGCATCTTTTGCAGGAGGGCGATAATCAATACCGCTTCTGTGTGAGGTCGGTCACAGTATTAATGGAGGCCAGAGAAGAGGAACGGGTTCCTTGCATGTCTTCCTGTTCGTTTATTACCAGTGCAGACACTCGCGCTTTATAGAGACAATGGGAGAGAGACGTTTGGCGCGGCCCCGCCACAAGCAAAGGTGGTGGTCCATAATTGAAGCCAGGGCAACTCAGAAAAGGTACAGTAATTACAATCAGCACTGATGCCATCTCCACAGTCACGCTCAAATACCTTGTAGACTTTTTTTTTCTTTTTTTTTTTTAGAGTGAATCAGTGGAACTCTTTTTTTTTTTTTACCCACTGCTTACATCCTCCATTTATTTTTCTCTTGGACGACTATGAATTAATGAGACAAACCCAAAAAAAAAATAAAAATTGCTGGATCTGTGTGCAATCTGTGCCAAGGTCGATCCGAGCTAATGTGTTCCGCGTCCATCCCTGCACTCTGAGCAATTGTGCGCGTGTGGCATTCATTGCCGCCGGCGCTTTATTGCTTCTGGAGAATAAGTCAAAGTCAAAGCAGCTACCTTCTGTATACGAGGGCAACGCAATTAGATTTAGCCACCCATGAAAAGCGTTTTGCTAGTAAGTCTGGAAAAAAAAAAAAAGATGCAAGGATGCATTTTAACCGTCGGACAACATGGAGTTACCGTGGAACCGTGGGTAGGGAGACGGGCCCCGGGGCCGCTGTCGATTCACATTGCTGTGTTTTGGTGTCAAGCTCTGACCTTTCACCTTCATCAGGCTCATGAGGCCTATCATTACCTGATACTGACATGCTGATGATGGGTAGCATTAGACCTTTTTAACCTGATTTTGACCCAAGTGTAAATTTTAGATCCGACACATTATTTAAATAGATTTTAATGCATTAAAAACTTAAATGTTATTAATCATTTATTTTTGTCTTGCGTCTAAAACTCCTGAGTAGGAACCTTTGTATTTGAGTGTTTCTGGTACACCCATAAAGCTGACACACAAGTCAAATTTAAACACAAATTTCAACAAAGGTGGTGCTTTTTTAAAATTTCATCTTTTGAAATGGTTGCATAAAACACACAAAATCAATTTTATAAATTAGTATGTAGTAGTTGTACACAATACAAAATATAGGAATATCGAATTTCAGCATTGTGTGTTTAGACAGCATGCAATCCAAATCTATGAGAAATATGGGTAATGCATACAATTTTTATATATATATTTATATAAACAGAGGTCTGTTTCCAGAAATGCTTTAATTTTCCATGGAAACACAAAAAAAGCTGTTTTTACTTTATTTTTACTCCCCCAGACCTGTAAGTGGCGCCAGAGAGACTCTATAGGCACCCTTCTGTCAAAATTTAATCGGAGTTTGATGGATGAGTGATTAATGACCCGTGACTAATTGATTTTAATTTCCGGTCACATGATGCCCCTCCCCCCATCCGGTCACATGATGCCCCTCCCCCCATCCGGTCACATGATGCCCCTCCCCCCATCCGGTCACATGATGCCCCTCCCCCCATCCGGTCACATGACCCCCAGGATGTCTCATGACCTCAGCGTGCTTAGCACGTGTTACAATATATTCCCGCTAATTTCAATTCAACCAATAGAAACAGAGACAGGCTCCGAGTTTTATGAGTAATACAATTAAAGTATAAAAAACAATAAGTGATAAATAATCAAGAATAATATACGATATAATATATTTAAATAGAATGTTGTAATTAACTCCGGTTTTGCTCACCAAGCCGTTCGTGTTTGTGTCCAGGCAGAATACTGTACAGAGATGTCCCTCAGGATGTCTCAATGCCATACAGTGTTTAAGGGGAACTCCTTCTGACCTCTATGAGTTTGAATTAGCCGATAGAAGCAGAGACAAGGGGTTCGGTGTTAGAAAATCATTAGTAACATACAATATATTATATTGAAATAGAATGTTGTAATTAACTCCGGTTTTGCTCACCAAGCCGTTCATGTTTGTGCGTGTATCCGGGGAGAATACTGGGCATACATGTCCCTGAGGATGTCTCAACGCCATACAGTGTTTAAGGGGAACTCCGCGTGACACGTGTGGCTATGTATATTCCGATCATCTCAATAGGGTCTCTATCGGGGGTTGATTGATATGATGTTAACGCCAGCACAGGATTCATTCTCGTGACTTTAGGGAGGGTGGGGGTGGGAGGCCCCATGACAGTGCTGTTCACCAGGCCATTTGTGTGTGCGTGTGTGTGTGTGTGTGAGCGTGTGTCCGGGGAGAATACTGGGCACATATGTTCCTGAGGATGTCTCAACGCCATACAGTGTTTAAGGGGAACACCGCGTGACACGTGTGGCTCTGTATATTTCCGATCATCTCAATAGGGTCTCTATCGGGGGTTGATTGATATGATGTTAACGCCAGCACAGGATTCATTCTCGTGACTTTAGCGAGGAGGCCCCACGACAATATTGCTCACCAGGCCATTTATGTGTGTGTGTGTGTGTGTGGGTGTGTGTGTGTGTGTGTATAAAGACATATAGAAACAAAAGTCCCCTCTTGATGGGGTGGGTGTGCTTGTCCAAGCAGATGAATGGACAGAAACCTCTTAGGCCTCTTTAAAAGGAGCTAGCATCTCTACGGAGAAGAACCACAGCTCTGCACGACGTCAAGTGACTTCTGGTACAACAGAATTTTTTTTTAGACTTGTAAACTTATTAATTTTCTTTAAAGAAGTATTATTTTGAATTATGTCTGACTTTTCAGGAAGATCTGCATTTTTAAGTTCCCAGGTTCTTTCAGGGTTGTTTAATCGTAAGTAAATTCAATTCTTAAATTATCTTTCTCTAATCATATACTGTACATTTATATATATATAGAAATGCATCATGCTTAATAATGATTTTCTTATTTTTAGATGCAGCCTCAGAAGATCCAAACATCATCTTAGAATCGGAATTTATAAGCGGTAAGTATGTTTTCAGCATAGCTTTTCCTTTTTTCTTTTTAGTCAGAGTTGTAACATAATTTAAAATATTATTTGCTTACAGATCTTGCAAATACTCAGGAGACACACCAGGATCTTACAGGCTTAAACAAGACAATCGGTAATTTATTTTCCTTTTTTCTTTTTAGTCAGAGTTGTAACATAATTTAAAATATTATTTGCTTACAGATCTTGCAAATACTCAGGAGACACACCAGGATCTTACAGGATTAAACAAGACAATCGGTAATTTAGTACCTCTGTAACCAGAATTCTAAAAAGCGGGAAAATAAAAACTAATATCCATTTACTATGTATCTATCTTCTTACAGATGTCCAGGACAACCACAGAAAGTACCGCTTGTCGCTGAATAAGAAAAGAAATCACTCTGAACCTATCAGAACATCGCCTCACACAGTGAATGCAGCTGTGACACAATCCGGTTCTGCTATTACAGGAATACAGAGTAAGTTTTTTTTCTTCTAAATAATAACCTATTTGAACCAATCAGGAAACTGATTTTTTTTTCATTTTACAGGCTTACCCCCTGATGAAGATGATGTAATCATTATTTCATCTGAATCAGAAGACGAACTTGTGGCAGACTTGCCTTCAGGGCAGAGATTTGATTTCAGCCCCGTCACGCCTCCTCCCACGCCACGGGAAGCTGCCGAAGCAAGGCCAGAACCTGAAGCGGAGCCAGAATCGTTACCTGAACCGGAACCAGATCAGCTACCTGAGAGGTCTACTAATTCTCTCCGCCTATGTAAGTTTAATTATTTGTTTTAGATAATAAAGATATATACCTTAAATGCTTCTCATGTCTGATTCCAATGCAAGTCCCTATTTTCAAACTCTTATTTTAAATGGAAAGAAAGATATATATCCGTAACAGAAACGCTAATAAAGTTTGTCTTTATAACACCTCAAAATGCGAAATATGGGGAGGGGTGTGAATATTTTTCTACACTGGGAACATGTTACTCAAGCCACCCCGACACACAGAGACAGAGACAGCAGAGGGGAGGGGTGTGTGTATGTGTGTCCAGGGGTGTGTAGGGCTGTGTGTGTGTGTGTGTGTGTGTATGTGTGTGTCCAGGGCTGTGTGTGTGTATGTGTGTGTCCAGGGCTGTGTGTGTGTGTGTGTGTCCAGGGGTGTGTAGGGCTGTGTGTGTGTGTGTGTGTGGGTGTGTCGGTGTGCATGCGCTTTTTTGTCTCCAGGACATAACAGCCGATGGTCAGGGGTGAGTGACCCCCTCCCCTGCAGAAGATCCCTTGCTCTCTCTGTGCGTGTGTATGTCTAATGATTGTGCCATGATGTAATAAAAATTAGTTTGTGTGTATTTATTTCCCCACACACCATAATTTAAAAAATAAATAAATAAATACATAAATGCTTTTTCAGTAAAGTATTGTTTAGAATTAAAGCAGCCTTACCTAAATGATTGTAATCACATTAAATATATTCCACAGCTTTCAACGCTCGTGACATACGAAAGAGGCTCGCTTCAGAAAATCTACAAGCGAGAGTTGTTTTGCTGGACGGGTTGATTACAGGTACATTATTTGAATCTATCTAGTAAAATCACATCTCATAACTGATAGAAGTTTATTCCTAATTTTTTATTCCTAATTATTTATTACAGAATCTTTTCTACTTCTGGACCGACCTCCAGCTCGAAAAAGACGACAAGCTCTGGCTCGCAACCAAGAAAAAGTTAAAATCCTGCTACAAGCGATCAGAACAGTGCTGCAAAATGTTTCCTCCGATGCAAAGGTGATTGTGAAATGATCCATGTATGATTTGTCTCTTATAACTCAGTAAAGAATGGAAGACCAACAAGCTAGAGTTGAATCATCTCAATCAGATTATTCTCAACAAATAGCTGACAATATCCAAACTCTGCAAACACTTGCATTAGCATTGAATACTGGGGGAAATGACTTTTCACAGAGCCCTGCTCTTAGCCCTGCTAGATCATCAATCTCTGATATTTTAAACGCATCTGAACTCTCAGACTATTTCAGACAAATTAATGACGCCGTTCACGGTTTAAATGACTACATATCTCCGCAAAACTCACCGGCTGCCTCATCTGCGTTGGATGAAACTTTTCAAAATACAGAACCTCAATCAGATTATTCCCAACAAATTATTAATTCCATCCAGATTCTACAAACAATCGCTTCAGCTTTTAATACCGGGGGAAATGACTTTACACAGAGCCCTGCTCTTAGCCCTGCTAGATCACCAATCTCTGATATTTTAAACACATCTGAAGTCTCAGACTATTTCAGACAAATTGACGATGCAGTCCGCGGTTTAAATAACTGTATATCTCCGCAAAACTCACCCGTTGGTTCACCGGCTACTTCGTCTAGCATTTCATTAGATGAAGGTTTTCAAAATACAGAATCTGTGTTACCATCTGAAACAGTTTCTGCAGCAAATGATCAAGCACAGCAGCAACAGCAGCGAGGAGGTAATCTAGATCAAAATCAGAGAATTGAACGTCAGCGTTTCAATAACATTGAAATAAGGAGATCGTTATCAATCGCGCCTCCAACCCAAGCTGTACCTGACATTGCTGAATTCTACACCACAGTTATGAATGTTTTAACTGATCTGGTAATTGATGCAAGATCAATAGCTGAACGTAATGACTTTGTACAGTTAGAATTAGTGTGGGGTGATATTTCTCATCACATAAATATCTCTGTTACTGATAACGACGCAATCCTGCCTGCATTTGAAGAATTTTTAGATGAGCTCGTTCAATCTAATGCAGAGCTGCCCTCAGAAAGTAATTTGGAGCTGATTCTTCAGATAGTCAAGAATCCTACAGGAGGCGTAAAACGCAAGGCTGAAAGAACATTGGAATGTGAATTGATTAATAAGAAGAGGCGTCACCTGTATATTGTAGAAAATACAGGAAATAAATTGTGTTTTGCTACCAGCCTGGCACATGTAGCTCACCCTGAATTTACAGATAAACAAGCTCTTGAACAGGGAAGAAAGTGGCAGCATCAGGCAGGTCTAACTGATCAGACAGCGGTTACATTCAGCGACGTCGCAAAGTTTGAAAACATTCTACAAAGAAAAATTGTAGTGTTTCATCGAACCTCAAAAGATAGGGCTTTATCTAAATTTGAAACAGATTTCCAAAATCGTTCAAATCCCTGCTTTCTCCTCCTCCATAATAATCACTTCTATGGCATTAGGAATCTTGCAGGTTTTACCGGGTCGAGATATATTTGCAGATTTTGTTACGGCGGTTATAATAATTCTAACACCCATCATTGCCAAGGTTACTGTGGTGTCTGCAGTTGTTACAGTTGCACGCAATTGCAGTACAATCCAGTACACTGCGATGACTGTAACAGAATATGTCGAAACTCTACATGCTTCGATAGGCACAAAGAACCTCGCAACAGACCTCATGCTGAAATGCTTGTAAGTGATTGCGAGACGATCAAATTTTGTTCTACGTGTAAAAGGTTGTATCGCGTTCCTATGAACAAAGAGAAAACTTTACACATATGCGAATCAAAATGTGTCATCTGCGGTGAAAAAAATCTACCTCCTGGTACAGATGTAACTCTTAACGATCATCAATGCTACATTCAAACCAGTACTATTGATGACAAACTTCATGACAAACTAGTGTTTTACGATTTTGAAACATTTGTCGATCAGAGCGGCGTACATAAACCCTTTCTAGTCTGTTCAAAATCTGTGAAAGGTGTTGAATGGCACGCTTATGGCCTGGATTGTGCACAGCAATTCCTTCTTCATTTTCGAAGACCAATGTTTAAGGGACACACTTTCATCGCACATAATGCACGTGGGTTTGATAGTTATTTAATACTTAACTCTATGGTGCAGTTAGGTATCAAGCCTTTTCTAATCATGCAAGGAGGAAAAGTTCTTTGTTTTACAGACCCCGATTACAAATTGAAATTCATTGATAGCCTGTCATTTCTGACTATGAAACTGAGTGCCATGCCGAAAGCACTGGGCTTCCATGACCGCTCGAAAGGATATTTTCCCCACAAATTTTCCGCTGAAGAGCATCTCAAGTATGTGGGTGTGTTTCCTCCTTTAGATTCGTACGGCGTCAAACTTATGAATCCTGATGAGAGGCAGAAAATTACTGATTGGTACGGTGAAGCATCCAAAGGCATTTTTGACTTTGAGAAAGAATCCCTGCATTATTGCAAAAATGATGTGGACATTCTTTTTCAAGGTTGTGTTAAATTCAGAGAGGAGTTTTTTAAGGAGACAAATGTGGATCCCTTTAAGAGCATCACAATTGCTTCTGCGTGCATGCAGGTTTTTGTGACCAATTTTCTTCCAGAGAAATCCTTGGCGATCCCATCCGCTGTAGATTACAGGCGTGGGTCCAAAACTTTCTCCAATGCTTCAATTCAGTGGCTAGAGTGGAAGATGGACAGTGAGAACTTACATATTGAGCACGCGCTAAACTCGGGCGAACGCAAAATCGGACCCTATTTTGTCGACGGATTCGCAGTAATCTCAGGTTTAGCCACCGTATTCTCTTTCAACGGGTGTCTTTACCATGCCTGCCCTCGGTGTTTCAAGCAGACTGAAATGTGTCCTTTGAGAAAAGTACCGTTTGAACAAATTTATGCAGCTACGGTTGAAAGATCTAAGATTCTGCAAGCCGTTTATGGTGTTCGAGTCGAGACTGTGTGGGAACATGAGTGGGATGAAATGAAAAAGTCTGATCCAGGGGTAATCAGATTCCTGGAAAAATTTGATGCGCCAGAACCTTTGGTCCCACGGAACGCTCTGTACGGAGGTCGAACTTGTGCTCTAAAGCTCAGGTACACAGCTGGACCGGGTGAGTCTGTGCATTATGTGGACTTCACATCTCTCTACCCTTATGTAAATGCTACGTGTGAATATCCGTTAGGTCACCCCACCCTCATTTACAAAGATTTCGATGATCCCGTCAACTATTTTGGTTTTATCAGAGCTACCGTTTATCCTCCACGAGGCCTGTTTTTTCCAGTTCTACCCTACAAGACATCTAGGGGTAAGCTAGTTTTCACTCTTTGCCGCACATGTGCAGATATTAACAATCAATCAGGGATCTGCACCCATGAGGACGAGGCTCGATCTCTGACAGGTGTTTGGGTGAGTGCGGAGTTTCAAAAAGCATTGCAATGTGGTTATCGTCTTGGAAAAATCACTGAGGTCTGGCATTTTGAGAGAAGCAGTAGCTCGATCTTTAAAGGCTACATTCACACCTTTTTGAAGGGGAAACAGGAAGCCAGCGGTTATCCCCCTGAAGCGATGGATCAGGAGAGCAGGTTGAAATATGTGAGAGATTATCAAATTAATCAAGGTATTCAACTAGATGCTGGGAAAATTGAGGTGAACCCTGCTAAAAGACAAGTAGCTAAACTGTGTCTCAATAGCTTCTGGGGAAAGTTTGCGCAAAGAAATGATCTCTCTCAGACCAGCTTTGTAAGTGATCCTGATGAATATTTCAATTTTTTTTTCTCAGGTAAATACGTGGTGAAGTACTTTCACTTTATCAACCCTGAAACCTGTCTGATCCAGTGGAATTACAGCAAACGTTGCATCGTTCGTCCTAACAAATCAAATAATATTTTCATCGCAGCATTTACCACAGCTTATGCTCGTTTAAAACTTTTCAGCTGTCTGGAGCGTGTGCAGGATAAGATTCTCTACATAGACACAGACAGCCTGATCTATGTGGTAAAAGATGGTGAGAGTCCTCTAGAACTGGGAAATTATCTCGGTGATTTAACCGACGAATTAGGAGGTGACACCATTCAGGAATTTGTAGCAGCGGGGCCTAAAAGTTATGCTTACCAAACCAAAAATCAAAAGAACGTGGTGATCCGGGTGAAAGGCATCACTCAAACGTATGAGTGCAGCGAGAGAGTCAATTTTGACAGCATCAGAGAGCTGGTGGGAGGGTACTTAGAGGGGTCCCGACACGGTGTTATCAAAACACCGCAACACACCATAAAACGCGATAAAAAAGGGTTCGTTTTAAGAAACGCGACATTTCTTAAAAGGTTTCAGGTTGTGTATGACAAACGCAGGCTTTTTCCTGATGGTTCAACTCTACCTTTTGGTTATTAGAGTTTAAGAGACAAGGAAAAAATAAAAAAATAAAAATGTCTTATTCCAACGATGTTCAAGAGGTATACTTTGACCCTAGATTCAAATCACCTTTCTCATGTATGATCGTTGGGGCTAGTGGTTGTGGAAAATCATACTTTGTAGGGAAAATGTTGCAAAATCTTGAGCATGTGATGAATGTTGTACCGGACAATATTGTTTGGATTTTTACTTCTTTTCAACCATTATATGCTGAATTGCAAAAACTGAATAAAAATATTAAATTTGTGGAAGGACTGCCTGCTTTTTTCGATGACGAAGATTTATTCCCTGTGAATCAAAGTCACTTGGTCATTTTGGATGATGTCATTTTCCAGGCTTCTAACCACCCTGAAGTAGCCAAATTGTTCACCCAATATCGACATCATAGAAATATGTCTGTTCTATATCTCACCCAGAATGTATTTCAGCAGGGAAAATACAGCCGCACCATTAGTCTCAACAGTAATTATATGGTGCTCTTTAAGAACCCTCGAGATAAATTACAGGTGGATATACTAGCGCGTCAAGTCTTCCCATCAGCTAAAGCAAGTTTCCTGGAGAGTTTTGAAGATGCAACCAAAGAAGCTCATGGATATTTAATCGTAGATCTTACTCCTAGCTGCCCAGAACGTTACAGGTTAAGGACGGGGATATTACCCGGTGAATGGCCAGTGGTGTATGTACCTAAATCAAAGTAAGTCAGAATGTCTGCACGCATAAAAAGGAATGCTCCGATGCTCAGGGCTCTTTACCAGGCCACCCCTCAGAAGCGTAAAGATATTTTAGCTCATTGCTCACCGGATTTTCTTAAAACTTTATGTGAGATTGCTCTGAACATTCTAAAAGGAAATATTAAACTAACACCTTCTCAACACCGGAAATTGAAAAAGCAGCGAAAAATTATCAGACTGTTGGCCGATAAAAGAACCGGATTAAAGCGTAAACAGCTGGCTCTTAAAAGTCAAGGAGGAGGATTTATTCTCCCCCTGCTAGCTGCTCTGACTCCGTTAATAGGAAACTTAGTGGGCGGAATCCTCAGCAGATAGAACAAAAGCAATGGCTCTTAAAACATCTCAAAAGATGTTTCTCATCTCACCTCATCAGTTTAAACATTTGAACTCCTCAAAGACTTCAATCAGAGATGCGGCGGAGGAGGATCTGGATTCTCAAATGAGAGCCATTTTGAATGAATCAGGGCTCACTGCATACGAGAAAATTAAGAAATATGATGCTTTGCTACAAAGATCTCTATCTTTAATCAAGCAAGGTCAACTAGAAGAGCCACAGTTATCTGTGACTGTGCAGCGTACCAAGGATGATCCTGAACTTAGAAACCGTGAAGATGATTCTATTCATAAAACTACCGAATTGGATGAAACTGCTAATGAAGTTGTGAAAGCGCTTCCTGAAAGAGATCGTAAAAATGCTGAATACATTTTGAAAAAGCTGTCCAAAAGTAACAGCGGTTGGACATCTAAAGCAGAATTTGTTTATAAAGGAAATGTCACGAAAGGTTCTCATTTGGTTGATTTACTCAAAAACCTTCTGCTTCCGTTTAAAAGAAAATCCCAAAGCCTCCTGCCTGCAGGATGGACCGATTTCCTTTCCACACTGGATGAATTAAATTTCCCGGTATCGTCTGTTAATAATCCACAAGCTCGTGAACAATATTTGCGTGTCAAGACAGACGGTGTCAAAATCCCTTCCAGAAGAGAAAAAAAGAAGATTATCCTATCCCCTAAATTTGATTTTGGGGATGAGGTGACGGGTGTAAAAAGTACGCGTAAAAAGAAATTTATCTTATCCCCTAAATTTGATCTACAGAATAAGATCAGAAACAGACAAAGTACGCGTAAAAGAACAAAACCATCACGTTGGATTGCTTTTACTCCATAAACTCTCTGACAACAATTCTTTTTTTTCCAATAAAATATTTTATTAAAGAATTTTTCAGGTGTACAGTCTCTTGTTTTAATACAATAATATTAGAAAATCACGTTAACAATTTGTGACAATCTTTAAACATTTGCATAGAACATGTTCCGTGGTGAAAAGAACAAAACCTTTGGTTTTTTACACAGCGTTGATATTTTTTCACAAAATCTGAAACCATGACATCGTTTTTTTTCACATCACCGGGGTATGAATCAAGCACTTGTTGCATTGATAAACCACATGCTCTATTACATAAGTAATAAACACAATGATGACCGCAGACAACAGACAGAGTATCTTGAAGTTGATTATTATGATATATTATTTTTGAAGACCTGTCTTTCAAAAATTTTACGATGCTTGTTGGATAGAAATCAAAGTCTGGCCTAAAGCCGTAGGAGTCAAAAAACGTGGCAATCCCGTTCCCTTCCAAAGTAAGAGCTAGCCAGTGTTCTCCGGGCATGTGAGCAGGATGTGTGTTCACAATAAAATATGCGGGTCCTGCATACTCGTGTGAGAGCAAAGACAGTTCATCGCATGCCCAAACTCCGCAAAATACTTTCCCCAACAGCTGGTGTAGCAGACTCTCAAGTTGATGATTATTCATGATTAATAATAATCCACCAAAACCTCTCTTTTAGAATTGATCTCCAGAATAGAATCGTAACACGTATATACGATTAGCGTGGTCGTGTGTGGTAATGGGACTCTGAACCGGATCTCTAACCTCAAGTTTCCGTTAGAAACCGGTGATAGAGCTTCTGTGTCCTCTCCAGGGTTGAGATTAAAGACAAACAGTGAGTATCCCTGGTTAAAATCAGTTCGGTCTATGCTCAGCGGAAGGTCTTTAAGATGACGGCCTGATGCAGAGAATATGTTGTAAAATTCTCTGACCGATATTCCTTGGTTGAATTGGGGCTGGAAAGCTTTGCCCGGGATCTGTTTGCCCTCCTGGCACAGAGCCAAGTACTCAACGTCCATATGTTTAAAATGAAAAGGTGACAAGTCCCTTCTTCCTGTGAAGGCCTCGTGATGAACCATTCCCAGAACTATATACTTTGGTATAGCCCCCAAAAATAGGTTCTCCTGAGTACATATTCTTGAGTTTTCAGGGATAGAATATGTTTTAACATTAACTCTGGAAAGTGGGTACAACGCATTTCCCCGCATTAAAGCAGAAGCGTGTCCTAAACGGACCGCGGGAGAAACCGATACTTTTTTCACAAAAAGAGAAGCCCCCAAAATTTTCAATCGAAAAGTTGAGTCACGGGCTCCCATCAGACAAAATGCATCGCTGGCTCTTGTTAATTTAATCCTTAAATCCACAGAATTAAGCAGCACCCTCTCACAGAAAAATATATCAGCATGCAGTGCCCCCAACAGGTGCACTTCTCTGGACTCAGCGGTGAAGGAGGCCCTTTTATTTAAACCCTGGTTTGGACCATTATTTACAACTATAGAGTCTATGGCTCCCGCTGTATCTTTGTAAAAAAGACCTGCGCTAAATTGGCTTCTCAGCGTATCTTGAGAGAAATTAAGTAAAGTTTCAATCACTGCCCTGTAAGGGTGGGTGGAACTCGACTGAGATATCAGCCGGTCTCCCAACGTGACGTCGCATTGGGAAAATATTGTGTTAAGAGGATAATTAATTAATCCCACAGCAGCGTCATTAGCCAGGTTGCTACCATCGGCGTTGGTGATCTTGATGCGTAGATGAAGCAGGGTGTCGTTTAAGTCCAGATATTTCTCTCCTCCCGGGATCATAAATTCGATAGGACCGTTGTCCGTAAGAGCTGACAGCGGTAAAATTTCAGTGTAGACCTTGTCCTCTATAGATAGCTGAGTCATAGGGGCTGAAAATAAGTCTAATTCGGCTAAAGTGCATTCCGGTGATTTGTGATGCAAAAGAGCCATGTTTTATTGAAATATATCTTTGCTAGGAACAGAGTTCCTCGCTTTAGCCTTCCTTCTCCCGTTTGATTTCTTTCGCTTCAGTGCTCTACGTATTTGTAAGTTTCGCGCACGCTCTCCCGGTGGGCGCGTCCTTGCTCTTCTTGACAGAACCATAATTCCTGACCCTTCTTGACCCTCTTTAGAACCAGATATTTTATTCATAGCTTTGCCTAGAACATCAGTGGCAATATTGGCGGCTGCTCTTTTTAAGTGAGGTTTAGCCAGGGCGAAACCTGATTTGACTAGGGGTGACACAAATCTGAATAATCTTGAGAATACCGCCCCTATACCTCTGCCGTACATCACCGGCGCCCCATAGAAACCAGGTAACGTGCCCCCTACCTGATTATGGTAATAATGTACAAACCGGTGAGGATCATCTCTCAGATTTATCTGACTCATGTTACCTAAGATTTATACAGTTCTTCTGTTAAGGTAAATACTCTCTTTCACGCTGCGAGGGTGAGCCCGTATGAATGATGACCTTATCATCAGCCGTATTTTATACGAATGTTTCTCATCGAAGTTCATACAGTTATTATCTCAGGCTTCCTCGTGACCTCACAGGTCGAAAATGTAATTTCACGATTGCCTTTCCATAGGTAAAATTTATCGGAACGTTCTGGTCTGATTTCAGTTCTATTTGAATAGATTCGATATGTTTCCGCGCCACAGGAAGATAATCGGGGGGGTTAAAGGTTTGAGTGATTATATCACCGAATTTACCATCCACTTTAACCGTACGCAGCAAAGGAGCATAACTATCCCCCACTATTTGCTGTTCGACCACGTCGCTGTAACAATAAATCATGTAAAATCCTGCTTGCATGTCCGTTGGTTGAGAAGCTTTTCTATCAAAAGTTAACCATTTTCCAGGTTCCATGCCGAGCATGTAAGCAATCGGAGCATGGAAACGTATTTGATATTGTCCTCCTGCTTGAAAGAATAATTTATTTACGAACGCGTAAATCGGTTCAAAGTAAATGTCGGATTTTATTTCTCTAAGGATAGGTTCGATTTCTCCAACCAGATGTGTCGTGTTTTTGTAGTGTCCGGGAGTAATACTTTGCCGAAACACCTTTTTCACTTTTCTTTCCCTCCATTCAAAGTAAGCTGATTCTTCCGGGACATTATACCAGGTGTGAGGATAAGAAATCTCTGTCAAGGCAACTTGCCAGGAACCTTCTAAATTAATATGCTGCGCTAAATTCACACGAAAACTTGAAATGGTATTATCCTTAAAAACATTTAAACCCGCGTTTGAGGGTAAAGTAACGTAGAACCCTTCAATTTTTATAGTTTTAATACTTGCATGGTAGCTGTGGTTGTAGCTTTTCACCAAGTCTTGCACAACATCGACGTAACGACGGGTATTATTAGCGGTGAAATATCTCCACATTCTTGTTTTTAACGTACGATTAAACCTTTCAATCACTGAGGCTTTTGTTTCGCTTGCTGTGGCAAAATGCTCAATGCCGTGCTTTTTCATTAAAGCTTTAAATTTTTGGTTAAAAAATTCTTTACCCGCATCTGTTTGCAATTTTTTAGGAGTCTGACTATCTTTGAAAATGGATGCAAAGGCTTTTACCACTTCATCCGCAGTCTTCCTCTTTAAAATTCGTACGTATGCTCTTTTAGAAAATATGTCAATGACTGTTAATAAGTAATTATAACCATCATTTTCCTCAGTCAAAGCTTGCATGTCACAAAGGTCTGCTTGAAACTGTTTTAAAGGCCTCGTGACAAAAACTCTGTTTCTTGGGAAATTTATGCGTGCAGGTTTATGCAAAGTATAAGTGTCTTGTTCCGATAAAAAACCTTGTACTTTTTCCACCTTAACCTTCTTTCCCGTTTCATCCTCCAGACCTCTTTTCAGTCTCTCTATTCCTCCTAAACTACCGGGATGTGATGGAGTGTAATATACCGTCTTCATTAACCTTTTCTCCGCCATCCTTATGTCAACTGCTTTGGTGAGCGGATGTTAAATAATGAGAAAACAAGATCATGGTACAAAGGATTTATTCTTCCTTTAATAGTAAGAAATCACAAACAGTACAATTATTTACTAGAAATTACAATTAAATGTTTTAACGATAATACGTGTATAAAGATATATTTAATGCTAGTCAATCAGTCATAAAACACAGGTAAAGGATAATGAATAAAATACTTAAACATGCTAAATAAGATGAAAAAAAAGGATAATAGATGTACGAATTAAATACTTAAACATGCTAGATAAGATGAAGAAAAGGATAATACTTAAACTAAATCTATAGAACTAGAAAAATACAAGTCAGAACAGAAGAGAGATTACTTTTCATTCAGAGTGTAACACTCTGAAACAGAACGAAGCTGGTTGAGTTTTTCATCAGTGGACATGCTTTGATACATGTCGTTAATTGCAGTCTGGATTCCGAATGCCGATTTCAGTTCGTGTAAAACTGTTTCTGCAATCATCTTCACTTTTGCATCCTCAACCTGTATGTGGCGCTGTTTCAGCAGTTTCTGGACAGCCGGTATGAATCGTGGAGTCAGGAGTCGCTGTGTGATGCGATGAAAGTGGAGTTGGTAATATTCTTCCTCCGGTATTTCCAGGCACTGATGCTGTCGCTGGCTTGGGTGATCTGTTTTGCACCCGTAGCAGGTTTCCTTGACATATTTGGCACAAATTAAACTGAATAGATGTAGTAAGGCTGTTTTTACACCACCAATCAGCGTGCTCGGTATCCATCCATCAATTTCATCTTCTTGTTGAATTGGAGAAGGTGGAGGTTCAGAGTAGCCGGTTGCATGCTCTCCAGAATTCTCTGCTGCCGGTGCTGGGGGTTGGGGGTAGATGGAAGCAGGTTCCCCAGAGTACTCTGCTGCTGCTGCTGTCGGAGGGATACCCTCTTCAGCTAGAGTACTCGGTATCAGAAATTTTGTAGGAGAGAGTGCCGGAGATGATGCTGATGAGGAAGAGTATAAAACAGGAGAAGGCGGGTAATATGGACCCATGTTGTAGCTTCCAGGAGACGGAGGAGTGAAGAGGCTCTCTGTAGAATAACTGGGCTCACCCCAGTTTGATCCCCATAGTCCATAGCTCCTTACTTCTTCCATTCTAAAGGTCTGGTGTCAGAAGTCCCCGCAGCGCTCTCATTATATAGGGTAGAGGGGGGGCGGGTCCTCAGAAGAGGGTCGGGCCAGAAGAGGATGGTAGGACAGGAAATGTCAGAGTTTTCTTCACTGACAAAATATCGAGCCAGCAGCGAGATTTTCGGAACAGTTCTGAAATCCGATCCCCGACTTCCGTCATTTTCTCAGACCAGGCCTCAAATGGGAGAGCCAGCATGGTTCTGAATACACCACAGTCCACATTGAAAGCCTCCAACACAAACAGGTCTGGGGAATTCAGGCTCTCGCCCCTCCGTCTGCTCGCCCTTAAGGACCAGCGCCCAGATTCTGTAGTTTTCGATTCCCACACTGCGCTGAAGAGAATTTGTCCCTTTCCAATTTCAGTATCAGTCGGGAAACACTGTCTTCTGGTTTTCTTTGCAGATCGAGGTTCAGCCTCATCTTCTCTTGTATTTCGCTCTAAGACCAATTCCATATCTTCATTGGCACGAGGAATTGCAAGCCTTAGCACTGCCCAGTCATTATAGGTGAGGCTGCATGTATCCGATATCGGTGAAAGCTCCTCATCCTTGTCCAGCTGGTACAGGTAAAGCTCTCCGGTCTCATAACGGAAAACATAACCCCATGACCCCCATAGACCATGAGGTTTTAAAGACCAGTCTGCCTTGAGGGATCCAAGTACCGGGCTCTGCACGCGGCACAGATAAAATTTCGATTTCTTTGGGGCATCCGCTCTAGGCCCGGAGTTGTCATAGATGGATATCGGGGTCTCGCATAGAAGAGACGTTCCGCCTGTCACTATTTCTCTTTTATCCACAGTATTTGAGGCAGATGCATCAGGTGACGAAGGTGAGCTTACAGGTTTATCCAACACTGGGCCCAAATCCGGTTTCACTGCTATTGGGATCTCATATACAACAGCACGTTCTTCTTCAGCAAGCAAGTATTTGTTCATTAACGGTGTTGACTTCATCATCTTAGCGAATGTCTTAGGGCTAGGTAACTTCGAATCCGTATCAGCTGATGCAGAGGAGGTAGGTCCATTTTTCTCAGCAGCAGGATGAACTCGTTTAGTTCCATTCATTGTAAAGTTCTTGAACAACTCTTACAAGTAGAGTGCTTGATTTTTCCAGCATTACTTATAGCAGAAACAGTAAAGGTCAAACCCCCCTGTCTCGGTTTCTATTGGTTGAATTGAAATTAGCGGGAATATATTGTAACACGTGCTAAGCACGCTGAGGTCATGAGACATCCGGGGGGTCATGTGACCGGATGGGGGGAGGGGCATCATGTGACCGGATGGGGGGAGGGGTATCATGTGACCGGATGGGGGGGGGGGGGGGGGGGGGCATCATGTGACCGGATGGGGGGAGGGGCATCATGTGACCGGAAATTAAAATCAATTAGTCACGGGTCATTAATCACTCATCCATCAAACTCCGATTAAAATTTGACAGAAGGGTGCCTATAGAGTCTCTCTGGCGCCAAACATAGAGTCAGTTGTAAACATGACAAGAAAGCAAGAACGCCAAACAACGAAGCACGAGTAGACACTTTTAGGTTAAGCGAAGTCGAGCTCCTTTGTGTCACAATAGGTTATGAAATTAAAACTACAAGATGAACATGTACTCAACCATTGTCGTTGTTGGGCTAATACCTCAAAATCTTTACAAAAAAAGTCGTTTTCGCACTTGAGAAATTTTCAATCTAGAACCTGTTAAAAAAAATGTTAGGGTCCTCAAAAATGTTGTTTCCGCGTGGACGAACTGTTTATAACCTCCTTGCAGTCTCATAAAACAAAGAAAAGAAAAAAAAACAAACAAGAACCTTCCCGTCTGGACATTGGCCTAACATTAATTTGAACGAGAAAAGTCGAGTCAAGCTCCATCCATGCTCACCATGTGGTTAATTATAAAGAGAGAACAGGACAAAGTCATTCTGTTAAAGAATAAAGATGGGCTCTGAAAGCAACAAGAGTCTTCCACTGACTACAAAGAGAGAGAGACGGGGAGAGAGAGATGGATTACCAGATTTAAATACAAGAATGTCAGAAAAAAATCTCAAAGAGAAGCTGAATCTGTGTCTCAAAGATGTTGGAGACCGCGTTGATGAGCGCCGAATTCGGAAAATGAAAATATCCTTCAGAATGGGATCAACAATAAGCCTGTGTTCCTGTATTCAGCTGTGCTCTTTGTAAGAAAGAACTGCATCAAAATCAGGCTTTTATAAAAACACTAATAAACTAAAATATTGCTTATTGACACCGAAAGCTTCCAGAAATGCAAAAACAGGCCAATAAAGGAACCGCTTGACACGCAGACGAGATGAATCCTTTACAAGAACCGAACTTCCTGTTGCCGCTCTTGGCTACATCGTGACATGGGTATGGAAATTCAGTTCACATCCGCTCATTCTGTTCCTATTGTTCGGCAGGAGCACAATCAGGTCGTTCATTTGCGTTTGGCCTCTTAACACCAGAAAACGAGTCCACTTCACAGCGGCGCCACATGTGTGCTGCGAAGAGTTCAGCAGCCCGCCAAGAAAAAGCGGTAATTTCAGCAAAACAAACAGCAGGAAAAAAAAAACCCGAAGAAAAAGAGGCATTGTGAAGAATAAAGAGACCCGCGCTGGGAGCGCGCGCAAATGAGCCCAGCTACTGGGGCTGCTGGTCCCACGCTGCGTCCTAAAACAGAGAGGGGAGTTCTTGGTGTTAACCTCACCTACTGTCATTACCCTACCTGTGGGCATCGGCGCTCATCTGTACACACAGCGTGCCGAAACGTGGGTGGAGGGAGTGGGGCGCTAAGCAAAACAAGCTTAATCAACGAGCACAACAGTTTTCTCTTTCTTTCTGTGCGGCTGTCCTAATCAAATCAAGGAATGAGATTGATTTCACGAGGTGCAGATGGATTCCGTAGCAAGTCTAATTCAATGTGCCGCCTCTCCACTATGATGCGTGTTTTCTCGGCCCAGATGGCGCTGCTCGGGTTTGTGATTCACGTTTTAGTGTTTTATCCTCTCGCGCTCTCCTTTCTTTCACAAGCTTTAGATTTTTTTTTTTCCCGCCTTTCTTCGCTCGCGGTTTAGCCACGAAGTAAACGAGCGTTGACGTGGACGAGTGTCACAAACTCATCTGTCAAGCAGCTGATGGTGTGATCTTGATAAATGTAGGGAGCAACACACACGCCCACTGGTGAGTTTCGTGGTGCAAGTGTCGAAGAGTGAAAGCTAACTGAATCAGTAAATGAACAAGTTACCAGTCTCAATGAAACCCAAAGTCGTTCGTACGCGGGGAAGATTTAGCTGTAAACGCTACAAGGTTAGGAGAAGTTGGTGAAAGCTCAATGAAAGGGCTATATTAGTGTGTTCACCAATCTAATAAAGGTTTCATAAGTCACAAATTATGTTCCACATATTCTGCCTTTAGTGTGAAATAACTTTTCATTTTTGAAGAGGCTAAACTTTCAAGTTTTTAAACCAGAGCAAATTGAAGATGCTCAAGGGCGTGAAAAATTGGGTAGTTATTTGTCAAATCGGAAGCCAAACACCTAAGTATAAATTTATAAAGTACGTTTATATTTGGAGTCACATTCAGTTGCAGTAAACTCTGTCAAAATTCACCAAATGTATGTCACCAACAGATATTTTATGCCAACCATTTTTGTTGATAAATGTTAAGGAAGAAAGTACGAGTTGTGTGTGACGAACCAAAGGGTGCTAGTTGTTAGCCTATGAATGGCTATCTCTAGCTAATCTAATGCTAACTCTAGCCTGTCCATGCTAATAGTCAGCAGAGGGGGTAGGTGGTGGGTGACCAGGCTAGGCATGCTAATTACCAGTCTCTCCAAAGTTAGCGCAAATGAGTTATCGCTTTCTGAATTGCCTTCACCGGCCACTCCATTAATGGTGCTGTCCGATCAGTAACCAGCTTTGGTTACTGAACAAGGAAGTAGCCACTTCTACTCCTGTAACAAGGAAGTAGCCACCGCTGGGGGCGTAATAGTCTTAATTTTGGTGCCAATATCATGCTGGCTAAAGTATCAACCAGTCAGCAAAAACACTTGGTCAATATTGGCTGTTTCAGGATGACACTGGCCTTAAACACACAGTTGAAGTGTGCGTCAAATGTCTTAATCAAGAGTCTGATAGGGAATTTTTGAAGAGAGCTAAACATTAGGGTGATGGCACAGAGGCTTTCCTACTTCAAAGACTTAGAGATCATCATAAAGGATAAATGGAGACATGCAAAACACTTTCAGGAACTATGAAGACTGTTTGGCTGCTGTAATAGCCAATAAATCCTTTTGATTATTGAAAAGGGTATAATTAATTTTAGAAATGACATTTTTTGTTCTAAAATAAATTAAAACTAAGACATTTGTTTTTTTAAACCCACAATGACCCTCTTTGTATATCTTTTGGGAAATGCCTGTTTTGTTTCCTATGAGAAATAAACTTGTTGATTCAATGAAAATGCCTTCACATCTATCTGTTGGGTGCATGAATCTCTATAACTGTATACTTTTCTTCATATTACAGTTAAGCATAAGTATCTGAATGATCTAATACAGCCTACACTCTTGTCTATGCTCTTTTCATGGTTATGTAAAAGTCTTGGAGAAATAATTATATATTACCATACCATACCAATGGCGATGTTGTCGACTCATACTGTAGAGACATCAAGCACGGAAGACACATATTCTGTATAAATGTGAACAGTTATGGAAAAATAAAGCACTTCACAGTGAGTTAATGTCTTACAGCATGTATAATTAAACAGAAACAAACCTGATCAAAAACGAAGCCAAACCTTGTCGATGAAACATCCAAATTCAGATTTCCCTTTGCCCTCCAATAAGCCTAATTCCAAATGTATTTCATATAGAGTATATATAGACATGCTCAAATTTCCATAATTGGGAGGGCACGCAGCGGCGGAGCCACTGTGCGAGGCTTATTCCTGTGGAGAAATGCAGATGTGCTCCACTGTGCCTGTTGGAGCTGTCAAAGTCATTGTTCTCAACCTGAGAAGTCTTGCAAATTAGCTGGTTCCAATGCCAGCTGCCGGCGCCGGCAAGGCATGCATTGCTGGTGTGGAAGGCTTCTGCAGGTAGCGAACACAATGACTCTTCTGTATGGAGGCTTGGGTAATGGGCTCTGACAGCTTTAGCTAAGCACTTTTGTTTGTCTTCGTGCAAGTTCTTCCGCGGTGCTCTTTGTGAAGAATGGCACTACAGGCAACTGCATTATTACGTTTATTGCGCGCGCGCCTTAATGAAACGCCGTCGCTCCAGTCCCTGTTTTTCCAGTGCGAATTGCAATTTTTTATTCTTATTTTTTTACCCGAGCAGAAGTTAAACTTTTGCTGATTTATTTTTTTCTTCTGCACAAGAAACTCACGGCAACTTCCAAACTTATTTTCCCCCCGTTACTTATCTCATTAGTGCATCTCTTGCTTTTCTTTCAATGCAGGTTGATGGAAAACAGGTTTTGCTCATGCCTTGGAATAAAAGACAGTGCAAATGAGGGCTTTATTGGCCATATTAATAATCATCTGCGCCTTTTCCCTTTGAGAGGCCTGTGATATCGAGTATCATTAGACATGCAAATAACAGCTCCATTTTCCCGTCCCTCGGATTAGGACGGAAAGAGAGAAAAATGAAGAAGAGGCATGGCGGTGGCAGAAACAATTAAGCCATCCTCTTCGCGGAAGCACTTGGCAGCCGGCTTCAGACTGGTAAAGGGGGGAAAGCGGGTGGGAAGTGGGGGGCGGCCGGGGGTCCACTGGCTGAGCGAGTCAACACGTTTTGCCGAAACGAGCATGCAGTTGCACCGAGCGTCGCTTTAAGATGTCAGATCACCTTGGAATGGATGCCAGACACCAGCACAATCGTGTCGTGATGCCACTGCTCCGAAGTGGGGTTGTGCAGAAAAACCGAGAGGCAGAGGAGAACAAAAGGAGCAAGAAGAGGAGAGGAAAGGTAAACAAGAGGAATGAGGCAGAGAAATCTGGATTTCTTTCATTGTGGCGGACAGTGACAACGTGTTCCTTTTATCTCTGCACCTCATTCCAGATGGGTGGCTATACACTGCACTGACACTTCTCACTGGCTTGGTCCTTTTGCTAAAAGACTCAGACTATTAATTGCAGGTTCACTTTTTAGGCTGAATGAAAAAAAAAAAACGGGTTAAATGTACATGCAGTGCTTTGAAAAAGTACAAGTACAGCTAAAAAAATATTAATAACCTGGAAAAGTTCCTGATTTTTTATCTCTTATCTCAGGAAGCGAAGCTATTATATTATCTAGATCCATCCATCTTCATTATCTGTTAGCCATAATCATCACAATTACTAGAAATAAAGCCTTGAAATATTTCACTGTGTATCCAGTGTATCTACTATATATACCATATGTTCCAGGCTATAAGTCACAGGCTATAAGTTTTATTCAGAGTTTGGCTGGTTCTGCAACTTATAGTCCAGAACGACTGATATGTGTTTTTTTCCCCCTTTTACTGATGACTTAAATATTCATTCATACTGACAGACATGAACCACGGATTAAATGTTACCGTCTGCAGCCACAAGAAAAGCTGATGGCAGGCTGAAAGCTAGAGATGGAGGAACGACTCCACAGTTGGGTACATAAAGAAAGTTCTGCCAGTGTTCTGACAATCTGTGCTCCCTCATCAGGTTTTTCTTCCGTAGCACGTTTAGATGTCTATTTCTGTCTGTCAGTGAGCCCTTTCAAAACTGCTGGAACACCTGATGAAGCTTGTGAACGTAACGCAGCAGTTACGTTTGCACACTGATAACTGCAAAGGGGATGAAAATCAATAACTTTGCAGGCAGACCTTAGTGATGTTACCGCTTCATGCAACAACAGCCTCTATCATGCCAGTTTACCACATGCGTCTCCGCTCTGCTGCGCACTTCGCTGGCAGACTGGAGATGTTCCTGACCGTCCTGACCTCCAGCACAAACATCAGTGTGTCAAAAACCGCCAGCAGACTTCTGAGCCAAAGTCAACTTTGTTGAGTTTATTTCCAATAAACTCACAGAAACTATATGTCATTAAGGTCATATCATACTACTGTATTTTCTGACTGAAGTGCAGAAAATATGGTGGTATGCAAGTTTCACTTTCCAAAATAAGGGACAAAGTGAGAATTATCATCCAGAATACACGTGAAACAGTGGTAAACCTTCTCATTAGTGGCCATCCTACCAAATTACTCCTGGAGTGCATCAACAATTCATCCAGAAGGTCAGAAATGATCCCAGAAGCATATCTATAGCACAGCAGGTCTCACTTGATGACCAGAAACAAATTGGTCTATTTACGCCAAAACACCTTGATGAGGCCATAACTTGAGAAATGTGGGACCTTTTGGAAGGTGCGCATCCTGTTAAATGTGGTGTAAAGCATCATCATATTGAGTATAATATCCTGGAGCTGCTTTAGTGAGTCAGGAATGGATGTTTTGCTGTAATTGAAATCACCATGACTTCCACCTTGTCTTAGAAAACCCTGGAGGAGAATATCTGGCTATTTTGTGACCTTAAACTCAAACGCACTTGGGTTAGTCAGCAGAACGATCCAAAGCACACCTGCTTCTGCTTTCTCAGATGGTTGGTCCAGGCTAGTTTGCAACCTCTATATCGTTTTGAAGCCTGGTTGAACCAGCAGTTGGAAACACGCATAATATGCATTTTGTTTTTTGGGACAAAATGCATATTATAATATGCATTTTTGAATGCATGAGAGAATTTTGAATTTCACTCAAAATTCACATTACAATTAGATAGAAATGGTGGTACAAGCAGTCATCACTTTCCAGTAGTAATTCCTGTTTTCCATTGAGTCCAATTGGTTTGCATAGCTTATTTTCCTTTAACTGAGATCATTTTAGAAAACTGCTTTTTGTATTTACTCAGCTTTTCTTTGATATTAAAATGAGCTTAATGATCTGAAACATTTAGCTATGCAAAAAAATAGTAAGGGAGCAAATGTATAACTAAATATATATATATATATATGTTTTTTTTTAAGGTAGTTACTCTTCTCTGTGCTCGCCTTGAAATTGCCTCTCATAACCCATTTCCCTGATTCCCCTGTTACCTTCACTTCATTTCCAAGTTATCCTCATCTTTCTACATCTTGGTACCGCTTAACGAAGCTTCCAGTGGTAGAAATAAATCAATCCCTGTCTGGTAAAAGGTTACCAAACAAAAAGTAAGAAAACAGGCTAGGTCTTGGGGGTATTAACCAGCAGCAGAATAATAAGGATTCTGTTGAGATAAAGAGAAGGTAGGTCCTCTCTGTATGTTTTATAAAGCATAGTAAAATATTCAAGGTGTGAAATCTGCAGGAGATAAAACAGATGAAAAGGCAGACTGTGTTTAGTTCATCGTCCCGGGCCATAAGGGCAGCGGTAGAGTGTCTAGGTCACTTCCTCTCTGTTTTCTGCTTTATCACTCCTCTCTCTCTCCCTTCACTGCGTTCAGTCTTACCATTGGTAATGTCAGCAGGGATTTCACGGCACGGTGCCGGTGCATCGGCCGGGCCGTGCATGTCTCCCTACCTGCGATTTACATCAGAGAGGAGGCTCGGGGGGGAATTCTCCAAGCCAGCACAGGAAAGGATGGCAGTGGAGGTGAGGCAGAGGGATGAGGTGAGGCGGATGAGGCTATTGCCCTTGGGCCTGACATAGTAAGGCACTCCAACAATGACTTCGTCCGTCACTCGACTGAGAGACGTTTTCACAGTAAACTCTACGAGCATGAGCGCATGCAGACCCGCCGGCTTCAATGTCACTCTGTTCTGACGGCAAACAGGTTGGGTAGTTATGTAGCTGTAAGTTTACAACAACATGCACTTATTAAGGCTGCTTACTTTAAACCAAACTATTCTGTATAACTAGTAACTAGTCTTGGGCTGGTATGAGATTTCACCAGTATTACAGTGATATTTATACAAATAAGTAAAACAACCAATGTCATGATTTCTGTGTTTATTTAAAACCATAAGCAGCAATTACTTTTACTCAACAATAAAAATATTGATATAAAAAAATTGCACTCTCCAGATCTCAGCCAAGCTTCCTCCCTACTGGGATGAATTTTCTGAGTTCTAGTTTGGTTTAACTAGGGACGTGTTAAAAATGTGAACACAATCACTTTTGTCACACTTAAAAGTGCAAACTGGAACCTTTGTATTGTGTTTCTAGTACGTCCGTAAATCTGATACACATCCGCTAACAGCAATGGACGGTTGAGCCTCTACTCTTGGCCCAATTGGGCTTAAACTTTTGTTTAAAAAATAAAATAAAATCCAATAGGATGCTGGAAAAGACATATGTATTTTTATTTATTTATTTTTATATATAAAAAAAGAGTTTTGAATTAAAAATGTTCTTTGTTTTGTTGCTTTATTTTTCACATGAAATTATTTATGGATCCAACTTGGCAAAATGTTTGAATCTAGTCCCACCACCAGTTTTTACACTGGTAAATGTTATGGAAGAGAGAAGGAGCCAAAAACTGGTTCTGGGAAAAGATTCATATAGCTGTTGGAGGCGCTGTAGACTGAGAAATGCCGTGTCACTGCATGTTTTGTGTCAATTCTCAAACCTGTCAAGAATCATTTTGGCTAAAAATAAAAAAATATCAAAAATTCCTTCATTACGCCACTGTATTGGCTTTGCCTCGATTATTGGTTTGTTTTATTCAGGCCGTCTGGTGTCTGTGCGTATCTTAGAACCTCTAATTTACGAACACGTTACAAATCTATTTATTTCATCTGGAGACCTGAACAACTGACCCTTACTTTCTCCTGCAGCATTCACTGTGTGTCCTTCATTATGGCAGATTGATAGCATCCTGCTGTTGCTCACCATTAGCCCTACAGGCCTTAAAGGCTGCGACTGTCAGCTGCTCAGAATGTCAGGAGGGAGTGTAAACATGTGTCTCTGTTGTCTTCCCGATATGTGATACACCGTCTGCTCTGCTCAACCCTGTCAAGGATTTTGTCACTCAATTCCACATGTTGACTTTACGCCAAGTGTGTCAGTGTGAAAGGCAACACTAATTGGCTGTCTGTGGGTCTAGAATCACCTTTTTGTGTTGTTCTGACATCAGCTGTGCTTCTTACTCAACGATTTAGACCAAATGTTTAGGAAATCTGAATTATCAAGAGCTGGTTTAAACTGAGGAGGATGTTTTTTTTCAGAAATGGAAGTATATTAAAAAACAAACTAGCTAATATTTGTTTGGTAGTGTCAGAATTGGTTTTAAGAATTGTTCTTGACAAATGATACTTTTGTTAATTTAGTTTTGTTATCTTTTGTACATTTAGGCTAATACTAACCCTGGTTAAAAATAAAAAAACAAAAAACAGCTCCTTACTACGATTTGCTTCGTATAAAGAGTCTGAACCATCAGCTATTGAGAAACGATTGCTTGCTGGCGGCATGGACTCCGTTGAAGTTCGAAACGATTGGATAACATCCAATCGTTGTCCAATGTAGTTCCAATGTAGTCCAACTCTACATTGGACTAGCTAAACACTAGGGTTTAGCTGTTAGCCCAATGAAGCTAACTGGAAATTGTGTGTGTTGTAAACAATCCCATAAGGAGTAAGGCCATGACATCAATGCCAGCAATAAAATATCTTAAACATTGATGTTATTCCGATTTTAATTGCTGAACATTTGGATGGGTGGCTAACATGAATTACCTTCAACGCTTTGTTTGCTCTGTCTGCTGATTGGCCTGGTAGAAACTAGAGAAATCGAGCTCAAAGGGAGAAATCCCAGACGGCGTGCTAAGGGGAGATGAGAAACGAGCGGAAGTGCGCAGGAACGCAATGACCAGGCTAGTCCGACACTGCTAATGGTCAAATATTCATCTATAATACACAGTAATTTCTTACAGTATCCTCTACACTACTTTTGAGATTAATGACACAGCCCAGATAATTGTGAGCTACTAAACTTTAAACATTCTGGTGTGATTTTCTAAGTTTGCTGAGATAGCACACATAAAGAACATCAGATCAAAGGTCTCTGGCAGCCTCACTTGCAACTGGACAGTATTTTATTTTTGCCTTCTTCTCTGTATATTTACTCCTCGGTTTCCTTTGTTGCCTGAGTGATTCTTATTGCTGTAATCCTCTCTTTTCCTGCGACTCTTTCACCAAAGCTTTCCATTACTTTGAGCTCTGCCTCAGTTCTGTCTGCTTCCTGAAGTCACGTTTATGGACCTTCTGGTTTCCTGACTGTCTTGGATTTTTACAAGATATTCAGTCTTAAAATGTTGTGTACCAAATGTGGCAGGAGTGGCTCAGGAAGTTGTATGGAATTCATACAACTTTGTCGGCATCAGGAGACTCGTACTTCAGGGTTTTAAACGGTTTCTGTGGCTTTAACACTGGAAAAATATCAAACAGCGTTTAAATTAAAGGTATGACTAATTATAATCTGCATTTTCAAAGCTCTCTAATGTAGTGTTGGACTATATCATCTAAAATACTCCATGAGTGTGATCAAATTTGAAATAGGTTTTATCTAAATATGCCCAAAAAGACATTTTTCCAAACAGCAAAATAAAAAGCCAACTTTAGAACATAATAGTAGCAATAATAACAACATTAAGTTAGATAAATATGTTTTTCCAAGTCCAGATCTGCTGCAAAATCACATAAAACCCTAATTCAAAAAGTACAGAACACTGAAATGAAATATTTGTGGGACCCCTGTGTGACAGTCTTCCTCGCGGTTTCTTCTGACTGTTTATTTTGAAACAGTTTAAAGACAAACTGTAGGAAGGAAATGCTTCTACTAACAACTTCTTACAGGAAACAACATGGGGACAGTCAGGAAGTCAACACAGCCACCGCTTTCTTCAACGGTTTGCAGTACAACCAGTACTTTTTTTTTTTCTCCCTTTAACTGAGAGGAGGCAACCTGAAAACAGGACAACCAGTCAAAACTGGCTGAAAATAATTTCCATATAGCTATATTTTTTATTATTATTATTTTTTGTCCCTCCAGACGTGGCAGAAAATTTGCTCAACCTAAAACCCGTTTCACATGTCCGGTCCCAACCCGCGCGCGCTCTCTGTTCCACGTGTTAAATCCGTCGCGCCGTCGTGGCTGTCATGTCCGGAGCTAACGAGTCGCGACACGACGTTGAGGCGACATGCCGTTTGTCTCCCGTAATAAGACATGAGAGCCCGAAGACATCTGAAGGAAGTCAGCGCTGCTAAAACACTTCTTCCTGGAAAGACGCACAGTAAGGCTTGCCAGGAAGAGCTTTTTATTTATTTATTTAATTTTGTGTGTTTTTTTCTTCTTCCTTTCTTTTTTTTTTGCCTGTGCATGTTGGTGTGTGTGTGTGTGTGTGTGCGGGCGTGGGTGGGTGTGTGTGTGCGAGTCAATGAATGTAAGCACACTTGCCTCACGTCCCGGCGGCAGTGTGTTCGTGTGACGGATTGGTGTGGTTGTGTGCACATCCTAGCTTGATAAAATGCTCAGAAAACACAAGCTGTATGATGCGGTTTTGTGTGTGTGTGTGTGTGTGTGTCCTGATACAAGTCCCCCACCCCTCTCCCTCCTGCAGCTGACTAGTAGATAGATGCTGGCTGTCACACCTGCCTGACTTTGTTCCTGCCAGATGCGGAGGGGTCGCGGGGGAAAGAGCCCAAACACTCATCAATCTCAACCACTGTCCAACGTTCTCTGGGCTCCTGCGACGGCGCTCCAATATCCATTTAGCCGCTCCAGATGCTGGCAGGAATGCTTACGCGCACAGAAATGGGGTGGCCAAGCCTACTGACCTGCATCATCAGTATGAGTGGATGATCAAAAGAAAAAAAAGAAAGAAATCAGAGGACGCCACAGGACGGGGAGATCTGTGCGGTAAAGGAGCTTGTGATAAATGAGCATTAGACGTTGTGCTAACTCGCAGGTTGTCATTCTCAGTAGGCTGGCAGTAGAAGTAACTAAATTTGGTGTGAGACCTAAATACTGCTATTTGTAAGCTTCAATACAAACCAGAGGTCCATTCTTTTAATAACATTAACGTCTCAGTGGAGGAGCTTTAGAGTCAATTTGTAAAGTTTGTGCTTCTCAAGTACAAGTCCAGTCATTCTCCATTTTGGTTGTATATTTATTCGCAAATGACAGTGCATTGTAACACTTCTTTATATTTTGTGTGGTTCCACATTTTGCTACAGGCTCAAACTTCAGCGCATTTCATTGGGATTTGTGTGAAACAGCGACATGGAGTAAGAGACGATTGTTTGTTGGCCAATGCACTTTTCGCAGAGAATGCTAAAATAGAAGTTATGCTAAAATGAAACGCATGCTAACAGGGAAGTCATGGCAAACAATCATTTATGCTAAAAAGGATCTTAAACTAAACTATAATTTATGCTAACAAGGAAATTATGATAACACATACGTTGTTCTGAAACAAGTTTTGCTAAACTAGAATTTATGCTAAGAAGGAGCTATGCTGAAATAGCATTTGTCCTTAAACAGAAGTTATTTTTAGCATAATTTCCATTGTGGCTGTTATATTGACCCCTCTCGGCTATGATAGAAACAAAAAAGAATTGATCGCCTTCAAAACTTTTCATAAGTAACTGTCTTGTATGTGACTTGCATTTGTATTCAGCCCATTTATCCAGTGCAATCACTTCCTTTATGAAGTTAACTAGTTAGTAAATACTCTGACAGTATATCAGTGTAATTTATTCCAGGGAATAAATGGTGAACGTATCTGAGGTAACCAGAGGAAGAGTTCAAAACGTAACTTTTTAGCCTACACCATGCAAAATTCACAATGTATATCACTTAGAAACACAGGAATGGAAGCATCATGCTGTGGGCTTTCTTATCGTCAGCAGGGACAGGAAATCTGGCCAGAGTTCAAAACACGGCCATCTTAAAAGAAAGCCTTGTGACTAGGGTGTAACCTGAGCTACAATGGAATGGTTTAAAACAGAGCTAATTCAGATGTCGGAATGGCCTAATCAAAGTACAGGCCTAAATTTAAGTTGAATATTACGCCCTACCCAATATAGCTAAAGTTTGGTTCTTTACACACAAAAAAAACACTGAAGTTTGTGGCTGTAACGTGACTTAACGTGGAAAAGTTCAGGCGGTATGAATACTTTTAGCATGCTCACCTTTAGCCACTGAACCCTGGGTGGCTCCGTCAGTCATGAGACGTGCGCCCCGACAGATTTGAGCATCATACGGCAGAAGCAGGAAAAGCAATTTCCATCATTCTGGCTCGCGCCGAGTTTTAGCAATTCCCTTGATAGGAAGCGGCAGTCGTGAGTAGCCAATCCGCTAATGGGAGTCAGGGAGATGGAGATAGCAAATATAAACCTGACAAATAAATCTTATCCTGCTGGAGTTTTTCTTTTCTTTTTTTTTTTTCCTTTATCCCAAGCCAAAAAAAAAACAAAAAAAAAAACATAAAAATGTTTTTAATGAGCTTGCTGCCTCTGAAATATTTATGGGGAAAATATGCGGCGGCGGACAAACACACTGAGAGGAAAGTTAAGCGAGATGGAGAAAAAATAAAGAAGACTAGTTACTGTGTAATGTCTTTGGGAAACGGCGGATAATTCAAGTGCTGCTGTAATTATTGGTCACCTGCTGCTGCGGCGGGTCGCGTGTTTCAGAGGCATGTTTTCATAAAGCATTTTTTTCCCCCCTTTCATTCAGTGTGGGGACTCATGGTGGTAAAATGTGCCTCAGACAGTGACTGTGCGAAATTACCGCCTTCCTCTCAGCTGTGTCTCCTCTGCATTTCCACACTCAGCTCCCCCTTTCCTACCTTTTTCTTTTTTAGTTGTTAATTCCCTTCCCTTTCCCTCCCAGCGCTCTGTATCTCCTGAGGATGGCGAAATAATGTACACAAACATAAGAGGCAAGCGCCCGTGTTGTTTATGGTGGGAATGAGGAGAAAAGATTGTGAGAAAAAGAGAGAGAGAGAGAGAGGGAGGAAGAAATCATCACAGTGCGCATTTCCATTTCCGCACCCACTTTAATTGTGCAGAAATCAGAAAGTGGGGAGAATTCCCCCTCAGTATGCAGATGCACTTTGATGCTGTCACTCACGCGGCGTGCGGCTTTTGATTAGGCTTGTCTCTTTTGCACTGGAGGCTCATGACCACGCTTGGCAACCAGGAGCCATTAAAATTCCAGCGACTATGGCTCCCCCCTCCGTCTCTCCGCGTCTTTTTTGTCTCCCGCTCGCTCCCAACTGGGTCACCCCTCTGTGAAAGACTGGATGCTGAAGGTAACTCTGCTAATAAGTTGCAATTGTAATGCAAAGAAAAGAAGGGGTTGGAGTATTGGAAGAGGAAGAAATAAAAAAACATGAATTAAATAGGTGAAAACTCCGGAGGAGAATGATTTTAATATTGGTATATTACTTAGCGAACTTGGGTAACTTCCACAGAGTGTGGAGCAAACTCTGGAGAAGAAGAAGGTAGAGCCCGTTATATTTTTAGTTTCTACATTAGTTAATACTTTTATTGGCCTTAAATGAATAAGTATTTTTCATCCATTTAAAGAAGAACTAACAAGCTGAATAAATATATTATCCATCCATCATCAATTAGCCGCAATGGATGACAAACAAAGCAAAGGAAGTGACTATCCACAGTGAAACGGGTTCTGTACATATGGGCTAAAACGGCGTTCACAGAGGAAGAAGCCGTTGCTAAGCGCAACACCAGCATGCAGCGTGGGTACATAGCTCCAGAAGAAACACTTCAAGTTGACGACATCATAAGGAAAGATCATTATGTGGGAAAGATTGAAGCAACCTGAGAAAAAGAGTTAAAGCTGGGACACAAATGGGTCTCTCAAATGGATACTGAAATGGAAATTAGCTATAAAGAGGCTAAAAGATGTCAAAGAATGTTTTATAGTGGCCGTAGCAGAGAACTGGTCTCAGCTTAACAGACATCAACATGGAGAGCTGAAAACTCTTAAGTTTGTTCATATACAACATTTTCAGCAACATCTTAAACGCCAAATAGTCAGTAATTATGAAACAAGCAATCAATATTACATTTTTTCAAACACCATCATCAAAATCATCAAGCATATACACATCAAATATGCTGATCAATGTTCCACTTCCTACTAATCTGAGGCGGCTCTAAAGACGGGTTTTTCAGCCGCGACTTAAAGGAACTCAGAGTTTTGGATGTTTGAAAGCTGCTTCTTTATGTTTGTTAGAAGATTCTGGAACAATACCCAAAACATTTAAAACATGTTGTAAAATTTACTCTACCAAACACTAAGGAAGTCTATGTAAGTACAAACATCTTTTCTACATTTTGTGACATAACCACAGAATTCAGTGTTTTTCTGGGACTTTATGTGAAAACCACCACGAAGTGGTGCAAAATTGTTAAGTGGAAAGAAAATTATATACTATATTATATACTTTTTAATAATTATTTTATTATTAAAAATCTGAAAACACTGGCGTTTATACGAAGCCCCTCCCTGGTTCTACATCCTGTGTGGAACCACCTTCAGATGTGCTAGCTATAGCATCTTCTAGTGTTTGTCTCTGCTAGCTTTCTACTCTATGGGTTTTGCAAAAAACAAAAAAAAATGCTCAAGCTCTGCCAGATTGGATGGAGAGTATCTGTAAACAGGATTATTTTCATGCTTTACCACAGATCCTTTGTGGGATTTAGATCTGGACTTTGACTGGGCCATTCTAAATCATGACGTTTTGATGGAAATCTTCCCCGTTCCCAACCCAAACATTCTGTGCCACCAGCCATGAAAGCAAAACAAAAAAAGCTGGATCTTTTTTTGTTGTTTTTAAAAAAAATACTTTAAACAAACAGTCACTAACAGTTGACCTCTTTCTTTCATTTCTAGTTTTCCTAAATCTTTTTAGTCAGAATGCTTCATCTGCCCGGTAACCTCACTGTAAGGAGTGATAAATATATATCTCAAGTAAAATAAAAACTATGAAAACATTCTGTATTTGCCTTTATCTCACATCCCCAACAGATTTATTTGAAACCATTCTCTGACTTTATGAACTCCCATTTTAAAAGTAGATATTTTCAGATTTCTCCTGGCAGCGCGATACATAGGACTTCACAGGGCATCGCCGCAGTTTGATATTTTGCAGGGTCAATGAATTTTAATATGGGTGATATCAAACATTAAGTTGTGTGAACTTGAAATCCAACTTGATTTATATTCCCACTGTTGTTTTCTGAAGTGTACACAGCGACTGCGGTGAACTTCGGTACATGTTACCCAACTCCTTCGCACAACACGTTAAAATGTGAACGTATGGAATACAGATTGTGTTTCAGAAACAGTACGGTCCAGAATGACCTTTGTTATATTCATTTGTTCTTGCAAAGACATAAATGTGGATTTTTAAATTTTTTTTTGCATAACTTGGGTTTGTAATTATTGAACCCCTATTAGACAGAGCATTGGGTGACTGGAGCCTTCACACTGCTGTTGCTCTGGTGTGTTCACTGAAAATATCCGAACCTTAGAAAAAAAACAAAAAACATTAGAATCTTAGAAAGAACTCATTTTAGGTCCATTTCCTACCGGACCATTACTGGCATCGCTTCGGTTCTCGGCAAGCAGAAAACCCCATTAGAGACGGGGAAACTGTACCTGCAATTTAAATGCATATGCAACTGGAAGTGTATGAATGTGTTGCATATTCTGAGTTTTCAGCTTCCCTACAGAGAGCGAAATTGGCCATTTTATTAAGTACACTTCCTGCTTATCAGCCAATGAGGAGGCTGTGATGCATTTAGGCGTGAAGATCTGTTGAATTGTAAACTGAGCTTCAGAATGAGGGAGGAATGGGGTTTAAAATGGAAGCAAGCCCAGTATGAAAGCATAACCCGGCCCACAGACAAATATTGAAAAATTTCATCAAAGTGGGCGGAGTCCAGATACACTCAGAGGCGTGGCCAAGTGTGAGAGAGAGAGAGAGAGCGGAGGGGGTGTGGTCAAGACGAGGCTTAGTGACTTAGTGACTTTTACTTAGTGACTTTTCAAATCCCTGTAGTGACCTTTTTTTTTTTTTAAAAAAGTGACTAGCGACAAATCAAGCAACTTTTTTTCTCCGTTTTTGGAGAAAAAATGCTCGCAATTCCAACTCCTAACTCATTGTGGGGGCGTGTGACTGGGTGAGGTGGTTTTATACCCGAACCCGGGGCTGCGTCATAAACATCGACCAAGCTGTTCAGGAAAATTCAACTGCAATAGTCACCCTCCAACCCAAGGAGGGCAGCACTGAGACAGCTTTAGACCAGATATTGCAAAATTAAACAAACTTACACAAAATTTATACAGTTTATCTGAAAAAAAAAAGTTATTTGCAGTTTAGTTTCTTTTTAAGTGACTTTAAATATGACATGGATGTTAGTTTATGACAAGATAATCTGAATATTTCACAACATTAACCTGAAAGCTGATCTGACATTTTCAGTTGGGTTTGTTGAGGTCAGAGTTCAAGAGACAAACTCTGACTTCTCTTTTGAGAGGTCAAAGTTCCTGGTGGTGGGAGTGTTACGCTGTGAGAGATATTTTCTTGGCCCACTGTAGGACCCAAAGTACCAACTGAGCACCTGCAACCACAAGAATTAGAAGCTTGAGGGAAAATGCCGCAAATAGGAAAGGGAACGGCAAATATTCAGGCCACTAGGGGGAGTCGACCAACAATCATATGGGGCCAAACCATCAGTAAAAACTGGATGTGAGGCTTTGACAGGATGGCCAGAAGAAAGTTGGAGGAAGAAAGAAAATGTGTGTTATACTTCAATACCAAAGTGGGCAGAGTCCAGATACACTCAGAGGCGTGTGAGAGAGGCACCGTATAATGAAAGGCATAGTAGTATAGAACTGCAGCATAAAACCTACTCCAGGCTCCCCCTAGTGGTCTGGAGCACTCCCGTTCCATGTAGCAGCCTTTCACGCTTTCTGATTTTGCCATTTTCATCATTTTGATTCCATTTCCTGTGGTTGCAGCATTCTTCGGTTGCAGCATTTTTCATTGTTTGTTTTGCGGTTTGCGTCGTTCATGTGTCTGCTGCATGTTTCACCGTTTGCACCAGTCGCCCGCCGTACAAAAAGGGAGTAAAACCTGGAACTACAGTTGGCCTAATGGATCAAATAGAAATAGTAAGTGGTGGAGACAATATTTCATGTTGAACCAAGAAAAGTGTCAGGAAAATGTAGAAATCAACCATTATCTGTTTTTAACAATATTATCACATTGACATATTTTTCTGAAATCAAGCCGCCCTAATTCATAATTAAATGGTTAGTGAGTGTACTGGTAGAACCTTTTACACTGATTTGCATCATTTCGCTGCTGACATTTATAGAAATTGGTTTTAAAACACAGCAGGGTAAAACATATAGCAGCCAGCTGCTACGGTTTTCATCTTGTGATATCTTGACATTAGACCAATAAATAAATAGAAGTCTAACAACATATTTTCATTCTGACTATTGCGAGAGATAAAACCACAAGTCAGAAATAGATATGAAAAGCGTATTGGTGGTTGAGGCTGGTCATGAGGCCCTCGTTTAATTGGCTCATTAGCAGTGTTTGTGGACTTCAACCAGTGATAGTGTTTCAAGTGTTTGCTTCTGTTACTTTGAGGGTCAGAGGATAATAAGCATGGAAAAAACACTGATATTCAGAACACATATTGATGCGAATAAGCATGTGAGATATCCAAGAGTTCCCCCCAGCTTCCTGGAGGCAAATGGTTCTGCACGACATATCGGCTCTAATGTCGGTATTGGCAGATATTTGTCCTGTTTTTTTTTATACAAGTGCGATAAATAAGACTGTATTAACAACCAATATTTATTTCCATCTTGTTTCCATTTGTTTCTTGAGGTGGAGGAAGTTGGTCATGTGACATTTGCTTGGTCATGTGATAGTGATGGCGATGCAGCAAAGGATTGTGGGAAGTTTAACTGAAGCAGAGAAAAGAATGGTAAAGTCAGCGGTGTGGTTGTTTATTCAACGTGTGGAAAGGGTGTGTATAATACAAATAATATTGTTAAATATTGGCTATGATCCAGAGCAGCAATATTAATATTGGATAATCGCTATTGGCCCAAATTCTCGTGCCTGGTGCATCTCTAGATTTGAGTATAGCCTGACATGCTGCCACACAAACAGTTTTAAAGCAGTTCATCAACACGAGGCAACCACTCAAAAAGTACTTCCTATTCTACTTCAAAATAAGAGCCTCAAACATTTATATATGGAGCTCATAACACATACCGACAGAGACTGGATAGCTGTTTGCAAAAATGAAACTAAAAGAAATGTTTGATCGGACATTTGGAGAGCGACAGCGACAGCGAGCCGCGGAGCAGCGACACGAGACAAGCCGACCACAGACAGAGTGACACTTACAGAGAGGATGACACTTTCACTCCTCTGCACAGCCAGTCCTCCTCTCTGCCGTTGCCGAGTCCCGCAGACATCTTCCATGCACGCTGGGTGTCACAGCAGACGGATGAGTGGCTGCAGTGACACTATGCCATTTCCCATATTCGCGCTGAACTGTCACCATCGCCACCTCCTCCATGCCTTCCCGGGCCCTGCTGAGGCCCCCAATGCCCCAAGATTTACTCATAAACACACACGCACGCACAAACACATAGAAGAAGAAGGGATAGGCATATTCATACATTCACACTCTCTCAGGAACACCCCCCCTTCCCTGTGTCTGTGTGTGATTTACACTCAGCAGGGACCTGTGCAGCCAACCAACACTGGGAGACTGGTCTTCAGGCAAACTTAGTAAGACTAAATTCACTTCTCCTATAATTAAAGTGATGAAAATATGTCTTCTAAAGTATAAAGTACCAAATAAAAACAAACATCAAGTCAACCTTTTTTGGTTTCATAGGAAGTCACCAAGTAGATGACAAGAGGCGGTAAAAAGAAAACAGAAAATTAGCTATTTGCAGTGAGCATAAGGTGTAAGATGCTATTTAAAGGACAGGACATCAAGTCAGGACATGTCTGTGGTTCAGTCTGATATCAGAGATCAGGGGGACTTTAAGAAGAGAACAGGACGGCTAAAGGCATTACAGACCCCAATGTTCATGGGTATTAGGAACCAGAGCCACTCACGAGTTGCCAGTATCCTTAAATGCTTGAGACTCCCTCTGAAAGTGCTTATAACTGCTGGTTTTAATAATTCAGACACCAAATATGTGCATTAATATGCACAGCGGAAACTGTCTTAGCACTACCACAGCTCTTGAAGGTACAGCCAGTCGGAACAAAGTCAAATGAACACCAGAATGCTCCTGGACTGGCTGCTCTGCAAATGCTACTTAATAATCAAGCAGCATTAGGATTAGCTACATTAGCTCCTCAAGCTGCATTTTTATTTTCAAGGGGAAAATACCCAAATACTGAACCGCAAACAGAAATCATATCAATTCAAGAACTGAATCAGTGTAGAATGTTGCATTGACAGGAGCTTCCTGGAGGCAAATGGTTCTGCACGACATATCGGCTCTAATGTCGGTATTGGCCGATATTTGTCCTGTTTTTTTTATACAAGTGCGATAAATAAGACTGTATTAACAACCAATATTTATTTCCATCTTGTTTCCATTTGTTTCTTTAGGGGGAGGAAGTTGGTCATGTGACATTTGCTTGGTCATGTGATAGTGATAGCGATGCAGCAAAGGATTGTGGGAAGTTTAACTGAAGCAGAGAAAAGAATGGTAAAGTCAGCGGTGTGGTTGTTTATTCAACGTGTGGAAAGGGTGTGTATAATACAAATAATATTGTTAAATATTGGCTATGATCCAGAGCAGCAATATTAATATTGGATAATCGCTATTGGCTCAAATTCTCGTGCCGGGTGCATCTCTAGATTTGAGTATAGCCTGACATGCTGCCACATGCTGGAAGGTTCATCAACACGAGGCAACCACTCAAAAAATACTTCCTATCCTACTTCAAAATAAGAGCCTCAAACATTTATATATGGAGCCCATAACACATATAGACAGAGACTGGATAGCTGTTTGCAAAAATGACATCACTTTGAAGGAAAATGCTGTCATTTAATATCCCAAAATTTTATTAATCTAATAGCATCAGCTGGTTAAGACATTACAATTAATGAGAAACGGCCAAGAAACTGATTTCTATGTCTGTGTGTAAACCTGCCAACATTATTTTGCCTTTTTTCCCCCAAAACTGAACATTTAGGATTAGTGTCACAACAGTAACTGAATACACAATTCATCCCATATGTACACCCAAACACACACACACACACACACCCTTAAGCTGTGTCCCCAAGTGCTTTCCACTATAGCAGCAGTAATAATTATTAGGACAGTTGCAACCTATGCCAGGAAATTATCATAAGCAGCGTATTGCTCTTTTTTTTATCCTTTTTCTTCCTCATATCCCGACGATTGGATGCAACCCCCAAGACAACACACAACAAACAGAATATTCAAAAGAGGACGGAACTACAGTATGGGAAGGCAGAAAAACGTCTCGCTCTGAGAATTCAAGACTCGCCAGTGGCAAAGCTGCGCACGCTTACAAATCCAAATTTGCCACCAATTTGCTCTCGCTGGGATTTCTGGAGGGGGACGGCGGCTTGTTTGTGTCCTCCCGTACCCTCTCCCCCACATCCCTCTCACGCCCCTGTCAGAGACTTGGAAGGGCTCAGGAATTGCGGCTTATGGGAAGAACATGGAGAGTTACGATACAGAAGCAAAAGCACCTTCACCAGGACGGCAAAGCAACATCCGTACTCATCAACGCTCGTGCGTTAATACTCATTTTTAAAACCACTGTAATGGCCGTGGTAACCCCCCCCCCATCCCCATCACTTCATCACCACCACCAACATCCTCCTCCAGAAAACCACAGTTTTCAATTTCTGAGGTGAGAAAAGGACAGGGGGGTAAAAAGCCTCTTCCAGTGTAACATCTTTTCTACTTTATTACCAGTCCTGTGGGAGAATAGCGGGGCAGCGCTGCAGCCGAGCTATCTGTTTATATTTTCTTTACAAGACTATATTGGAATTATAATTGTGTTCTATGGCGCCTTCTTTTGGTGCCTTGCTCTGCTTAAAGGTCCTGTGGACCTGGGGAGATGAAGAAAAATGGACCCCTTTTGAGGAATTCGATTACTGAGGGAAGAAAATGCAGCTGCACACCGGCCTCCTCTGTTGTTTTTTCTTCTCTCTCTCTTTTTTCCTCCCCTTCTTCTCTCTTTTTTCCTCCAGGTGCCAATCTGTGGGGATGCTGGATATTAGAGCTGGAACGGCGCTGACGCAAACGGGCCGGAAAATAATTCCTTTGTGCAACAAAAGTGGGGAGAAAAGAGAATGTATGAGAGGAGGTTCATTCTGAATTAAATGGCTTAAGAAGCCTCCAACATGTTTCCTGCCGCTGACCCTGGACTCTGCCGCAGCGATATTAATTGCTTTATTGACTCGTGTGATGGCTGTTTGAGGTTTTTTTTGTTGTTTTTTTGTTCCTACCAGAAGTAAAGACGCTGCAGTGCTTTTTATGGAGAAGTGATGCCACGGGGATGCTATTCCCAAGTAGAAAACAAGTTGCAAAAACAAATAATAAACACAAATCTATGAAATCTTAAATTATTTCTCCGCACTTTTGAATGCAGCCTTTGATTCATAATTCAACACAGAGGATCACGTTGGAGTAGCTGAGTCTTTTGCATACAAGCAGCTACAGGCGGTCCTGGCTCTGTTTGACATCACTTATTCCAAAGAATATTTTCGAAACTCTTTTATTTTGTTCTTGAAAAATGAAATACAGAAAAAACAAAAAGAAAAGAAGAAAGTTTCATCGCTCGTCGCGACACAATGTAAAAGCCAGGTTACACGCACGCGGCCTAAATATTCCATCACTACATGGATAATTACTGATATTCTTGCAGCTCAACTACATTGCGTAGTGCACTCGAGTGAGACGGTGAATTTGTATCCTTAATAATGTTTGGAATTAATTAAAATGCAAAGCCACGAGCGCAGGGCGCAACCACAGGTGGCGGCGGAGAGAGCGCGGCGAGAACAGCCGCGACGGCTGCCTGCCTCAATCACTCACAACTTCTAATTTTATTATTACTCATATTAGATTTTTTTTTTGTCTTTTATTATTATTATTATTATTATTATTTTCTTTTTCAACTGCCATTACAATGAGATGGGTTTGTCATTTGTACACGACAATTTCCTGTGTGATGTTATTCTGTCAATAAGTAATTACTTGCTTGGTAAATTGCTGTGCAAAATGTTCATCGGAGGGGAGAAGATCCATATCAATTGTTCATTTGCATAATGCAAATGAATCCTGCGAGAGGGGAAAAAAACAACGCTGCTGCCGTCACTGACGGTTTGGATGCCAGAGATGCTGCTGGAGAAGCTGAAGTGACTTTAGTGAAGAGCAGCACAGAGGTCTACGCTGATGTGTCTCACTGGTTTTGGAAGTAAAGTCGCTGTCACTGCACTGTACTTATAACAGTGTTAGAGACTGAAGTATTGACATTTGGTGAAGTGTGTGTATTGGAATGAAGGGTATGAGGTTTGGTGTTCAGGGTGGATCTGTGGGTAGAGCAGGTGAGCGTTCCTGTGAAAATACTGTTACTAGTGCCAAAAACACCTTCAAAGACCAAATCACCATGGCCATGTTCACACATCAGGTCTTGGTGCTCTACAGTACAAACGGCGTACGATCCCAATGAGACCCTTCAGACATAGAGCAACCTAGATGTCACAAAGTGGCAAACAGTCTACGGAGGTAATAATAGACGCCACCATCTATGGATCGCTTTGAAAGTTATTCAGCAATGGAGCCGACGCTATCGTCACAAGATCATAGCAAGACGGAGAAGAAAAAAGACATTTTGTGGCTCCTTAGAAGCAACTTCTGCAGAGGACTCTGTTTGGATGCGTAGTTGAAACTAAGAGTGGTGTGATGGGGATTGGGATGTAATGCGCTTCACTGACAGAATTCTGTCATAATTACACGTCATTCACACCCCGATTTACCACGTCTGGCTTCTTCTGGTGTCGAATCATGACGCAAACTGTAGATGCTTTGAAAAAGAAAATCAGATTTAGTACCACATACAGAAGTGGCACAAATCAGATTTTTTTTAGGGAGTGAAAAGATCAGATATACAATATTAAAAAAATTCGGATTTGGGTTTAATTGCCTGCTGTGTGAACCTAGCCAACAATGGGGTGAATGTTTGAAGATCTGAGTCTCCCCCCCACCCCCAAGTGACTGAATTAGCTAAATGAATCAGAAATGAGGTCGGACTTTCTTCAGCTGGATGCACTCAAACCTTTCAATCAGTGGACGGTTTCAAAACTTCATCCGTGCCAGACGGTAAGTCATGCTAAGGTGGTGTTTGCCTAAGGTACATCTTCCTTCGACACTAAAACATGATGGAGATGTAAGGAGGTCTAATCTCCTGCCTCTCCCCTCCCCCCCTCCATATAGAATTTAGACTCCCAAAGAAAAACAGAAAGAAAATTGAAGAAAAACAGTATTTGACAACTGGAGCTAGGGTTTGTGAGTACTTATCCATTTGCTGACACATTAGCAGGGGATGAGCTTCCCGCCACTCCATTAGGCTTCCCGTTTATAGAGTAACACCATTTTAGCCTCCTGTTTACTTAATATGCAGGATCCGGCCCGTCTATTTGTTCCTAATCAACTGATAAGACGAAAGGCCTTTTCTGCGGCCCCCGGAGGATGTAAACCAAACTCCTAATGGTCATTAGTAGCAATTATGTCCCGTAACTGGCACGCCCCGGCCTGCTTTTGCTGCGTTTGCTGCTTAGACGCGTGTTGATCCAACGTGGACACGAGGGACCAGAACTCAGATTCAGAATATGCTTCCACACGCAGAAGCTAACAGCATCTCCCATTTACAAGTGGATAAGTTCACTTTCCCGTTTGACTCCCTGCTGTGATTGGGATACGTTCCAATCGGCGTACATGCATTCCATGCATTGACTGAGCGCTCGCAGTTTCTATCTGAAAGCCCAGTGACACCAGGCTGCTGCATGACTTCAGAGGAACCCTTCTATTCTCTGCCGCTTTTTGAAAGCATCTATTACACACCACTCCGACTGTAATGTAATTGCCGTGTTGTTCAAGACATCTTGAGGACACCCCATGAAGAAACAGTGTGAGTCCATCCCAGCATGCTGGGACACCTCGCAATTAGCCAGCTCCTTTTCATGCCGGAGCATCCAGGACTTGCCATTTTTATGCAGAACCACCAAGTTCAAACGGCCCTAATCCTCGGATCTGAACTGGAGGAGAATGTATTGATGAACACAAAACCTTGCACTAACAGACCCTTTCAACATGCAAAATTATGAATACCATTCATGCTTTTGTATATAACCACACGTAGGCAGTGCAGAAGTCCAGAACATATGAATCCTATGTTGACATGAAAAAAAAAAAATCTGGATTTGTCATGTCTTTGCAGAGTAAATACAAAAACCAACTTTTAAAATTTTAAATTTTCGACTTGGTCATTTGTTAAAAAATAACCCACACCTTTTAAAACATGATTAAGTGGTAATATGCAATATCTTTTAGTAAGCAGAGTTTAGTTTCAGCCAGATGAGACAAAAAAATAACTTCAGGACCTGTCTGACGATATGACCTGAACAAGTTCACCAAGGGGTGAGAAGTAGCCTGGTAAAAACCAGAGCCCTGTTATTGGCTTTTCTTCACACACAGTCTGGACCCTTGGCTATTGAGAAACGATTGCCTGCTAGAAAAACCTGGACTGTGTCAAAGTTTAGAAAGATTGGATCTGATTTTACCCAGTTGCTAACGTTTGGCCCTGACATATGTAATGTACCTAGAGGTAGGTGTTTATCATATTGTTTATCATTTATTGTGCTAAATTTCTTAGAAGAAATTTGATTTATTGTTGTCACAATGAATTCGAATGAATGATGTGTAAAACTGTCCATATTATTGGGATTCTTAGTTTGACTTATTTCTACTATTTAAAAAAGTATAGTATAAGTATTTACTTATTTAAAAAAAGAGTGTCAGTACATATATATATAAAAAAGTTCAAAATATAATTAAATCTTGTTACTGTGTGCAGCCTAGTGATACAAATCACACCACTTTTATGACTAATGTACTGCAGAAGTGAATTAAGACTGGGAATGTTTTTCATGAGCAACGATTGTTTGTGTGGAGCCATGATTGCTGTGACATACAGTCATAGCTGCACAGTTACCCAAAATTAAAGAATAAATAGTTCTTATCTTTATCGTAATCACATTAGAACTGGAAAATATTGTGACAAAACTGTAAATCCATATTGTCCACCCCTAAATTTGCCAGCTCAATCGCTATGCTATGAAGCTTACTGAAAAAACATGAACTGATTGGCCTGGGAGAAATTCTATCGGAGAAATTCCAGACGACTGAAGTGAGCTGCGAATCGAATTGCGTCAGAACACAACAGCCAGGCTAGGTGAGACTCAACATCAAGCCATTTCTACGGTTCTGGAAAGCTACACTGAGAGCAAGTAGCTACTTATGGAGAAATCTAGTGGTGAACCTTCCCAGAAGTCACCAGCCCATCAAAATTAGGACAAGAGGACAGCAATAACTCATCCAGAGATCACAAAAAACGGACACATGTAATTGCGAAAAAAAGGCAACAACAGAAGCTTGGTCTGATGAGGAACTCCAAAATTAACCCATCAATCAAAGGTTCTGGTTTTAAAGATATTGATGGCCTTAACTGGCAAGTAAAATCAAAACATCATCACGCTAAAAGTTACATTATCAGATGTGTGTGAACAGAAACACAAGTACATGTGCTTTTGTATTCAGCTGCGTAAACAGGGCTACACAAAAGCCTCTCTTTCTCTCTCACACACACACGCACACACACACACCCACAAGCCCCGGTGGTGACGGGGAGGGCCATTGTCAGAAAACTAATAAAGAGGCAGTGTTGCCGCGGTGCAGTAATTACACATCCTAGGATATCAGCACAGTATTTATAAAAACACCGGGCATCACCAAAGAAGAAAAGGTCATGGAGACAGACACAGCATTAGCATTTTGAATGTATACACACCGAGGATGAGCTGCAGGCGCGTCAGCGGGCGTGCACGGTTTCACTAACATTACAAAAAAAAAACCAAAAGAGATAATGTCATGTTTTCTTATCTGGCCACTCAAAGAAAGACATAGACCGTGTGGGTTTGTGTTTGCGTGCACATCCGTGTTTATGCGACCGTGCACCTGGGGAAACGGCGATAAACGTGGGCACGTCTTGGCAAAGTGGTGATTGGAGCTGACGCCTGCGTCTGTAAACACGGAGGGCCAATTGGGACGGAGGGAGACGCGGACCTGTGTGACCGATTCCGTCCAGATGGACCTACAATGGGTTGGCCCGAGTCGCCCAAACCGCCTCAACAGCAAATCGTTCAAAGATCCACGGAGCCGCCGCAACCTTGCTTCCTCACCACAGCTGCTCCCTTTCTTCGCCACGCTCGGTTGGGTTTTTTTTGTGACGCAGATAAAGCACAGAAAGTAACATAAAAGGGCACTGTGCCATTTGGCTGAGTTCCTTCTCTCAGAAGTGAGGAGGCTCATCTCTCGAGACTTACAGAGAGTGGGGGTTGGGGGAGTGGGGGTCCCTCTAAGACACCACTCCTTGTGTGTATTTGAGGTGCTAAAGTGTCTTTACATTTCTTGGGTTTCCTGCTTTGGTTCTTGAAAAATATTCTTTCCCAAAGGATAATATGGTTGACAAATTTGTGTTTGTGAATTTTTAATTCAGTTCAGTGTTCACACACACCAACCAGGCACCAAGTGAGATGTATGACTGCGCCCCTAAAGCCACAAACACATAGAAGCTGTTTTATCACAGGGATACAGGCGTCGCCACAGGCAATGTGCATGCATGGTTGGAGAGCAGAGTGTGGCGGCACCGGGACTGCTGGCGTAACACGCCGCTGAAATATTACAGATATTAACGAACAAAAGATTCATGGTGCCGCGGTTTAGACTTTCGTTTCAGCTTCCACCCACTTACATAGGTTGTGTATAGTGGGATTTCCCAATTGTCTGTAAGTGTGAGTTCGCTGTGCATGTCTATGCGTGTTGGGATGTGTGTTCAACTGTGAGAAACTGGCAGCCTGTGAAGGTGCAAATCTCCTGGTTTGTAAACTCCGGGTGGACTCCAGAAGTTCGGTAACCCTCTGTAGAATACTTACACATTAAGCTTTTACTTTTCAAAGAAATAAAGTCGCAGACCCTGACCGTGTTCTCCGGGGTGATCATATCGTTGGCTTAGATTGACAGTATTATGTAATTTGATTGTTGCAAATTGTGTGGGTGAGGTGTAATGTATTCTAGCTGTAAATTTCAGTGACCACACAGCCTGTAAACCAGCTGGTGGGCTGAAATTCTGAGTAGTTCTCGTTCCCACCTGCTGCTTGACATTTGAGCACTTTAATTGTTTCTCTCTGAAAAGACTCAGTCAACGGGTACACCCTGAGCTGAGGTTACTGGACTAAAACGCTTCTATTGACAAATCTGCCTTCCTTTTGTGTGGCACACACATGAAATATTAAGAGGGCCGCCATTGTTTAAGGCATTTTTTTTATTTTATTGCTAGCAAGGTAGGCTTCCACTTTCAGGAAATTCGGCTGAGTTCAACCTTTGTGCTTTCACTTTAATAAATGCCTTTCAAACCAAAGTGTGAATTAAACTTTGGGATTGTTGTAGAATGACAGTAATGACCACCAAGGCCTGATCAACTGCTTTACACAGAAGACAAGGAGGTCATTAAAGCTTCCGCTGCACATTTTTAATTCAGTTTCCATCATTTAAAGCCTCTTTCCTTTCAGTACATCTGAAAAATCCACAGTCAATGCCCATCCATCCAGCTTTTTGGGTTTGTACGAGATTGTTTTTTGTAGGGGTGACATGTTAAGGAGGGAATCTCGGATATCTTTCTTCCTAAAAATTATCCCCAATCAGAGTGAACATACAGTTCTTCCAGACGTTTTTGAGTCGCTGAGGAGTAATCCTTACCAGATGCCTGAAATTTCTCAACTGAGTGTTTTTGAAGTGGAGGCGCGGGAGCTGAACTTCGAGTTCTCATCAGGTGACTCAATGGTCAGATTGAAGTTGAACTGTTGACACGTGGTTTTGGGACGTTCAACTTCATGCACACAAGACACACCAAACGTAGCCTTGGAAATTCCTCCTGCTGACAGTGTACGCTGTCATGGTGTTTTGGCGTATGTGTGCTTTACAAAAGTAAAGAGAGCGATCACAGAAGAGAAGACCAACTTCACAAGTTCATAGGAAAAGGAAATAATGACAGACGACCTGCGCCCTTCAGCTGCAGAGGGCTGAGTCCACCAAGCCTATGGAAACGGCCTCTTTGTTATGGACCATTTCATATCGATGCATGTTAGGGTCTGGACTAAATCGAGAGCTTTGAGAGGAACATTTCACAACTCTATCACATCCCAAAGGACGTGTAGCTCCGTACTATATCAACAGTGAGTGGAAGTCTCTGTCAGTTGAATAACTTTTCACTTTTAGAGAAATTCAAGTCATAAAGACAGCATTCCTACCTCTAGATTTCAGGTGTTTTGCTTTTTAAATGCCTGTGGTGAGGAGTGAGCAGTGCCGTTAGCTGTTCTGCTACATGCTGCGGATGATCTTGGATCTCACAAGATGCATCAGGCCTCTTCCCACATTTATCCTCAAACCACTACTTTTGTTGTTATTATTTTTGTAGAGCTTTGTGTTTTTAGCAGGTATCCCTGACTCTGGGCTCATGTCTGTATCTTCAGCCCATTCTCCTACCCCCAACCGGTCAAGGCAGATGGTCAGCCTTCCTCCGTCTGGTTCTGCTGAAGATTTTCTTCCATTAAATATCCTCAGAAACACATGCTACTGACTATATGGTTTATAATTACTAATCAAAGAGACATTATCATCCATTGATTTTCTGAGCTAGATAACTTTTTTTCCATTTACAAATTGCCATATTTCTACAAAATAAAAAAAAACTCCCACTGGTTGTTAACAGTGTACCAAAGAAAGTATATCCAAACACTGGAGAGAGTAATGTCGAGATTTATATTGGCAGCAATATTCATGGTGAATGCAGATCATCTTGTACGTTTTCACATTCTTGCTTTAACTCATGTATACGGCAAAAGTGTGACACTGTGGCAACATCTATATAACTATTTTATCACGCTGTCAACATCTCATGCCACCCAATAAATTGTAAACAAACCAACCGCCTCTGTGCACAAGGCTTGTACCAAAGCAGAACAATTCACCAATTAGTAGGTCGCCATGGACACCTGGTCTGGAGGCAGGTTGAGCTCCCACATTTCAGTCAGCTGCAGCAATGGGAGCTGAGGCTCTGCTTCTACAAACTGTGGTACAGCAGTGTCATCACGGTTTATCTTCCCTAAGTGACTCAATCGTTCGGCCCGGGGTTCTGCCGAGAATCATATCAGTGTTTATATTCCTTAATAAAAGCACTCCAGCAGGTTTGACGCCCGTGTCCTAAAGTCATAAGTGGTCTTAGTAAAGCCGCATCCAACCTCAGTCAACCGTGCTCTTTCATCAAAACCACGTGCGAGGATGTTCCACTAATTGGATGCTCTATTATTCACGATAGCTGAAGTTTTCCTTGGAATGCTATGTTCCAACAATAGGGGAGCGTTGGTTGTAAGCAAAGATTTGTTAATATTTCATCAGATGGACCCATCCGTTCATGTCCACTCGCCGTGCACAACAAGAAGCGCTTGCGGCGAGGGATGAAAGCAATTAGGCGGACTTCGCCGACAGAAGGCCTCTGGCCCCTAAAAGCTTTTCACATGTTCCTGGCGTCCTCCATTCACTGCCCTCCGCGGCTCGTTTTCACAGCGGAGAGGGCCGACGTCCCCGTCCCTCGGTGTCGCATGTGGCACTGGCAGAGGACGCGCACACGACAGGCCTCTTTGAGCACAGTTTCAGCATCCAGTGCGCTCGGCCCTGATTCCCATAAAGCATTCATGATTCATCTGGATTTTATATTATAACGTTTTGAATTTTTCATGCTGCTCCCCCTTCCCCCAACCACCACCAGCACCCCATCCTACTTTCCACCACCACCCCTTTTTTTCTGATCTCGCTAGGGTAAAAAGGAAGACTTAATCAAACATCGGAGGAGGGAAAAAAAAGAATTCCAATGTGTCATTTTCACTCTCATACACACACCCACACACACACCCCCACACACCCACACACACCCCCGCACACTCACAGGGAAGAATGTGTTTTCATCACCACCACTTGCTTTTGTATATTTAAGGGTGTGTTTTTCTTTAAGACAGCTGATTCATAAGGAATGAGCTGGATGTATCAGAGAACTCTCAGGGTGTTTTCACACCTGATAGACCCGGTTTGACTGGGGACCAAAATTGCAACATTTGTTTCATTTTCAGTGCTGTAATTCACTTTCCCTCTGCGATGTGCTACATAGTCAAAACTAATGGAAAAACCTGTTCCACCTGTGGTGGCGCTGCACCAAGAACTACTGAAGGAAACGACATGAAAACCTCTGAAGAAGACACTTCTTCACAAAGTTGAAATAGAAATTGAGTGGCGTCAGATTTTAGCGGTTGCTAGATTTCTCTTTTGTCTTTGGCAAAACACCACGAGCCATTTCTCCTGTTAGCGCTAGACTCCTGCTTTTGTTTTGGTTGCGTTTACCCAGAATGCCCTGAACTATAGTTTGCCTCCTGGTTTTGGAGCGGTCTCTGGTCCCCTTGGCATTCACTTGAACTGAGACCCAGGTTTGTACCAGACCAGAGTTTCCTTTTTCGGTCCACATTAGAGTTCAATATTGCACATTCACATCTCACAAAACGAACCAGACTTTCTAAGCAAATAAAATAAAGTTTGATTAAATCGGACTAAGCAGAATGGTAGACTCGATTTAATTGGGGACCAAAATGGCAACATTTGCTGGGGTACACTTTACCACTGTATCATACAATCAAAGCCTTTGAAAAATCTGTGAAAACCTCTGTGGAAGACACTGAGCGCAATTTCCCTCTTCACAAAATGTAAACAAAAACGGAGTGATGTCTGATTGAAGGATTTTTCTTGTCCTTGGCCATTTCTCCCACCAGCACTAGACTGGTGGCCGTTTGGTCCTCTTCCTGTTTTTGGAGCGCTCTTCGATGGCATCTACATATACATTCGAACTGCATCAGAGATCACTTCAACCGAACCGAGGCCGAGGTTTGTAGGGGAACCAGAGTTCCCTTTTTTGGTCATCAGAGTTTGATTATGAATCCACACTTCACCAAACTAACCGGAGTTTCTCGACAAACAAACTAGAGTTCAATTAAAGTGAACTAAACAGTGTTGGTGTGAATGCACCATTAGACACACAAACACATGGAAATGATGCTATTAGAGGGACACAGGTGTCCTCTCCAGCCTCCAGGATAAAGTATGGGGAAGGTGGCGGTTCGTGTTCTGGCCTTTTGCACCCCATCTCCTCTCTATCCCCTATTATTCCAGCTATCTTTTTGTTCTTTCTGCAGAAAGGATCATTAAACTGAAATGATTCATTTGCGGGAAAGGTCAAAGCCACAGTCTGTTGGCACCCAGATACCAGAGTCGGGGACGGTTGCACAGAGTGAGAAGAGCTTGCAGAGAACAGGGCCATTGATTCTCCATATTTATTTTTTTTTTGTGATTGAGGTGAGCAACCCTGAGCATTCTGCTCAGGAGTGATGACAATCATCTTTAATGACTGTTACAGGTGAAGACACAGATCTCCAAGTAAATGTCACATCCTTTTCTTTACTGATGTTGCTTTTACTGTGTGAGGCGTTCATGGAGAGCGAAGAGGAGGAGCTCAGGGAGCAACTGATGAGAGGAAAAGAAAAGAGGACTGCTGTCTTTTAAGGGCCCGAAATAGGCTGTCCACCTCCCACCCCTTTTCACACCACACCATCCGTTTCCAGAACTGCCTCCTCATTGTCTCTCCTCCTCCAGCCCACGTGCGCTCCGAGCAAACCGCTGGAGCCCAATGCACATCCGCGAGCGCGCACACAATAGCAACATCCGTTCTTAAAGAGATTACTCCGGCAGTCCCGGCTTGGCTAATGGGACGCGTTTCGGAGCAGAGGCACGGGGATAAGCCGCCCGCAGCATTTCGCGTACGCTCGGATCCGTCAATAGGAGAGGAGCTTCCCAGGGAGTGGAGCCAAGCACGGAGCCCACGAGAGCACACGGATCCTGCAGGAATCCGGAGCCGCTTCTGCAGCCACGTCAGAGGCAGGGGCCAATTAGCAGGTTTCAGATAATCATAAGCTTTTTGATTTGAATAATCAGATTTGGGTAATCAGAACCTCATTTACAGTGGCTAATTCTCAACCACTGAATCGATGAGAACATGAGGTCCGTATTCTGATTGCATCTGAATCATTCTCCTCTTATTTTAAGCTTAGGAGTTTTTAAACATTATTACCTGGAATTTATTGTGGCAATAATAAATCTAAATTCTTATAAGAAATTTATCACGGTAGATGATACGATAAATATCCATGCCTACTTGAATTAAAAGACAAAAAAAGACAATCATGTAATGAATTTTAATTTTATATAAAGCAGAAATGCATATTTAATTCCTACAATTGTTAAAATTCTCGAATAATCTTTTGACATTGAGCTTGAGCTTAGTAGCAGTTCTAAGTAATTTTAAGCTTTGTACATATTTTTGTTAAAAAACAAATTTGTTATTTTGCCTTCCTGCTTATAAGTAATACCCAGAGCATAATAAGCTAATCTACGCTGCTTATCTGCCTGAAAGCCTTCAGTCATTTAATTCACATAGAAGACACTTATAGATTACTAGTTTTTCCAAACTATCCAAAGTTGAGCTGTGCTAGCCATGCAGAGCCTCTGCTGCAGTTTTGTTTATTTATTTTTTATCTGTACCACCCCAACATCTTTACTGGCGTGGTCTGGCCACCTCTATGAAATTTAATTTCACAAAACAATCTGTGGATACTGAACCAAAAACAGACGGGGCTCCACTCGTTCCTGGTGCTCGTGGATTTCAAAAAGGCCTGCTGATGCATATTTCCATTTAGCTAAAATTCTTACTAAATGCCTATTATCAAATCTAAAGGACATATTCAATAAATAATCTCTCTCTCTCACCATATATATAATCTGTTGGCAAAAGAAAAATATCACTTTTCAAAGTAAACGGTAAATAAAGGTAGTCAATAAGGCAATAAAACCTTGACATACCTTGACTTCAGTAACCCGGCATACGTTATTTAACAATTATTAAATTATCAACACAGGGCAAAACGCAGACAGATTTAAGTCTGTCACCGCTGCAAAGTCATCTCATAATTATATAAATTATACATCATTTAAATTTAGCAGCATCCTGCTTTAGGAGATCAACTCAGACAAGACAACCTGGCAGTCAGGTCTTTGAGGTGAACCACTTTAATTCCTATAAATTAGTTAGAGCAAAGTTCAAGGCAGAGAGCCAGATGATTTAGCCCAATAAGCGCTCTACCTCCACACAGCCAGCGCAGGCCAAGCCCCGGTGAGCGGCACAGAGCGAGGCGGGCGGGATGGAGATGAGAGGCGAGGGGAGGGGAGATAGTTAAGCGAGGGCAGGGAAGGAGATTTAGACTTAATGAGAGGTTGGCAATTCTCTCCAGTTTTTACATTTTATTTTAGCCCCGAAACAGCCGGACTCCGCTGACCGACAAACGCTGACAGGGGAGAGTGACAATCATAGCGACGCAGTCCTGGGTGCAGCCGTAAAGGGGAGGAGGTTTGGGGGGGGGGGGGGCATTTGCTAGGAATTAGCAGTGATGTAGAAGCTCGGGGAGAGCAGTCTCACGTCAGGCCCCCTTCACCGTACAACACGGATTTAATCATGCCAAGCCACAGATGTGACTGATAGCGGCAAGCTTGTTATTTTGCCCAGGGACTCTGAAGCCGTGTGAATTGATGTGCTTTCCTGTTAAATTATTATTGCAGCTGATGCATGTACACAGGAGAGCGCGGACGGAGCGTGCCTTCACATGATACGCCGAGCGGAAACCCGATTTCAACTCCCCTATGAAAACGAACAAGGGGAGGGGAAAAAACTGCAGCATGCAACAGAAAAGGCTGGAGTGAATTTTACAGTGAGTTGCGAAAGTATTCACGGTCCTTGAACTTTTACGCACTTGGTCATGTCAAAACAAAAGCGCAGGGTGTTCTGTTGGGTAGTGGAAGGAAGATGGTACATAGTTTTTATTTTTTTTATTTGCTTTTTCAAATGCACATCTTTAACTTGTGGCACAAATTTTTGTAAAATGCTGAGAATCAGCAAAGAGTTGCCACAGTAACTCTGGAGGAGTTACAGAGATACAAACTTTAGGTGGGATGTTCTGTACACAGGACAAACATTAACCATATACTGTAGGTAATAGCTCTGTGGGAAAATGTTTTGCTGAAAGAGAATCAAAGGAAGTTCTGGTTGCAGTTTGCAACGTCAGCTGATATCCAATGTTTGAGCCCAACGTACAAAATTGTTTGGCAAAAAAAAAAAAAGAGCTTGAACACACCATCCGTATTTTGATATCTTTCGGTGGCAGCATCATGCTGTGGAGACAGGTAAGCTGGTCAGATTTGATATGAGACAAATGGAGTAAAATACACGGCAATCCTGGAAGAGCGCCTGCTAGAGGCCGCAACACCGGGGTGACCCAACGTTTTGTCATGTGGGCAAAAATGAAATGAAATAATGAAAAACAGCTAAAATCAGGAAGTCTGCTCAGTCATAAACCAAATATAAAATACTCTAAATAAATAACCTGCCTGTTTACTGTGGAATTAAAGGGAAAATAAAAAGATAGGCTTTGAAAAGATGAATATTTTCTGGTGTATAACATTTTTTTATTAAAACATTTTAATTGATGCTAGGATTTTTGTTAATTTAAAAGAAAAAAAAAAAGAAAAACTCTCCATTCACATTAATCACCTGAGCAGGGGGACCAGATTTGTAGTGTTCTTGAACTGCAGTGAGGACCTCAAATGCCACTCAGCAGGCCCCTGCTGCTCTCACATTAAAGAGACTCGCCTCCAAGGAGGTCAACAAAACTAAAACTAAAACTGAACGGCCAGAGCTACAACTGAATGCTTTAGATCAATTCATTCAAAGGGTTGGCATGACGCAGTCAAAGTCCAAACCTACATCCAATTACGAATCGGCGATGAAACTTAAAAACTGAGGCTCAAAGAGACTCTCAGTTTGTTCTGACTGAGCTTGAGCTGTTTAGCAAACAGGAACGGATGCAGTCTGTCCACCCACACAGGAACACTTGCAGCTTGTGTATAATTAGCACTGTATCAATAAATTAACTCAGATTTTCTTCATTTTGGGCGATCGGCTGATATTTAATCGATCTTATCCGTCTCTGTAAAAGTTTCAAATCTGCCACCGTCTCCTTTTGCAGTGGTGTGACACTGACACACCCACTGGGTCACATCGGCACTGCAAAGTTAAAAATAATCACCCAGCCATAGCTAACTTAATGACTTTGTATCTATATTTAGTGACTTTTTATGGAAAATTATCGTTATTGGCCAAAATTAGAATCAAGATTTTTAAAGACTAGAGTTCGGCCAGAAAGCCACGAGTTCACCCCGACGCATAACGAGTTCATTCCAAATTTCTCCCATTTCTATTTGTGAAAAATATAGAAAACCACGTAGTTCTTTCTTCTACTTCACAATTAACCACTGCTTTGTGTTGGCCAATCACATAAAACCCTGATGAAACACACCGACTTGTATGGCTATGACGTGACAAAACGTGAGGCGCGAATAACTCCCATCATGCACCGCATTCTAAGAGTGACAGATATGCCAAAAGGTAAAAGAAAAAAAACGTGAGCCGCTTCAGCAGCGCCGCTAAATCACCGGAGACTGGCTGGTTAGAATAAAAACACTTCACAATAACATTTAGGATGCGGGTGATATCAGTGTATGGAGGGAGGAACGTAATAATGCCTGTGAGGATAAGGTCACCTGTAAATTCAGAGCGCCAGAGATTTCAACTTGCTCAAATGCGCACATAATGCGGTTTGGAGAGAAATCTCTCATAAATATGACCACGCTGACACCTCGGCAAATGTTTGCAAAGATACGGCTGCTATAAAGCCTGCCAGGCGCATTGTATTTACTGCTACACACACACACACACGCACACACCCACACACCTTCTTGTCTAAATACACTCCATCCAGGCCTGTGTCTGCTCATCTCATTCGAGTCTGTCTGGACTTGGACGCACACAGACATACCGGGCTTGTCGTTGATGGGAAGCCCGACGACGACACAAAGGCACGGACGACCTGTCAGGCTCTTCAAGGGCAGCGCTAATGCGATCCCACGGCTCCATCAGAGCCGTCCCCGCGCCCGGTGTTCTATTACGGACCGGGAGGGAGAGAGATTGGAAAGGAACGGGGGGGGAGACTGTGACCACGGTCCATTGATGTAATGGCCCCGCTGGCGTTGGTGATATACTATCCAGGTAGGGCCTTCTGGGAAAGAGGCGAGCCCACCGAGCCAGTCGAAAGGGGAAGGCAGAGAGAAGCAGCAGACTGAAAGCTGTTAGCATGTGTTTCTTTTTTTTTTTTTTTTTTCTTTTTTTAAATTACACATGAGGTAAGGACGCCGATCTGAGACTAGCAGCTCAATACGGATCTGTGTGGCACAGCTCGAAGGGAGATTATAGAGCTGTGGTGTTTTATTTCTTTATTTATTATTTTCCAGGAGCTGATGTGGGTGTGAGAAAGCAAATGGAACCAAGTCCAACAAAAACACTGATGGGCTTTTCCCTTTCCAGGATTTAATAACAGCTTTCCGATTCCACCCTCCCTCCGCAGCTTTTTGGAACCCGCGTCTAATTTCAGGCTGCGTTTCAGAACGTATTATATCCGAGCCAACGCTTGTAATTTACGTGTCATAATGGCTATCAATCACCGGCAATATTTCGGCTAATATTCTCATTAACTCCCACTCCTCATCCATCAATCAAAGGCAGAGCCAGACAGGAGGCTCAGCTGCGAAGGGAGCTGGATGTAGATAAAGGTGGGAGGGGGATCGGCGGCCGGGCTCTGATCTGCCAAGCATCAACTGGGGACTTTGTTTCCAGGCTCCGTTCAGGACCCTGGTCTCGCCTTTAAAGTTCCCATCTCTGCTGAACTCAACAATGTCACCGTACCACACCCCATCAGCCCCGGGGGCGAGCTTACTCTGGCTCAAGAGTCGCCCTCTCCATAATCACCAAGTCTGAGCTGGAGAGAGGAGGAGAGAGAGAGAGAGAGAGATGGAGTTGGGATTTACAGAGCATCACACATGTAGTCCCGGCAGTCCGAAGTGCATCAAGTCAGAATGTGATTGGTATCTGTTATGACATTAAAAAACCAACACAACCTGATTGAATTACTTTAGCTTTAAAGAGAGAAGCAACAATTATTCCTTCTGCTGCTAAAATCATACAAATCATTGATTATTACTGTGGACTGTTGACACTGACATTAGCATCGGGGACGTCTGCTGCTGCAGCAGTCTTTTCCAGCGTCCAATCAGATCGATTTTTAAAAGCCAAAAACATAGCAGGAAAAGCGGCTCTGTCGTCCATCTCTCCTATTTGCGGATGTGCGTTAGCATTACAGCCGTACCAGAAACACAATACAAAGGTTCCGGTTCTGGACTTTTGTATGCAAAAGAGAAAACTGCAATTAATTGCGTAGAAATTTTTTTAATCCCAGCCCTGGTTCTGTATGGACAAATTTTTCAGTATTTTACCTGTTGATCATCACTTAAGGAAAAACTGACCTGTTCTGCTTTGTGGCTGGTGCATCTGTCAGGGGTCAACCAATGTGACATTAGCTAACAGTCGTGGAGTAATGAAGATATCACGCCACAGTTTTGAACCAGCATTAAAGTTCGCGGTCCTTAGACCTCTAAGCAATGACTGTCAGAAAACAGACAAGTTGATTGGCAACAAGTTGACCAGTTGGGCTGCATTATGTTTTAACAAGCCAGAGAAAACACCAGCCATTAAAATGACTTTCAGCAGCACGGATGACACCAAGCGAAGTTTTAGTTTTTAACCCTCGGTTTACGTCAATACCGCTAACCAGGCCAAGTAGAGAGCATCAAACAGCAACGTCTGAAATGGGTTTTATACACTATCCTGGACAAAGCCGGCGCATTAACAGTCCAAAGCCAGGTGGTAAACACAAAACGACAAGCAATTAAAACCTCGACTCATATGAGCTGTGAAAATTTTACTTTATGAGATACAGAATCCAATAAATACATAAACACGCGCAAGGAGCAGCTGCTTTTACAACACACTGAACCAATTAAATCTCCCCGAGATCTTTTTATTGGTTTCACCTGAATGCACCACGTAAATTGAAAAATCTAAACTGAAACATTTCAAAGACGTCAGTCCCAGAAATGCCTCTTGAGTTCGTTTTTTATTTTTATTTTTTTATTTTTTTTGAAGGGAGCGCAGTCTACAAAATATCACCTTTAATTCCAGCAACAACAAAAAAAAGCACCCAGCAGACTTCCAGAACCGCTCCAGCCTGATGCTATCCCCCCCTCCGTCTGGTTGAGAATGCTCTCCTGCAGCTTGTTAAAAACGATAAATCCCATGTTCTTTTCCTCAGAACACATATGAGGAAAGACAAAGCCATTTCCCCCCCCCTTACAGACGTATCCATTTTCTTTGCTGAATCAGTAATCAAAGCCTTTTTCCTCTTTTTTTTGGTCTGCATCACTGTCACTCCCTGCAATCTCACACTTCAGTCTGAACTGATGAATATTAATGGTTGATTACCGATTCTCTTTGTGGAAACACACACACACACACGCACACACACACACACCCCCGCGCATGCACACACATATACACAATGCTGCAGCGGATGAAAGCGTTGGACAATGGGATGAAGGATCAGTCAGATTAGTGCATCTACACTCCATTTCAGTCCTGGAATCCATCATTAGCAAACCAAACAGGATCTGTGTTAAATGATCTGAAGTAAAGGAGTTTAGAGAAGTCATGTCTAGAAAAAAAAAAATGTAAAAAATCTCAGTGCAGACTACCATCAATCTGCCAGGCACTACAAAGGGCGAACACATCCGGATATCTCTTTGGTGCAAACGCAGCAATTTGCACGCTGTTTGTCTTTTGTTCCAACACAGTGTTTTGCCTTTAATGGCCTGGTGTAATCGAGTTGCGTCGCTGTATGTTTTAATAATTGAAGCAGCTCTTGACTGGAGAGGCTGAACGGCTGGAGGACGAGGCCGACGGCTCGGATCAGACGCAGAGTCTGGACCCGGGGGTTTCTTGGGGATAAAATCGTTTCCTGTTTTTTTGGACAAAAATCGCAATCTGAGCAGTTCGAGAGATTCTTATTGGGAGTCGTCTGATACCGATTCAGAGACAGCAGGTAGATAAAATGCTGCTGCAAACTTTAAAAAGCACCAGTCTGAGGACTTAAGAGTCTAAAACTTAATTCATATTCACTCTTTCCAGTTTGGGTATGCAAAGTTCTCCACATAGGATATTAAACAATTTCAGATTTAACCATTTTTCAAAGTAGTTTGTGTTTGATGTGTTAAAAATTAGGGTTAAACATCAAGGTTACAATTAGGTTTAGGTATTAAGAGCACCATAGCAAATCATTTCTGTAGCACAGACTGAGTGCTGGGGCCTCAGAATGACACCAGCTGTTTGATACTTTCTTCATATTTTAAAGTTTAAGGGAAGCAGAATTGGGACAAAATTAGACGGATGTGTTTCACAACCAGAAATAAGTTTAATAACCTTAAATTGATCCACATATACAGTCATATTCAATAAAGTTGTCAAATTAAAAGCACCTTTTAAAACTTGACAACCTTTAAACAAGTATTAAACATACTTTTCATTAAGTCTACATTTTTTATCTCATAAAAACGTTTCTTTTTCTTGCTCTGACATAATATTCCAATTTTTAAATGTCATCTATTCATTAACTGTCAGCAGAAAATCATCACAATTAGCATAAATTAACGGTAGAAAACATCCATTTGTGTGCAACTAATCTATGTAATGTGTTTCACGGGTGATAAAGTTCCTAAAATAAACCGACTTTTCAACAGTATTCTAATTTATTCAATGGTTCTGTAGTGCGAGTGTTTGGAAGTTAGTGTGGATCGGCGTTTGGAGAGGAAGCAACGAGAGTTTAACCAGCAGGTATCAATATCCAGTCGTCTCCGAGTTCCGGCCTACCAGCTCCTGCTCTGACCGATTCCAGAACTACAACACGTTAACCAGATAAAAATACATCCTGCATGTTCAGAAAAAAGATCAAATGACAGAAATATTCCCATACATGCATCAAAGCGTGACTCTAACCTCTATCCGATTATCCAAATGAAATGCATCAGGGGACAGGCTGTGGGTTGATGTGCTTACACACTGAAAACAGTGGGAGTTTTGATGCCTTCAATGGAGAGAAAGAAATCAGATTTTTCAGTATTTGCTATATAGATCACCATTAATGCATTAAAGCAGAATGTATGCTGTATGACCTTTTATCTGTTTTTTTTTTTTTTTTTTACTGAGACGACATCGAAGCAGCAAAAATTCTGGCTCTCCAAATCCTTGAGCCTGTACAGCTGCGGCTCATGGGCTCTCTGTCTGCTCCAGTCACATGCATGCTTCCTTCTTGCTTCTGGAGGACTGAGTCTGTCTGCTTTCCCACATTTGCCTATTTCTGTTCTTAATGATGGGATATTTCTGAAACACCTTTGGCTCATGATGAGTAATCCTTAAAATCCGCTCCAACTCTGTGTTCATTTTAAGCTACAGCCCAGCAACAAGCTTTCACAGCTGTCTCCCCGGCTTCACTTTAACAGGTACTGTATGTCTGCCTCGACCGACGCCAGCGGGACTGACGGGGGCTGACGAGCACGTCGCTCACTGAATCACAATGTCAGGAAACGGTGCGCTGAAGAAGAAAAGAGAAAGGGGGGGGAAAAAAAGAGGGCTTGGGGGCAGCGGTGGTGGTGCTGCCATGAGAGAGGGGTACTGTCATGGTTCGTAGTTGTCCGTCTCTGCCTTCCATACCTCACCCTCTTCAAACCCCCCTATCTACAGCTCTCCAGTCTTTATGCTAATGCTCTGTGGTAAGAGAAAACACAGCAGATGGAACCCTGGTATTAAAAAAAAAGAAAATCAATGGGATGATCTCTTCCTCACAAACACCGTCTCTTTCTCTGGTTCACTTCGTCGGCGTAGGTGAGAGGAGTCGGGTCACGGGCGCGGATTAGGGAGAAGGAGTCGAATTAAGGCTCGGAGTTTTGTGGCTATAAACAAACTCTCTGATGGAAGGAGTCCAACTTCTGCCTCGACTTCCTGGATAATTGTCTGCGGCAGACGCTGCGGAGGAAATCTAGCTAAACACCCAGAGAGCTATACGACCCATTTGAATCCCGCCTCCCACCCATTTGATTCATCTTTTAATTAAGCGTGAGAAACACGGGGAGGGAAAAAAGTGGAAGGAAAAGGAGACAGAGGTACCGAAAAGGGAGAGGGAGATTTATAGTCCTGAACCGATGCGGTGCCATCTTGGTCTAACTTATCTCGGCTCTGCCAGCCACACTCATGAGCACTTAACCTTGCAGTGAACGCAACCCATCATCAGCGCTTTGCAAAAGGGCTAGCTCTCGCTCACCCTCCCCCAGCACCCCTCCGTTCTGCACCCGGTCCTCACACTGTCCTTCATCAGGAAGGTACCTGTGACTAACCTGCCCTACAGTCAAGTTTCCGTTGCATTAGCAGAGGCCTTGACAGAGAGCATCCTTCACCATATGGACCGTAGAGTGTTTTTGTACCTGCTATTCCCTGTAGAACATTTTCAACTCAGTTAATCGCAAATTCTTCTCTCTCTCTTTTTCTTTTTTATAGAAAAAAACAGAGAAAAACATGATTATGTAACAGTTTGTCAGGTGATATGCTGAGCTTTCGACGCTCTGGATCCCACAGCTGTGGCGGAGACCTCGCGTTCCAAGCTCACGTGCGGACCCCGTGGCCCCCGCGAGTGTTTGTTTCCTCTTGCATCCTAATGAGCAGCCATTGTCGAATCCTGCGGAGGCTTGCCTAAATGACTCGGCTGAAAAATTAATGCGTCACTTAACAGCGTTTTTGTGTCGCGTTTGCACGATATTCCGAAAACACAGGTGCAAACCCCACGTGGTGGCCAATCTTTAATGGATGAGGCCATATGACAAGGTTTGGAACAGAGGACGATGCTTAAAGTAGTTACTTGGCCAGTGAGTCATACGCAACATTGGGGATACAAGCTTGCTGTCCAATTTGAGATTCTGGTAAACTGTTTGCAAAAGGCTATTACCAAGCGAGATCAAATATTGCGCCCGGTGGCCTGTGTCCCTGCTCCTGCCAGAGTGGTTGGATGATACTGCCGGGCGGGAGGGAAGGGAGGATGCCAGGCTGACTCTCCCCAGGTGAAAGTCAGCAAAGAGCTGTGAACAAGCTGCTTTGGCGGGGCCGGCCAACAGCCTTCCACCTCGACGCCGGGCCGGGGGGAGCAGGTGGCCCCGAGCTGCAGGACGGAAAATGGAACCTACCCTACGTGCTTCCTGTGCCATGCATAATCTGTAACGCATGCCTTCATGTGGCAAAGCGGGAAGAGGGAAGGTTCTTCCTGCAGAAACTGTGGGAAAAACTAGAAATCTGCTTCAAGGGCATACAAAGGCATAAGCTAAAAAACAGGAAAAAAAGTGAAAATATTGCCTGGATGTAGTTTAGATTGTGTCGGTATAGACCCCTGCCCTCCCCTGTCCTCTCTCGGCCTCAAATCTCCGTCTCCCCCTCCCTCTCCCCTCTTCGACACCCTGAGCCCTCCCACCACCCATTGGGAAGAGAGCGAAACAAGGAGGAAGACGGACCCATTCAGACGGGCCGAATTAATGTTTGCACACGATAAGCAAGCTTAATATAACGCTGACAATCACAAACACTCACCCTGCCAACCAGGATTGGATCCCGTCCAGAGAATTCCTCCAGCACAAACATTTGATTCCAAACCCATCCTCTCTTGGCGCGACTCAGTAATCTTTGTCCTTCGCCAAGACTGCTCGCCGCCGCCGCCGCCGACCCTCCGGTTTGTGCTGTTCTGGATTGGCCCCCCACGGGGGTCGTGGAAACGGAGGGGACGCAAGTAATCCACACCAGCAGCAAGGACATCCACAGATCCACCAGCATCTCCTCGGACCTCTTTGGCATCCTGTCGCTGCCTGATTTTTTTTTTTTTTTTTGCTTGTTTGACTGTTTGTTTTACTGGACTCTTCTTCTTCTTCTTCTCCTCCTCCTCTCTCCACCTCTTGCCCCGCCTCCCCCCTCCTCTCTCTTCAGATCAACAGCTCCTTCTTAGATAACAAGAAAAGGTTACTTGTGTCCTCTTAGAGCGGCGGAGCTTGCATTCATGGTGCGATAAAGGTCACCGGCGTGGCTTGGCGTGCCTCCATAGCAGTTGGCGAGGGGGGGTGAGGCTCTCTGCGTGGAGTCCATTGGCCGTTACTCCAAGGGGGAGACCTGAAAGGGAGCAATGAGAGTTTGTTAGTCTCTTCGGACTCGTGGAGGGTCGCGAGGAAGTCAAGGAAACATCTGAAGGAGTTCTGTGTGACAGTCATAGCTTAAGGGAGTGGAGAGGTGATTTGGGAGGGGAGAGCTGTAAGGAACAGCAGCGGCCCTGACCCGACATCCTCATCTAATTTTTCACCTTATCCTTCCTAGAACAAGAAGCACCGTACTCCTAGGCTCTCCGCCCCCTCCACACCCATAATCAGACTGCTGCGTTAGTAATCTGTCGTTCTGGGGGGATTATCCCGGTCAGATTTTGAGGACTCTCGTGTTTCCGTGTGATTGATGTTGTGACAGGTTGAGCACATTCACACACTGCAGGCAGATTCCTCAGACACCCTCTCCTCCTCGTCCTCTTCCTCCCCTGCTCTCTAAGTTCCAAGGTGAGGCAGGCGAGCGATGTCAACAGGACTGCAGCCCTCTGATATCGAAAGAAACCAGACGAGATTATTGCCAAAAAAAAAAAGGGTGCTGAGAGGAATGTTTACCCACTGAAGCAGATATGGAATATCACACCAGAAGTGTTCTGTCATGATAAGCATGAACACAAAGTTGATGTTTTTGAATATTTTCGAAGCAAATTCTCTAGCAATCTGATAAAGCAAAGCTGGTGTTCTTTAACTTTCACCAGCTGGATGTGATTTCATTAGACAGGAATAAAGACCAAAAAACTAATGCAGATGATTTCACTGAGCCCAGCAGATTGTTTCCAGTTCCCAGGAACTTTTACAGACCCAACAACGTAAGGCTACTGCATCTCCAAGGACAATTATTTTGAAGCCCAAAGCAACAGTACTGAAGTGTACATTGTGACCTGGAGACCAAAAATTACATATTACAAAAGGAGATATTAAAAAAAAATTCTCCTAGGACAAGATTTTACAAACAAATATTTAAATACAATCTGCACTGCGTTTCTCTACGTCTTGCATCCACTCCGGTTTGAACCTGAGCATGCATTTCAGCACCATGAGACAGAGGAACAGAGAGACAGAGGAACAGAGAGACAGAAGGACAGAGAGAAAGAGGGACAGAGGGACAGCTCCCTGGCGGGTGGCAGCCGCGTCCAGGCGGCTCAGGCGCCAACAGAGCGCCGGGCACCAGCCAGAGGAGCTGTCCAAGGTGGGGAAACGCACAAGCTTGATTTATTTATTTCCGTTATTGCTGCCGTTTCTAAATCAAATCCATGAAGTACGAGGCGCCGGGTTGAATCTGTACCATCTAACAGCGCGCTCTCTCTCTCACACTCTCTCTGAAGTTTCAGTCCGTCTTTGCGCATCAGCTGAGCGACTGGAGCGCACAAGCGGTCCGATTTGCGGGGGAATCATCCACATGCAGCCGGCATGCATGACAGGCGCAGGAAGGAGTTGTGGGGAGGAAAAAAAAATTTTTGAAAATAAATAAATAAATAAAATGATAAGCTAAGTTGCAGACCTTTCTGCAGACCTCCTGGGTTTGGGGACGGAATCTCTCAAACGAGCTCGGATAAGAGAAGAGAAGTCTTCTTCAGCCTCACCGTGTATGAAGGTGTCAGTCGCCCACCTGACGGGGCTTCGCTTTTTAATGCAACGGTGGCTCGCTTGTACTTACTCGTTAGTCTCGGATCCTTTCCCGCTGCTGCATTATTTTAGCGTGTTGCCTTCCAAAAAACGCCAAAAACTCCATTAGGGTTTTCCCTCCGAGATAAAAATAAATAAATAAATGAATAAATAAAAACCAAAATGTGCAAAACGAGCGCCTGGCCGACAACAAAAAATAAATAAAAAAAGAGAAAAAGAAAAAGAAATAAAGAAAATCCGTCCTGCAGTTTGTCAATGCGGAGCGACACGGTGTTGGTTGCGCGCAGTTAGAGGAGCTCCGACAGGCTGGCTGGCCGACTGGGGAAGTGAGGAGGAGATGGAGGAGAGAGCTGCACGCTGGAGGAGGAGAGGAGAGGAGGAGAGGAGCAGAGAGGGGGAGAAACCTCCCTCCGCTGCGCTCATTGGGTTGATGAGGAGTCGGGTCAACAGGCGCGCAAATGAACGAACGCACGGCGCTTCAGCACCGGCCACGGACGCAGAGTAATAATAATAATTATATTAATAATAATAATAACAACAATAATAAAAAAGGATATCGTCTCGCGTTCAAAGCGTCAGCTGTAGATATTTTTTTTAAAATGCGTCTTTATTCTCACTGTTACGCTTTTCTTTTCTTTTCTTTTTTTTTAACTGTTGGGGGGGAAACGGCGCGTGAGCTTTCTGACACGCAGAAAGCCGCGCGCGGCTGCTCATTTCCAGACATCTGATCGGGTTCACGCGCGACCAGATGGACACGCGCTGGAGGCTGAGGGAAAGAGGAGAACTCCTCTGTCCTTCCGGGTTTAACATGATGTTTGCGCCTTTTTTTGCATTTAAACAGGAAAAAACTCTTCACGTACATTAAATAAAACAGGAAAAAAAGGGGGAAAAAAACGAATTATTGGCTAGCAAAAGAGAAGTAGTGAGGGTACGGGAGGGGGTGAGGCTCTTATTAAGACCGTTAGTGAAAAGGTCATGGCTCATCATTGCGGGGATGAATTAAGAGTGCGCGTGCGTGGGTGTGTGTGTGTGTGTGTGTGTGAATGACAGCAGAGGGAATCATTTAGCTGCCCATAGAGGGAGCCCTCTAGTGTTTGTGTGGCTACTCGGCAGCAGTGAAGTCTCACCGTGGGGGAAATATCACATTCAGGGGCTTTAACTCTTTTCAGTTTGTCACATTAAAAACCCAAACTTCAAAATATATATATATATATATATATATATTGTTAATATGGTCGCCCAAGGTGGATCATAATTGTTACATGGAAGAAAAATGACACAGGGTTTTCATATTATAATCTGAAAAGTGTGGTGTGTATTTGTATCCTAAGTCAATACTCTGTAGAACAGGGGTCTCAAACTCCAGTCCTCGAGGGCCGCAGTCCTGCAACCTTTAGATGTGCCTCTGCTGCACCACAGCTGAATAGAATAATTAGGTCATTAGCAAGGCTCTGGAGAACTGATCTTCACCAGGAGGAGGTAATTAAGCCATTTCATTCCAGTGTTTTGTACCTGTGGCACATCTAAAAACTGTAGGTCTGCGGCCCTCGCGGACTGGAGTTTGAGACCCCTGCTGTAGAACCACGTTTCACCGCAGCTGCCATTGCAAGTGTTTTGGGCTTACAGCAGCTTTCATCTTTGCATGCTGCGCCTAACGATTATTTTAGTAATCGATTATTCTGTTGATTAATCGATTAATCGGGTTAATGTGACAGAATGGACACATTCTGCAGATTTTTCATATCTCCCACTTAAGTGTATTTTGTGCAATGTGAAAAATGTTGACCTATTTTGGGCTAAACCAGTAGCCGTCCAGTCAACAGATTCTCCCACCTGAGCGCCTGGGTCTTTGCAGCTCCTCCAGAGTTTGACTGGTGCTGCTTTTCTGATTAATAATCTCTGTTTAGGTTTCTAAATTACTTTGGCTAAAACTTCTGAAGAATCAACAACTGTTAGACATAACATGGATTTTCCACAAAGAATGACACTAAAAGCATGTTTAAGACCAATTTCTCTTGAATCTGTGGGGGGGTGACATCAATTTCCAGCCCACAGGGAAAAAAAATCTATTCATCTTTTTTGCTAAATTTGATGCTAATCTTTATTTTAAATCCTAAAATTAGAAATTAAATGACACCGTATTTCATAGAGGACTTTTTTGTTTCTTTTTTTCAGAAAGGCATGCGACATTTGTGGCTCTAAAGGAGTTTTATTTGGCTGGCCTGACAGCAAAAATGGATCTTTAGGTTGTAAAGGCTGCAGACCCGAGCTGTGAGACCTCCACACGACCGCTGTCGTAAGACTTTATGTAGGCATCAGGAGCAAAGCGGGCTCGACACTTAATATGTCACTCTTTGCAAAACGAATTTATCCGTAAAACTTCGTCTTCCACTTAAAAATGATCTGATATTGTTTGGGTCCAACATGCTAACGTGACAAGACGTTAAAAGATGTCAAAGCGTTGGATCCGCTCCAACGCGGCATGTACAAGGTGCTGTACATGGGATTTCATTTGAAATGCTGGTTATAAAAGACTTTGTCAGAGAACACAGCATGTTGTTGTGCTTCACCACCTTAAAACCCCAGACCTGTTCCTCAGAGGCTTTTCTCTTCTTTTCTTTTTATTCCGTTTTCCTCCTGGAGGCCTTTTGACCCAAATGCCAGAAATCCTAATTAGCAAAGACATCAAGTCGACCGTTATTTATTTCTGTACGATTTAATTCTCCTCCCACTCCCGCTTTGATGCCGCAGCTGCGTGTCAGGTGGGAATTCTCCAATCATCTTTCTTAAAAGCCCCCGCTGCATAATGCATGAGGCTGTAAATGTTGAGCCATGTTGCTCTTTCTCCATATGGATGAAGTCGTCATTGGCGGACGCGCGGGGCACGTCGGATATGGGTGGATGGACACGAATGTGTTATTTAACAAAACAATCAATAAATAAAATAAAGGAACTGCTCAGGGATCGCGGCTGATCTCGAATCGAAGTAAACAAAGAAGCACGTTGGAGCAACCGAAGCTGGTATTGCTTACATGCAGCCTCCCACACATGTACGGAGCATCTGGAACGTATTCACAGCCGCTCCACTTTTTACACATTGTCTTATGTTACAGACTTTCCTCGACATTCTTTACACAAATCCACCCCATTATGAATAAGAGTTTGAGTGCTTTGCTAATTTATTGAAAACAGAAAACAAGCAGCTCTAAACTGAACTGTTTACACAGATAATCCTTTGGATGTTTCTACAGCTTAAATGATATCCACTTGTCGTAAATTCAGTTAATTGGACTTTATTGGGAAAGGCACACATCTGCCTACATGAGGTCCTATGGTTGACAGCAGGTCAAAGGTCAAACACCAAGAAGGAAATCAAAGGAATTGTCTGTAGTCGTCCGAAACAGGATTGTCTTGGGGAGCCAATCTGTGGAAGGTTCCAGAGACATTTCTGCTACTTTAAGGTCCCAATGAGTTCAGCGACCTCCGTCATTGGTCAATGGAAGAAGTTTGGTTAGAAGCCACTGATCTAAACTGAGTGACCGGGAGAGAAGGATCCTACTCAGGGAGGAGACCAAGAAACCGATGGTCACTCTGTCAGAGCGAGAACCTTCCAGAAGGACAACCATCTTCAGCAATCCACCAATCAGGCCTGGATGGTAGAGCGACCAGAAAGCCTCTCCTTAATAAGAGGAACATGGCCGCCTATCTGGAGTTTACCTAAAAGCTCCTGAAGGACTCTTAGAGCAGGAGGAACAAGATTCTCTGGCCTGATGAGACCAAGATTGAAGTCTTTGGTGTGAATGCCAGGCGTCATGTTTGGAGGAAGCTCCACAATCCCTATAGTGAAGCACGGTGGTGACTGCATCATGCTATTGATATGTTTTGTAGCAGTAGGAAGTGACGGACTAGTCAGGAAAGATGAATGCAGCAATGTCCAGAGACATCCTGGATGAAAAACTGCTCCATAGCATCTGGACCTCAGACTTGAGCGACGGTTCATTTTTCAGCAGGATGACGACCCAAAGCTCATAGCCAAGGCATCTAGAGTGGCTTCAGAACCGCTGTGTGAATGTCCTAGAGTGGCCAAACTAGAGCTCAGACTTGAACATGATTGAATGTCTCTGGAGAAATTTGAAAATGGCTGACAGATGTCTCCATTCAACCTGACGGAGCTGCAGAAGAACTGTAAATAGGAGCAGGTCAAACTGCCTAAAGATACAGTAGGTGAGCTAAGCTGGTGGCATTGTTTTTAAAAGTACTGCCGGATTGAATTGCTGCCAACAAAGTATTAAGCAAAGGCTGTAAATACTTCCATAAAGGTCATTTGTTGGATTACTATTTCTAACAAACTTGCACAACACTTGAAATAAGGCTGGAACATAAACTGCGGAAGAAGTAAAGCACTGCAGGTATACATGAAGAACCTAACACAATCTAACAATAGTTTTACCTTTTTTGTACTGATTTCTGAAGTCAGGACATGTTCTGGGTAAATGCCCCATCGGTCGCAGGTGAATTCAGAATTAATAAATCATTTAAAAAAATCTCCTTCTGTGCAGAGATTTTTGTGCCAAAGAGATGGTTCACGCTTTAAATTAGAGATTAATTCCACTGACATGGCCCCTGCCAGTGATCAAAATATCAGACGGCTTTGAAAAAGGCAAAGTAAGTGAAGGGGAAATGGTCTTTAGAAGCCAAGCATTCTCAATCGATCATTAGTTGCCGCTTTGTCAGAGGTATTAATCACAGAGCTGTTGCAGGGCGAACCACAGACTGGCATGTCCACCAGTTACCGACACAGTCAGGGAGAGTTTGGTGCAGGACTTAACCGGTTTTGTTTGGCTTTAATTCGTTTACTCTTCTCAGCAGGCTCATTTTTAAACCCTGCTGTTCTGCCCCAAACTCCACTAGTTCAAATATTTTTTAAGAGAAATATATTTTCCCTTAAACATATTTGTAATTTATCCCACATTTATTAGAGAGTTCGCCATATAACTCCAGCTTAAACACTGCTGTTGTAACTTTGCTTCACATAATATCCCGAGTTTGCTTTATGGTAGCGCTGTGTTGCAGTTTACATCCATGTTTATGAATTTTTTAAAACTAACACTGTTGAAATATTTGGTACATTTAAAAGGCAAATTTCCTTTTGTTAAAAGGGACATTTCAGGTAAGTTACTTCTTTGTTTTTTGTTTCTTTGTTTATACTCACTATTGTTTGTGTCGTTGCTCAAATCCTACAGTTAGCGCAGGTGTATAATAGACATAAAATACGTAGATGTCTCATGGAGTGCGTCGATCCGTCGCCGCTATACGTCATAGTGTCCGCCATATTGGACGTCTTCTTCCTGTTCTTCGTCTTGGCGGTGGGCAAGAAATCTACAGGTGTGCATTACCACCACCTAGTGGTTCATGGTGGCTTAAAATAAATAAATAGATAGATTAGATAGATAGATAGATAGATAGATAGATAGATAGATAGATAGATAGATAGATAGATAGATAGATAGATAGATAGATAGATAGATAGATAGATAGATAGATAGATAGATAGATTTTCATATGGTTGAATGTTAAAAACAAACAATTTTGAGTCTAAACTCAACCTTGGCTGAGCTAATATTTAGCTATATGAAGCTAAACTTATTGAATAAATAACATCCATTCAAAAATTGTATCATGAAATATCCTTTGATATAACTCCATCAAGTCTGTTATAGTACAACTTTTGTTTCTCATATTGTTAGTTGGCTCCCTTAATGAAAGTGCTGTGCTCTCCAACCTTTGACAAATGGCACTGGGCTGCATTTTAATAACAGATCAAGCCTGGTCCTGTTTCAGGAATTTCCATCTTGGTGAGGATTAAGTCACAATACTTCACACTCTGTGTGCATAGTAGCTTTTGATTGGCTGGAGGGTGTCCATTATTTCTCATAAGTGACAGCTGCAAAGTAGTTTCACGACTGAAACTGCTTTTTAGCCATTCTAAATTAATGAGCTCGATCCACCATAATGACTGCCATCAGGTGGCTGTGGACAATGCAACATTAGGAATAAATGAAGTAAAAAAGGAAGCTGAATACTTAATAACACCAAGTGTAGTCCTTCACTGTATTTTCAATGTGACTAAAACATAGGTCCCAATGTTCTCTGAACTTTACTTGACCTGAGTGATCATCACATGCTGTGCTAATTAACTTGCTACTTTAGCCACCCATCAACAGTGAATGATACATCACTTTCTATTGACAGAGGATGGTGTTGTAGCTGGCTATCATATAAAACCCTTTTAGAATATATTTAGTTTTTCTTTACATATTTCATATTATTTTCTTCAAGGCCTCAATTACAAACTGTAGCACAGTAAGCCCACGCCATAACATAACCTTCACTATGTTCGGTAATGTTTCCTTATAAGAATATATGACTTAAGTTGCAATAACATGTGTTGAAATTATGTGCATCAAAGCCATAGGTCTGTAAATAGCCTCATTTTTTGAGAAACTTCAGTTTTATACGTCTCTCTCTCCCCAGTGGTGTTTTTGTTTGATTCGTTTCATTGGGCCACGGCTCAGTGTGCAGCATCTGGGGTAGGCTAGAAACCAACTCTTCACAATAGCTTCTAAATACTCCAAATCGTTCTTGTCTAACAATCTATAACCTGTTATGCTCCTCTCACCATGTCCAAACAGAAGCATTTATCAAATATCTTAATAATTACCGTTGTTGAAAGTGGAATTTCAACAATGTTAGCAGCTCTTTTGAAGCATTTGGAATAGCGCTGGTTTATGTGGGCAGTGCAAATGGGTAAATGAGCTGACGCTTTAAAAGGTTTAGCATATAAGCCATCTGGCCTTTGTCAGGTTCTTCACTTAAAACCCTAGTCTTTTTATATAAAGGGAAAGTTTGCTAGAGATGAAGTATATCCAAAAATCTATGCAGAATCCCAATTCATAATGTCAATGGAGATGAAACTTCATGGCAAAAAAAAAAAACTTCAGAAAAGTACAGATCCATGACAAACCACTTTTATGATGGCTTAAAAATACATACCTGAAAAAATTTAAATTTTTCAGCTACTATAGGTAAAATATGGAAGGAAATATATATATATTATAAATATTATCTGAAGGACAAAACAATGAAGCTTCTATAACTCTATCTTTGATAAAAAAATGAATGATTTTATGTTGAGCAACCAATACATTAAAATAATAAGTCAATTGGCAACACTCGTCACTGAGGTTCACCCCTGAAATTCTGAGTGTACACTTTATCCAAAACCTTAAATATCAGAAAAAACTTTCAACAATCAACACCAACAAGAATATGTTATGAATATCCCAAAAGTTGTTTTATCTATTTATTTTTTTAGATGAAGAGGTGCAGAGGGAAAAGATTAGCCCAAAATCCTGCCACCAATGTCCCCATCAGGATATTTGTTCCCCAATCCTGAGTCATTTAAAACTCAATTCCTGTCTGATACTGAAGATTGTTAGGTTACAGAGGTTTTGCTCTGTAAAACCCAACATTTTGGGTTTTACAGAGCACTACAGTAGAACCCAACATGTCGTCAAGGTTACATGGTTGTTGTGTAACTCATACTTTACTCACCAATGACCTTCTTAATACTTACTGTCTCTAGTATTTGTTTGAGAGCTGTAATATCCTGCTTCATCATGAGCTAATTGTAGGTACCAGAGTTATAATTTCCCAATGATGCGTCACCTGCAATTTATCATTTAAATTTATCTACTCAACAGACGTAACTCTACGTATTCCCCTACAGTCTAAAAAAAATACATTTCTCCTGCTGACAGAGTTTAGAAATAAGCTGTGGACATGCAAATAAAAGCTAAATAAAAGTCAAAATGAACACAACTGATTTTTCAAAAATAATCTTTTATTGGTTGAGTTTTTATGCCACCCACAAAGCCATGCCGCCCTGGGCATTCAGCCACATTGTCCAAATCATAAACCACACCAAGTACAAATACATACATAAGAATTACAATTTCTTTTGAAAAATACAACAAAGCTTAAGATTGTCGCATTCACTGAAGGTCACCTCAGTTATGAAAACATCAGCACATAAGAATGGAAACATATCTTAAATACAAGGTGGAACTTCATCGTCTAAAACCAAAGAATAAAAAGGAAACCTTGCGCAGCGGCTTTAAAAGGACAGGGGACCGCCGGGACCCACGCTCATTCACTTCCCCTCCCACAATTTCCCAGGTGACCCAGAGGTTTACACCGCCGTGGTTCCCCCCCGAGCCTCAAACGTGTTTTACTAATGTCCGGGCTATTTCCACAATCTGTAGGGCACCAGAAAGGTTAAAATGACACTATCAGTGAGTTACAGCACAATGCAGCCCGAGCTTTGCTTTGGTCTGTTAGATAAAGGTACGACTATGGAAGCTTTGAAACATTTATATATATATATATATATACAGTATATATATATATATATTTTTTTACCTCCTCTACATACATCCTCCGATCAACCTTGTTCTGCTGTCTTCGTCAACATAATATTTAAACAGCATCTCAGGCAAAGTGCTGTGTTTGATATGCATGTGGCAGGTAGACATGAAAAGCTTGTTGTTCGTTGTCGAGTGCTGCCCTCTTCATCTGACATCATATTATTAGCCAGGAGTGCCTGAGCTGGTTCCTTCCGTTCTGCCTCTTCTGGCTAAATTCATGCCGTTCCTTAAAAGTCATTTTCAGAGCTACTCTCAATTGTTTAAAAAGTCCAAAATATGCTAATCGCCTCTGACCCCCTGTGGAATCTTGAAACGTTGCATAAAAGTCACGCGGGAATTCATGTAAAATATGAGAAAATTCTATTTAAAATATAACCCCTATGCTTCAAAAGTCTGCACTTTCCTCTTTTCTAGGCGGCGTGTATGAAGGAGGTTGAACCCACTCGAAGTTGCCGGCGTTTCGGCGGCAGCCGCGCGTTGGAGCCGACCGCGGTCTAAGTACAACATGTGGCACATTAGCATTCCTAAAAGTCACACTTTAATTGGTTGCAGATTAAAGTTAATTGATTTAGCTGATAGTTTTAAGGCTCCTGGAGATAATTAAGTGCAGTGTTGAGAATTTTGATATGTTGACATTTTGAGAATGAACAACCTGTAACGTGTGGATACAACACAGCGTTAACTAACATCTTAATCATGCAAATTGAAAAACACGGCTGATTTAATTATCGCTGGTCCAATCATTGGTCCTCATTAATTACTTTGGGCTTATTTATTCATAATCACATATCTTTTCCACTTACTTCCCAATTATGCAGGACGGTCTCTCAGACTCCCGCTGATATAACAAACCCTAATTCTATTCCTGCTTCGTTAGAGGATGCATGTAATAGGACGCCGATGGGACGGAGGGACAAATGAGCATTCAAGGTTGAAGAGAAGCAGCAACATGACAGGGAAAAATGAATATATTAACAGGATTTCATACAGAAATGAGGCACACACTGAACTAATAGCACCACGACCAACTGGCCAACACCGAGTGTGTCCATCTTTAACCCCTCAAGCATCTCAGACCGATCAAAGAACGAATGAGGAACATCTGCTGGAACAACAGATCCTCCGTTGGGGGTCTGATCTCTGACGAGCTAGCTTGCGTCCCAAAGGGGAATCAGATCTCATCCGACCGGTACCCTGGGACAGCAGCGGTTTAAATCACACGCTTTGTTTCAGGTTCTGAGTCATTTCTGAGATACTGTAGGGAGTGTTGAGCACAAACATGTTGCAGGGAGGGATTTAGTGCAACGCCTGTCTGGTCTGGGTGAATTGAGCAGGACGGCATTGGCCCAGGCTAACGGGAACCCTATTTAATTGATTTTTACAAATGTTTCCACCATATCAGACTGGAAATGTTTCATATGTTCTTTACTTAGTAACTCTGCTAAGTACAGATTTTAATATATTTACATGGAAACTTAGTACGACTATAATCGGTGGCTATTTTGTAAACAGAGACTGCTTTAGGCAAGTAGGCACCTGCTAGGAGCTAGCTTCAGGCTCCAGGACTAACCAATCAGGGTTTAGAACAAATCCACAGGAGTAGAGCTTTCTACTCCTGACAGGACAATAACGGCTCATGAAACTTTAAAAGAACCTGAACTTCATAAACCTTAAGGACAGGCTCTCAAAGGGATTGCTGTGTTAGTACTCTCCTACTCTTTATATGTCTTTATGTCATGTATATATTCCAGATTTTTTTTTTAATAACAATTCCTTCTCTTGCTGGACATTCCACATCTCGGTGTAGTCACTGTGAAAAGTATGGCACGGGTGAAAAGGGTAGCAAACCAATAAATGAAAGCACAGAACAAAAATACTATATGATCATCTTAATTATAATTAGCAAAAGGCTTTATCTCATAAAAACTGCATATTGTTGTGAAGCAGTTCATGGTATACCAATGAATTAAACTCTGAAGGTCTTAGGCAGTATACTGTCAGAGTCTTGAGTGGATTGTGATTGCTGATTTTGTTCCATTGAAAACATTTTTGCTGTCAAAAGACAGTATAAGTCTTTTGACTCATCGGCAGTTCTTGAACACAGGGTTTAATTTTATAAATAAAGATAACAGAAACTATATTACTTTCATTTTCAAACGGAAAAGGTTTGAATTTCTCTCCTTTTCTTGCAGCTACAAACTCACTAAAGGGAACTGGCTGAAACATGAGCATGTACTGCACTAGCATCACCTTTAACCACAGTGTCACAACTTGCCGACACTTTTCATTACAGTTGAAAGTTTCGCAGCTTTTGTTCAGCTCGGTTCTGTTAATTCTGCATTGAACATGCTTTTTGTGTGAACCTCCTTGTTGTTTCTACACACACTTCCAGATGGCTCTCAAAACAAAACCAGAATGCAAGGTGCTGCAATTTTCAAAGAAGGCTTGAAATTTATATTCATTCTTATATCGCAATGCAGCTTGTGTCCTGCTCCCTGATGAAATCATACGAAATGTGGCAAATGTCTGTGTCGCACTTCCAAAGAAATGAGCATACCACACAACTCAGACAGTTGACTCCCCGCTCTTAATTCAAAATGATACTTCATGTCTCATCATAGTAACAAGACATGGGCATGAATATTTAAAGTGTTAAAGTATATATATATATATATATTTATTTATTTATTGTTAGCACAACTAAACTAAACATTTTGTTAACTGTTTAAATTCTTTGACTCGCCTCAAATCAGGAGCTAAATTGTTGAAATCTGGACACATCAAAACCAGTTGGATGCTAATTTGCTAATTTTCAGTTGCATGTTCTAATGTGAGGAACCACAACACAACATTTAACGCATAAAGGGGATGTATTATGAGGGGGCGGGGGGAATCAACATCATAATGTTATTCCCTCATCAAAACATACCTGGAGTGTTGCGTTCTTTCATGGAGGCTTGAGAAATCCTTTCATCTCCCATGGCAACCGACTGGGAGTGACCGAGGCGCAGCTCCTCCTCAGAGCTGCAGTTTTCCAAGCTTCTGCAACTCTTCCCTTCGTCCCTTCGACTTCCCCACTCATCTCCTTCAGACTAGCCAGCTGTAATTAGCAAACACCTGGTGGGACCACACATCAGCTGAGCTCATTATATGAGCTGCTTCTCAGTGCGACGTCGGTAAAAACGTTGGTAAAGGCTTAATAGAGAAGCCATGTTGTGATGACTTCCTGAAGGCAGAGCTTCAAAAAAGTTTTTAAAGAGACAGAGGCCTGTTTCAAGGTGGATTATTTCAAGGTGTTAAATTACAAAGTCAATTCATATTTGATACATACAACTGAAAGCAACATAGTTACTTGATTTTGCTCTAAAATGGAACTATATGCCTGGAAAATACATAATGCTGCCCCTTTCAATTAAAGTGGGTTTTGCATTTTCAACTCAGATCCACTTTTGAAAGTCCGCCCTTTCTATTCATTGACCGTACTAAAAGATTATTAATAAAAATAAAAAAACGCTTTAAAAAATGGAATCTGGAAACCTTGAGCTCATCCTACATCTGTACTTCTAAAAGCTTCTCAAAGTCCTGTCTGACTGCTTCTGGTTAAGAACTGCTTCTGGTCATCTTACAGTTAACACTCCGGTTTCATTCACCGCAGACACTGAATGTCACAGAAAGGAAGTCAATTGATATCGCTCTGTTTCGGCGAGGCAGCGGCTGTGGGTGAAGACGAGCGCTCACACAGGAAGTCTATGATTAGAGGAAGAAAGACATCAATAGACATTGATGGCCGTAAAGAATAGAGTGAGCGCCGGGGTAATGACACTTTGCTTTTAATAGTGTTCATTAAGAATACTAGCCACTTGGTTAACAAGAATGAGAAATGGGTTCTGCCATTTATCGCCATGCCATGAACACGAGGCGGTCTTATCAAAAATGAGTTATCTCTCATTTTTGATAAGAGGTCTTATCAAAAATGAGAGATAAAATCGCTCAACAAAAGCCACACAAAACTGTCCTTGTAGTGCAAAAAGAAGCAGCTGATTCTGTTCATTCTGTTTTTTTTTTCTGCTTAGAGCAGTTCAACCCTCAAATTAACACAGTTTGAAAGAAATCACATTTTAAAAGGTAGAAATCCTAAATGTGGCAAATTTACTCACAAAATTTCTCTTAGTTAGTACTCACCGTTCTCACATAAGCCTTTCTGCTGACATATGTGTTGGAGGTTTTTCTTTTTTTCATTCTTTTATTTAAACAAGCAGAAAACAGCATTTTCAAATATATTGAAAAACTCATCTAAAGATAATCTGGGAATATTTACGTTATCAATAAAAAGCTCTCAAACAATGTTTTTGAGGGAACAAAGCAGCCAGCAGTGAAATGAGTAAATGCCTGCAGGGTGATGAAGGGCGTAGAGAAACAATTTTTAATCAGAGAAATCCAACTCAATGGGAGAAATCCCAGTCAGAGCAGTGAAGGGAGATGAGAATGTGTGGAATTGCGTCGCAGTCCAATGGCAAGGTTCCAATGAAATAAGAATTTTGATATCTTTGAAAACTATGAACAATTTTAGTCTACACTTTAAACTCATGCTCATATAGTAAATCAATACAGACGATATGTTTTATTTTAATCTCATAAATGACAAGATTTAACATTTCAGAAAAGATGACTCAAGTTTATGGTTTAACCATCTTCCACTACTTACTTCTAACACTTTAATTTGTAAATTAAACGTTTTAAATGTAAAAAATTACCAGCAATAAGGCAAATTATGTTGTAAAGAGCAAAACCTATTCATTAAAAAAAAAGGCTACAATTGTTTGGGATGATAAATTAGACTGAGTCACAGCATTTCAGCATAACTGGCAGATTTGTCAGGGATTTTATTTTAATAGAAATAAGCCACAAAAAGCACAATACTCACCAAGAGGTGTGACTGAAGTCAGTCTGACTCAGAGTTTCAGTTGAGGTGTGATTTCCTGAAGTGTTTCTTTGCTAAATGAAAGTGATTGAGAAAACAGAAAGAAGCAGAAACAAAACCCCTCAACCTTTCACACGATACGCTACATTATTATGAATTAACATTTCATGAGAGGCAAGACGAATCAGTAACATTCACTTAAAGTTTTACTGCAAGTCAGGTATTTCTATGTAAACTTTCACCTTATTTTATGTAAATAGGACACAAAGTAACATAACAATCTTGAACTGTTACATACTCACTAAATTCAAATGGTATTTGGTTTTGACAGAATACTAATTTGCACTAAGCAGAGGTGTGACCAAGTCACTGTGTTGCAAGTCTCAAGTAAGTCTCAAGTCTCTGTCCTCAAGTCTGAGTCAAGTCTCAAGTAAAGACACGCAAAAGTCGAGTCAAGTCTCAAGTCAGGAACCTTTAATTTCAAGTCATTTCGAGTCGTTTTTATTTTTATTTTTTTAATAATTTGCAATTATACATAAAATTCAAATAATAGACCATTTGTTCTTTTTAAAATATGTATTTGAGGTTCATTTGTGATCCTCTTATTCATCTGGTATTCTTCAAATCTGTCAGAAATAAACAGATGTCAGAAAATAAATTACAGCCTTTCATGAATTACATTTGACTTCAGTTTACTCCTTCTATTCATAAATAAACATCAACACTACAACAATCATAGTTTTCAAAAAATGAAATAAGTATAAATGAAGTTATCACAAGTAAACTCAGGAAGGTCTGGTGCATTCATTTTTCTGCTTTTATTTCTAAGTATGTTAGTTTCAGTCCTCCGTAAATATGGGACAGATATTCTAAACACAAAATTTATTTGGGACAGTCACTGTATTTGGTCTTTTTTTTTTTTTTCCCAGCAAAGCTATACTACTTGGAAATGGGTTCTGTGCGACATGTGACAGTCACGCCGGTCAGTGCATTAAGTCAAAAACAGTTGACTTAATGCACTGACTGCAGTAAACAATATATTGTCAATATAATTTCCCAACGTAGATGTCTTCAAATACACCAACCATCCTTAGATGATACTAGACCCGGCTCATCATCATGATGGGACAGAGAGACTCTGTTCCCTGTGTTCAGGTCCAGAATCTGCTTTCTGTTCCGGAGCCCCGCTCACTATCCACCGGCTTCCTGAGCTAACACGGTGCACATTATTTGTGGAGGCATTTGAAGGACCGGATTTATGGTAAATCATCACCAATTTAACCCGGAGTACACATGCTAACACGAAGTTAGCTAAAGTCAACTATCTTACAGCAAAAGAAAAGAGCCACCTACCGATCTTTGTGAAGCTTCAAATGCCGGACAAAGTTGGACGTCGTGGCATCTCCATCCGATATTCTCTTCTTGCATGTTTTACAAGTTGCAGTTCGTTTTTTAGTCGAAAGTTCATAACCTACGTAGCCAAAAGAAATTACTGGCGGAAGCATATTGAGCCGTTATTTCGTATTTCGTTCCCTGAGCTCTGTAGCTTTGCCGCGTTTTTTTTAAACGTCCAAATCCTGTTAATTTGATTGGTTGTGCTGCAGCTACGTACACATACATACATAAGGAGAGAGGAAAACCATAGTGACGGTCTGCGCATATTGATACGGAATGAGTGAAATTAATTAATGACGCCACTTTATAAATAATGTGTTTTAAATTTTAAGACTTTGAGTAAAAAATATCAAGTCTTTTCAAGTAAACAGCTTCAAGTCGAGTCAAGTCCCAAGTCAATGGCATGAAAGTCAAAGTCAAGTCCGAGTCTTTGAGCATTTTTTCAAGTCAAGTCTCAAGTCGTGATTTTAACGACTCGAGTCTGACTCGAGTCCAAGTCATGTGACTCGAGTCCCCACCTCTGGCACTAAGCTCTGGGAAATTTGGGGAAACCTGATATTTCATACATAAAAAGTTGTATTAATGGGGGTTTTTTCAGCTAAATCAAACTTTTGCCTATTTTTAGGTGTGTTAGAATTGTTAAAATTATTTATATTTATCAAATAATGGAAGAATGACTGGGAATCTTTTAATACTCTCTTCAAACTCAGACAGTTTACCGATTTGCTCAGTTAAATATGGAAAAGTCCAGACGATGACGTCATGAAGGCCTTTCAATGCAACACCTGGAAACAGAATGGAATAAAAATATCCTTTATTGTTCCACAGCGGGGAGATTCAGGCGGAACAGCAGCACTGAGCCATGTAGGTTCACAAAGAGATAAAACAATATTAACATATGTAAAAGGCAAAATTGTTAATAATATACTGTACATAAAAATACTGTGCAGACTTTTATTTCATCCTACCGGAAAAATTTCGTTAGCGGAAAATGTGAATTCTTTTGAAAATCATTCCAATTAAGCAAATTTATTTTTATATTTTCAAGTTGCGCAACTTTATGGCTAATGGAAACGCAGCTTGTGACGCTTTAAATAAGATGTCAACTGTAGGAAGTGCAGTTGTGTTGTGAGCAATCAATATGCTAACTAAAACGCTGTCAAAGTTAGCTACCTAACACATACAGGTTTCTGTGTCTGCCTCCCGCTGTCTCCACTCTACTTTTATTACTGCTGGCTGAAATAAATTCACACTCAATAAACATTTTCTCTCATTTAAGAAGAATTGTTGCCTCTTTTTTTTTTCCATATTTCCTTTATATTGTCAACTCCATCACAGTTTATTGCGCGTCATTTCCTCACTCTCTTTATATTCACGTCAGGATTAAGTGAAATATTTCAATTTTGAAAGACTGTCAATATGTGAACACTCTGAGGGATTAAATACTATACAGTATTTTGCCAAAACAAATAGGAACAGTTGTGATCGGACATGCTAATGTAACTGGCCAGGGGTGAATTCTTAATCAAAGTCTGGGGTTTTAGGCCGAACAGGACCGTCAGCTGACATTTGAGCCATTACTCAGGCAGGCATTCTGATTAGTATTTAAGCCAGCAGTTGTCAGACAGTCAATCTGCGGTGCCCACCTCACCTCACTGGGCGTGACAGCCTTCAGCCGTGTCCGGTCCACTGGCTGCTCCAGTCTTTGACAGAAAAGTCCGGGCTGTTAAGTCACCTCTGCTTTGGGTACGGCGCGGCTAACGTCGCTGACAGCTGCAGAAAGGAGAGAGCTAATCAGCCGAAGCCTGCGTGAGCCGAGAGCGACAAGGCAACAAAAGGGGAGCGAAAATCAGTGCGAGCAGGACTGTCGCCGCGCTCAGTGGGCAAGAAGCTCTGGACAGGTCGCCAATCCGTCACTGGCCGCTTCAACTTCCTCTGAACATCTGCTTTGTGTCTTTAACTCAGAACTCGAAAATAAAAAAGTGCAAAATGTTAATATGACCAGAAAATATATGTTGTTGTTTTTTTTTCCCGCTGATGCATCTACTCTTAAGTATACATTAGATTTGAAGGAAACAAATTCCAAAGAGCAAACCTGAGGATTCTTCTATAGAATGAACAAAAGTACAAGTTTCCCTTTAGCTAAGTAAGTTAACTTTACTTCCAAAGCTTTACTTCATATTCACTAAAATCAAGTTTTTTGGGGTTTTTTTACAAAAGCAGATAAATAAAAAATAGGAATATAAAAACTGACATAAAAAAGGAAGCAGTCTAGTTCAAAGTCTGTTGGTATAACAATGTCATTAGCTGTCTCTTAAAAAGTCCGTGGACGGCATGCAGAGCAGCTTTATACAATCTTGGAAAGGCCAAACGATGATGTCATGTCTTTCTAAGCTTCTGATAGGGCATCTCGTGGCATTTGAGTTAAAGGAATGCACATCTGTGGATGTATTTAAAGTAGTGATGGGAGTCGATTCTGTTTTTGTTTTTTTTATCAAGTTAGAGTTTGTAATTACTTAATTGAAACTGATCACATTCTAATCACAGAAAGCCGTTTTTGCTTTAGACATATGAACACAACAACAAAGATATTTATTGCTTTATTCAGTGATTTAGATCATTCAACAATCAACTATTCCACCCATTCAGCTCAGAAACCCTCGATCATTCATAGAACGTCTCTGAAAAAAATCCATCTTTGGAAATGTGGATGGTGGATGCTAACGTTAGCGTGAGGGACGACTGTGCTGCTGCTACATGTTTAGCATTAATATGCTACTTTAAATTCTATTTAATTCTTTATTTCAAACTCGACATCAGCATAAAATAGCAGACATAAAAAAGGAACACAGAGACATGTTTTTGGCCGCCACAGTAATATTAACATGTTTGAAAAGGAGTATGAAGAAGTAAAAAAAAAAGAACATTTAGGTTGGAAAAACTTTGCTAATATCCCAGCTCTGTTTAGCACAACTTGAACACATCATTAGTCTTTTCCAGCATCTCATCAGATCGTTTTTTGATACAAAAATTAAAGAAGGGGCTTTGTCGTAGGACTAAAATCAAACGAAATAAAAAAACTTCAAGGTACCACGTTCATTTGTTCAAGCTGTTACAGTATAAACACTGTGAAAATGTCCAGCTATCATTCGATTCAAGGAGGAGACAGGTTCTCAGTCTTCTCATGTCCTTCCATCTTTCACTGAGGGAAGATGTCAGCTGTAACCCTAGCATCGAATTGATCAATCTGGAGAGTCGGTAACATCAGCCAAGCTGCTGCAGGACAGATTGAAATGGCTTTATGAAGTACAACAATACCCTGCTGACATGAGGTCATCATTAGATCATCCCCATTACAAATGTGCTCAAAACTTTGTCACTATTCAGCTAATGTTCAAAAAACACAATTCTGCAATTGTGATGCTTCTATTAAATAAGAAACACAATTAAAAATTAAACGCTTAGATAAGTCATTTAAAACATGACGCGCCATGATCCTCCAACTACTTCCTGTTGACTTCTTGGTGGTTTGCGTCCATGGCAACGTCCAGTTGTTGATTATGTGACTAGTGTGACGTGAAAAAAAAGTGTTTCCATTGCAGTTTTGCAAAATAAACCAATTTGAATCCAACCAAAGAAGGCCCACCTCAGGGGCAAAACACTTTTTATCAAAAAACTAACTTATTTCAAAATTGCCATGTTTCCATTTGTCAAATTGCACAATTATATGGTCAATGGAAACGCAGCTAGTGTGTCCATGCTGCAAACTCTGCTGTCCACTTGACCTAATGTTGTAATAATAAGCCACATCTCCTACCAACATGTACAGTCTGATTTTATTTCTTCCACTCACCCTGGGTGCTTATTGTTTTAATCATTCATTGTATTAGAAATGTCACCTTATGGGCGATTAATGAGCAAAAACAAACATCTTTAGATACCTTTAGTTTGGTAACCATATAGAAACTTGACATTTCCTCCAACGGGCAAGAAAATCACTTCCAGTATAAAGTTAGAAAATGCATTAATTATATTAATCAACACTCACACGCAAGGTTTGATTTTTGACATTTCCTGACCTTTCGCACATACAGCACCGCAGACTCGCTACCGACTTAACAAGAAGGTGTAAGACTGCAAACACGAACCCACCGTTCATGTAACTGTACGTCTTTAGAGAAATCCCATGTATCTACCTATTCATCTCGCTGTATTGCGGGCAAGTGGCAGAACGTCCTACAGTTTAAAGTTGCGTTGAAATAGCTTGCAGATTGGTAACTTTTAAATCTCAAGGGACTCGCAGCTTCTAATTCGTAATTGGGATGTGTCATTTGAAGTCTTCAGAAAACGCGCCGTTCGACTGAATGTTGAAAGGAAGAAAAGGCGACCAACAGTCCTGCAGGGATTGCACAGCCGCACCAGAAAACTCTTCAGGAAATTTAATTGCAGCAACTATAAACTTGTTCCTGTGAGTATTATGTAATAAAGACTCTGCTGTAACAGGAAATTAAAAGCACATTTTCTGTTCTCCTGGCTGGAGAAGTCTTAATGGAAAAAAATACATACACCCTAAGTCGTGTTGTTCTCAGCGTCTTACTTTGTTGTTTGATGATAAATTGCCACTTGTCCCAACTCTCCATCGAACTCCCAGTGCATTCGGTTTCCCGTACACTGTCAATTTCACAGTCCAAAAAAGCTTATCCCTCGCTGCGGCATGCAGAGAGTTGCCTTTGTTCTTTGCGAAATAACCAAAGCAAGCAGCCAAGTGTGAAGTGCTGTTTGATGACAAACACTGGGAAATACAGTCAAGTATGGTATCATGACAAATTAGCAGATGAAGCAATTTGCTCCAGCTTTTAGATCCTATCTGACAAATAGGCTTAAAAGTAAGACATAAAAAAAGAACAGAGGGACATGGAAATCAAAAATGACGTGTTGAGCGTAGCAACAAGAGAAGAAGGGCAGAGCAGGACAGCAGCGCATGGGAAGAGGGTTGAGGAGAGAGGAAAGCGCCGGGACCAACACATCTAGGCTATTGATTTATTGGAAGGTATAGTCTTAGAGACGGGAGCAAGATTGATCAAATGGAAGGTTATCCTTACTCACAAAGGCAAGCTGTTTGCCAATAGCTATCACAGCAAACTAAAATGGTTCAAGGGATCCTTGACATTCACCAACACTGCAGACCCTGTTAGAGGCCCGTTTAGGAGATTTTGTAGGAGTGGAAATATTATTTTAGAAAACAGTGAAAAAAACGTTTTAAACAGAGACCACTTTGATAGTTTATAGTCTTATTAAAGGGGCGCTATTGTCTGTTTTCCAGACACAATCAAGTAACTGCGTTACCTTCATGTGTTATGAAATTGCTGTATGTGGTGTCAAATATGACGGAAGAGAAATTGACTTTGCAATTAAATGTTTTGAAATCGGGACTCTGTCTCTTTAAGAAGCTCGTACTCCTTCCGTGACTCCGCCTTCAGAAGAGACATCGCAACAATGTTCATCCATTATGCCGTTTGAAACCGTTCTTTGAACTGAGAAGTAGTTTGTATAATGAGCTCAGCAGACACCCAGTTCCAACAGGTGCTTGCTAAATGCTGCTGCCACTAGTTTGGAGGAGTTGAGTGGAGGAGCGGCGGCTATTTAAGCAGGTTCCAACTATGAGTTGATGTTTCTTACTTTAAACACGAGAAATCTGACTCTCAACGACATACACTGAAGTTTGACAAACTGTGACAGAGTTTCACGGCTGCTTTTGTAAGACACTTCCTGGTGTTCACTTTTGGTTCTACTTATCTAAATACAGAAACTAGAGCAGAAAATTTCAGGTATGTTCTCATGTGTAAAACATGAGAATTGGAAAATGGATGCTGAATACAAGCAGTGCTATTACACTTTAACTTTATACTCCATTAATATTTCAGGAGGAAGTCTTCCCTGGGCTTAATTATTCTTTTACAGCCCTGTTTGTGTCTACCTGAGAGTTCAATATTCAGGTCCCATGAAAACAAATCGTGTGATTCTTGAGCAGTCACTAACAAGGCATTAATGTGATTGGGATGCAGTCTGGTGCTGGGCAAGTATCCCAGTTTGTGGGATTCTTTCTTTTTTTTTTTTTTGCAAAACAGCTGGCAGAAAGTCTGAAAATAAATAAAACCAGAGTTGTTTACTCGATATTTCCTCTTTTGGTTGGATTTGGATATGTAATGAACAGCTTGAAGAGTGTGTGGGAATTACTCAAATGAAAAATGAACTGTCTGTGCTGGTAAGAGCCAAGTCTGCTAGTTAGTGTAGCAGCATTAATAACAATAAAAATCACATTATTTGCATTATCATTATACATTTAGATTGTTTAATAACTAAAGCAAAGTTCATTAAATGATTCAACATTTCTTTGTACCCACACATGGTCACATTCTCCGGGAAAGCTAATAGTTTGCAGCATAAGGGCAAGAATCAGTCCATAAAACTGATTCATAAAGGGATTCAGAACTAGTTGAATATGTTGTAATATTCCTATTAACTGAAAAGCTGCTGTTTCTAAAATGTTAAAACTCATGCTTAGTTCAAAAATTGTATATTTTGTTTTTCACCTACAGAGCCTGCCCATTTTTACCATCGCAATACATGGCAGGCATGTATTGCGACGGTAGGTTACAGTGGACTTGCGCCTATAAACAAAAAAAGCAGAAGTTAAGGTCATGGAGGTTGAAGAGGGCAGCCCATAAAACATCTGGACTGAGTCAAACTGTCTGAAAGTTTTCATGGAACACAGGAAATACAACAAACACAATCGTCTTGTGATGTACTGTTACTATTTTAGCTAGAGCTAACACCTTTAGCAGGAGCTAATGTGAAGCTAAAAGAGTTTTGAAGACAATTAAAGTCTTTGTAACACACCATTCTGACATGTCTGAAAAATATGTTTTGACTCCAGTGCTCACCTTAAACAACTTGAGTAAGAAACTGGAGTTATTCGCAGTATAAACTTTCCTTTCTGGTTGGCACTTTCAAGCAGCAGCAGAAAAATTCTAAGCTTTTTCCTCTAATTCGCTCCTATTCGTCCTCTTCCTTTTCATTTCTCCTCATAATTTCTGTATTGCCTTTGATTTTAATGAGTTCCTGTTCAAATTGAAAAAGCTGAATGCTATTCATTGCTCAAAAATTCGAAAGTCGCCGTTCTGGCTACGTGGAGCTAGCGCTGTAGCACCTAGCATACGTCATCTGTCCAGGACGCATCGCAGCATGAACAAGATGTCAACGTTTGAGTGACAATATTTTATTTAAATTTATACAAAACCAACCAGCTTACAGTACTTTTACTTAAATAAGAATTTTTCACGTAAAATCTATGGTTACAACTTGTAACCAGTTGTTAACGCTGAATGTATCCCAAATTAAACAAATAATTCTTTAGCAAAAATGATTGAGTCCTATAAATTGAATTTATAAAGTGGAGACATTTTCTTGATCATACTTTTCTCTCCTCTGTAGACTTTGCCGTCTGCTGTCATAGTATGAAGAATCACCATCAGGTTTACAGGTTTTAAATTGTCAACCAGGTGAAAAATAAGCCCAAAATATAAAAGATAATACATCCAAACAAAAGTGCAGTATGTTGATTAATACTGTTGCCGTAACAGAACGCATCAGTGAATGTTAAAATGTCGGCAGTGAAACTTTTAGTTAGTTTAAGCCAACTCGAGTTTTCTTTTCTGATATCGCAAAAAAAAACAAAAAAACATATTCAAATTAAAAATAAAGTTCAAATATTTTTTTGTACTTTGACTGTAAACCATTTATGCAGAATCTATTGATCTTTCATAAAGGAAATTATACATTTTAGTTATTGTTTTTTTTATTATCAATCTACACGAATAATTATTATTGTTAAATATATGAATTGTTGTATAATTTTGGCACTGGAAGTCCAGTTTACACACAAATGATTTAGAGGGAGAGAATATTTTTAATGAGGGTCATTAAGTACTTAATCGTACTCAGTCAACAAGGTAATTTCAGAAAAACTTTAAATTTTTAAAATCATATTCCTCCCTCAATGACTACTATTGATGTTGACTGCTCTTCACTCAGCCCATGTGATTAGTTTTCCTAACAGAAACCGTTAGTTAGGTCAGTCTAAGCCCAGGTCATAATTGATTAACTGTGTATTGCTAAAATATTTTTCATATCTGCAGTGTCATGTGAAGTGTTGTTGAAATTCTGTGTTGTCCCTCATGGCATGCAAAAATAAATTGCCAATTTAACAGGATCTCTGGCAAACAAATAAACGGTTCCATTTTCACATCCGTAGTTTGCTTTTGTCTTTGAAGTTTTAAATAAAACCAGCATTCTAACATCACAGTCGGGATCCAACAATTTTTTTTTTTTTATTTCCTGCTGGTAGTAAGCAGTGCATGTAGATTTTTTTAAAGAAGACAAAGGTGTTAGAAGTATAAGAAATAGCACTGGGACATTCAAATCTGCAAATAAATCTTTGCTTTATGAAAGCTGCATTTTGGAAAAAATGGCGATTTTGAACTGAGCTTAGAGTCTCCAAACTTGAATGGCAGATGAATATTTTCGGATGTTTATTGGGGAAAAAGTTCCATGTTTATAATGGCACCAAGACAGCTTGAATCTGCTGTAGTTGTCATGCCAGGGCACTAGAAGGCGCTGTGATTCCAGCATGTAGTTTTAATATTTTAGCTCCCACCTCATTTAAAAAACAATAAATCCATCTTTGATGAACTGAATGCCCATGTAACACATATGTTTCTTATTAGAAGCTGTGTTAAGCTGAATAGGCTAAGTAACAAACAAAGTAGCATGCTAGCTGCCATTGTCTTTGTTGTTATCTACGTAGAACAAACCCTGTAGCTGTCCGTTCTGCAAATTCACACCTCGACAGGACGTGTAATCAAGAGTTGCATTCTTTGACCTGGTTTCAAAACATTAGGCTTCATTTAAACATGGCCCTAATGTTAAGAGTTGTATGATAAGTTTTCAGCTAAACTTGTATACGTAGCTAACGTCTCGAAACACAGGAGCTAGCTGCTTCTCCTTCAACTTTGCTAACATTCCCATGAAGCATAAAGACTGACCTCTGATTGGTTGTCCCTACCTTAGGCAAAACTTGTCATGAACTATGATCCCAAAAACCGTCCAAAAAAAAAAAAGTCAATACTCTTTGCCTGCCTAGCAACATAAGAGAAGAAATTCTGATAGGGTGAAATCCAGCTGTTTTAAAATTAAGTTTTAAATTCCTATGTTTACATAGTATACATGTGTATATATACACACACACAAATAAATCAAATCATAATAAATTAGGTATAAATACGATTACTACAAAGTCAATACAAAAAATATGTTTAATGAAAATGCCTTGGCTGTTTTAGGAGTATAAGTATTCTATACTCCGTCACATTTCCGGTGTTGATTTCTGAAATAAAACTGATTCATGGCATTATTTTTTTTAATGCATCCAAATTTGCTCAGACTTTCATGTTTTAGCACTGCCTGTACTCCAGTTGCCACTGAAGATAAATCACAGCCGCAGAACAGTCGCATATTAACATAGTTTGAAAGGCACAGGGGATACAAGCTGAGCTATTTCTTAAAGAAGGACTTCCTCCTCTGGACAGCGTGCCCTCTGTGGATCACTAATAATAATATCAAAACTGATCCTAGAAGGTCACGTCACGTAAATCTAATTTTCCGGTATTCAAACCTCTTTTTTTTTTTTTTTACTTCAGCATGGGCACATATCTTTTTTTTAAAAAAATTATGCTGGTGACCCTTAAAGGACATACGCAATCACACACATACTCAGAATATTTTAAAAAATGACTGAAATGCTTACATAATTTTTTTTGTTTTTTTTTAAATAGCCAGAGATAATTATGATTATTTTAGGACATATAGTTTACAGAATGATGTTCTCTGACTGATTGGTTGTCTTCTTTTTTGTGTGGTTTTTTTTTTTCTCTCTCAGAGCTGCTTCACCTGTTTGTGCTGCAGGTGATTAAATTAGATATCCTCTGCAGCCTGAGCCCTCTGTGTAAGAGAAGAGCCAGGTGTTTCACAGATAGAGTGATTTGTCATCCGACGTGTTCTCTTTCTGTGTAGGCTGCTATATTATAAGAAAAGTCCCCCAGTTTCCACTGCAGGCGCTTGTGTCACGCTCATCACGTCTGACAGCTGTTCAAACTTCATCGCATCTGCTTATTTGGAGGAAAAGTCTGCTGCTATCATTAGCGCATTCTCAACATTGCCATATTGCCCCACCACCACCACACACACACACACCCCTCCTCTCTCCCTTTTTTTTCTTCTTTTTTTTTGCATCTGTTCTCAGAAGTAAAGTGTAACTGATGGTATTATCTAAAGCTGTGATTCAATAATCTGGCTAATCCTATGGGACTTCTCAGAACTGGATGTTGTAGGACTGAATGCTTGCTGTGCTCTTGGAAAAAGTAAGGAGCCTTAGAGTCAAGACTTGAAACTATTTTTGGGATTAAGAACATTTCCTTTGGAAAATTAATGAACATCCTCCGCAGAGAAAAGAAGCAACAAAAAAATAAATAAAAATAACGCTGACATAGATGATAAGCACAACATCGAAGCTGTACGTTACAGACGGAGGCAGAAGGGAAAACAATTTCTGATTTTTTCTTTTTTTTTTTTTTCTTTTTCCTCCCATTAAACACAAACAGTAGTCCTGCCGGAGTGGCGCCGATTAAAATGCACGCTTGTTATGGGGATGCACTGAATTGGATGGCTCCATTGTACGTGAAGAGGGGGCTATGTTTAGACTCCAGGAAAACTAAGGTCATAAGAAGCTTTGGGGGTGAAAAAAAGGAGAGAGAGAGAGAAAAACACACCACCTCCTACCCTCCATCCCTTATTGCTTCACACTTTCCTGCAAACCCTGCCATTTCAGAGATTTATAAATAGTGTTAAGCCTGTTCTTGGCTCTCTTGTCGTTATGGGCCGCTCAGTTTGAGTGGCGGTTGTCACAGACAATTTCTATCATACTTTTATAGAAAACGGCTGCTCACTGAGGAGGAGAAAATTCCCTTTGAGGAGGCAAAGTCTCCGTCAGAAGAAAATTGGGAACAACAAACGCTGATCTTTTTTGGCAAGTGATTGCAAAAGCCGTAAATATTCTAATTTCTGCCACAGGTCTTCAAAGCTCTTGAGTAACTTTCACTTCAAGCAAATAATTTCCTTGTCAAGACAAGAGAAGCTCTGCTCCTTCTTTCCTTTTTAAAAATAATATTAATAATAAAAATATACTAATACAGACACCATTAAGAGCGAAATTATCTCAATCATTTTCCATAATTATTTTCTAAACTGTGCTATAGAGTATCAACAAGAGGGGGTGAATTAGTACCGTGTTCATCAAACACAAAGCTTACACTAACAATCTGCATGACTGCCAGGCCGGCACAATACATCCTAAGTAAAGCTATGAAGTGGTGTGAAAAGGTATTTGACACCTTGTGCATTTTTTCTGCTTTTGTCATGATCCAGATCAAACAAATGATAGATATGTCAGGATCTGTGTTTTCTGTGTTCATTTAGAGTTTTTTGTGTCCTTGAGTCTCTTCGTTGTCCTGTCCTCCCCTTGATTGTTCCCAGGTGTGTCTCGTTCTGTGATTACCCTCCCGTGTATTTAACTCCACCTGTGTTCCTTGTTCCTCGTCGGGTCCTCGTCAATGTTACGTCAATGTCTAGTCTGTTCGTCGTCGGTGTGTCTCTGTGCGAGCTGCCGTGTTACTGGACTTATTTATTATTAAATCATCATAATTCATCTAACCTGGGTCCGCTGCCTCTGCCTCACCACCAACACCACCCGCACTTCATGACAGAAGGACCCGACCAGACCGAAAGGTGGGGCTGCTATGATGGACCCAGCTGGAGTGAGGTTACCGCCTAAAGGGCAGAGCGGCCCGTGGCGGAGGTCCGGCAGGGAGGACAGGGAGCTGGCGGAGGCTCTCGCCGACCTGCAGCGGGAGCTTTTCCGGGGAACAAGGCTGGTGTTAGCACCCCCCGGATATGGCCCCCGTCGATTCCTTCGTCCGGGAAGCCAGCGACGTGAGCCGCCGGTGGAGCCGGCCCCTCGTCGCCTTCCGGAGCTGTCACCTCCGCTGTCTGCCCGGAGACAGCGACGTGAGCCGCCGGTGAACCCGGCCCCTCGTCGCTTTCCGGATCCCTCGCCTCCGCTGTCTGCCCGGAGACAGCGACGTGAGCCGCCGGCAGACCCGGCCCCTCGTCGCTTTCCGGAGCCGCCACCTCCACGGTCAGCCCGGAGACAGCGACGTGAGCCGCCGGTGGACCCGGCCCCTCGTCGCCTTCCGGAGCTGTCACCTCCGCTGCGGGTTCCAAGGCTTCGCTGCGGCTCGCCCCCGCAGCCGTTTCCAAGGCTTCGCTGCGGCTCGCCCCCGCAGCCGGTTCCAGGGCTTCGCTGCGGCTCGCCCCTGTAAAGAAAATAATTATTGTTTGGTGCTTAATATAGCTAATCCACGACATGTGTAAAGGTATAGCCAACACTTTAATTTGGAATAGTTTCTGTTGAGCAGTTGGGAATTCAGCAGACAAAGCAGGGCCTTTTTTCCTCCCCCTTTTGACAGACACAGCAATAAAATTTACAATTCCGAGAGAGCAGAACAGACTTCTTGGCGCCTCTCGGCCAGGTCGGACGGAGATGGGCACGAAGTGGTTAGATAAAAACCAGACATCGGAGCTGTAAAGAAGGGGAGTTTCCGGGAGTTTCTAAGTTTCTAATTGGTCAAAGAACGGAACGCCTTGACTGCATATATTAAATAGGGAAACACCTCTTTCATTAAAAAGTACAGGTCAGCAAGCCAGAGAGAGAGGTTTTTTTCCATCTTTTCCTCCACATTTTGGGCGCCTTTGTCTGTCTTTTGTGTTTCGTGTTGTCTGTTCTCTTGTCTGTATAAAATGTATATCTCTGTACCTCTGCAGCTTTGTTGTCGATTGCTTTGTATGAGATTAAACTCCGTGATCTGTGACGTCAACACGTTTTGTTGTTGTTTCGTTTTAACAGCACGCGGTTGCGGGTCGCTCATGGAGAACGCCGCTCGATCCCGGGCAAAAGGAAAAGAGGAAGGATCCAAAGGTTTTGTCCAAAGCTAGCATTTAATGATCCTCATTTTTTAATACTCGCCCCCGCAGCCGGCCCCGAGGCTCCGCTCCGGCTCACCTCCAGCCGGCGCACCCGAGGCCGAATCAGCCGGCGTTCCAGCCGGCGCACCCAAGGCCGAATCAGCCGGCGTTCCAGCCGGCGCACCTTCCGAGACTCCCAGTGTTCCTTCCGAGACTCCCAGTGTTCCTTCCGAGACTCCCAGTGTTCCTTCCGAGACTCCCAGTGTTCCTTCCGAGACTCCCAGTGTTCCTTCCGAGACTCCCAGCGTTCCTTCCGAGACCCCCAGCGTTCCTTCCGAGACCCCCAGCGTTCCTTCCGAGACCCAGACCCCCAGCGTTCCTTCCGAGACTCCCTGCGTTCCGACTCAGACTCCCTGCGTTCCTCCAGAGACTCCCTGCGTTCCGACTCTGACTCCCTGCGTTCCGACTCTGACTCCCTGCGTTCCGACTCTGACTCCCTGCGTTCCGACTCTGACTCCCTGCGTTCCGACTCTGACTCCCTGCGTTCCGACTCTGACTCCCTGCGTTCCTCCCGAGACCGAGACTCTCTGCGTTCCACCCGAGACCGAGACCCTCTGCGTTCCGACCGAGACCCTCTGCGTTCCGACCGAGACCCTCTGCGTTCCGACCGAGACCGAGACCCTCTGCGTTCCGACTGAGACCGAGACCCTCTGCGTTCCACCCGAGACCGAGACCCCCAGTGTTCCACCCGAGACCCCCAGCGTTCCACCCGAGACTCAGACCCCCAGCGTTCCGACCGAGACCCCTTGTGCTCCGACCGAGACCCCCTGTGCTCCGACCGAGACCCCCTGTGCTCCACCAGAGACCCTACCTCGGGGGGCTCGTCATCGCCGTCTGTGGGCGGCCCCCAGGGCTCATCATCGCCACCTCCAGGGCCGCGGACGGCCGCTGGACCGCCTCCTGGGGTCCCGCCTCCGTGGTTCCCGCCTCCAGCGCCGCGGACGGCCGCCGGACCGCCTCCGTGGTTCCCGCCTCCAGCGCCGCGGACGGCCGCCGGACCGCCTCCGTGGTTCCCGCCTCCAGCGCCGCGGACGGCCGCCGCACCGCCTCTGTGGTTCCCGCCTCCAGCGCCGCGGTCGACCGCCGGACCACCTCCGTGGTTCCCGCCGCCGCAGACGACCGCCAGACCGCCTCTGTGGTTCCCGCCTCCAGCGCCGCGGTCGACCGCCGGACCACCTCCGTGGTTCCCGCCTCCTTTGCCTCCGCCCACCCTGTGGGTAGTTTTTTGTTTGTTTTTGGACTCTTGGCCCTTCCTGTGTTTCCGCCCACAATGGTGGGTTGTTTTTTTTTGTTTTTCTGGACTCTGGCCCCCCATCCGGCGCCCCTCCGCCCACCCTTGTTGTGGTTTTTTTTTTTTTGGGCGTCTGGTAGCCGCCCTTGAGGGGGGGGTACTGTCAGGATCTGTGTTTTCTGTGTTCATTTAGAGTTTTTTGTGTCCTTGAGTCTCTTCGTTGTCCTGTCCTCCCCTTGATTGTTCCCAGGTGTGTCTCGTTCTGTGATTACCCTCCCGTGTATTTAACTCCACCTGTGTTCCTTGTTCCTCGTCGGGTCCTCGTCAATGTTACGTCAATGTCTAGTCTGTTCGTCGTCGGTGTGTCTCTGTGCGAGCTGCCGTGTTACTGGACTTATTTATTATTAAATCATCATAATTCATCTAACCTGGGTCCGCTGCCTCTGCCTCACCACCAACACCACCCGCACTTCATGACAAGATATCAACATCTGGTGAATGGACCTAAAGCACGCCATCCATGCTCAATATCTGTCCAGCGTGGCTGAATTAAAACAATTCAGCAAAGAAGAGTCGGCCAAAATTCCTCCAAAGCAACTTAAAAATAAAAAACCTGACAGAAGCCAGTTATTACAATTAAGGTGTAATTACTTTTTCACATAGGACCAGGTTGGTTTGGTCCTACACTCTAAAACCGCATTTTTATATTTGTTCAGGTTATCTTTGCTTGATAAATACAAACATTTCAGTGTAACCGAAAAGAAAGCAAAAACAAAAAAAGTCTTTTTCTCTATATATGTATTTTTGGGGGGCATAAACTAGATCTGCTTCCTGCAGCCATCTGGGAACAACAACGAAAAAGAAAGAAAGGAAAAAAAGTCACATTTTCATATTCAACAGAAGTAAATGATGTAATTGGCAGAAAATATCTGGAGTGTGATGCTTTGTGTCTTCCAGAAGTTCTGGATTTGATCTGACAGAAGGGCAGAGTCTCTACACATACTGCAATAGCTGAGAACTTGGCCCGACTCCAGGGAGGCTGCATGGGGCCCTTTTCTGCTCCAGGACGATCTCTGCCCTCGGGTCCAAGGCGAGTCCTAAGATCTGCCACGCTCTGAAGTCTGATTCTGATCCTTCTCAGCTGCGTTTGCCTGCTAGCTCAGTGACAAAACACGTTATGTCAACACTTCTGTCGTTCGATACGTTTTGCACATTTTCTGCTCTGTAAAAAAAAAAGCAAATACTGCAATGTTTTAAAAAGTCTGTACCTTGTTTATGTGGAAAACTTACTTTGAGCAATGAGACCCTTGAGTTCTGTCAGGTTTACTGGAACAATGAGGCTTCCTTAAAGTCCACCAACTTTTAAGACTTTGATGGCAGATGAATGAAGACGTAGGTGTTTCTTTAATGACTCACTGCTTCCTTATAGAGCAGCAGATAATTGAATATTTTACATGCAGATACAAGAACCTAAGTTGGAATATGTTTCCATTGAACTAACTTTAAAAAAAACAACAAAAAACGTTAGCTAAAGAAAAATTCAAGATGGCTGCCATTTTTCAAGGTAGCCAAGGGAAACTATATTCTGAACTAAAATCACCAATTATTTGATCGTGTGTGGAGTCGAATCACATAAAACCATAAAAATTATATATATATTTTCTTGATCTCGTGTTTCCTTTTCTGGCAGGAATTTTTCAAAATGGCCACCATTGTTGTAATGGATAATATATGTTTAGCACTAAAATTGGCAGATTGTTATTACCAGTGGGGAGCAGATATAACCAAAAAGTTAAGTAGGTCATTTGCTAAACTTAGATTACAATTTACTTACAATTTACTGCAGCTAAGCTAACAGTAAATTGCTAATAAAATTTAAAAAGATTATGTAAGCTAATGCTTAATTGATAAAAACATAAAAATCAGCAGAAGCTAATGGTAAACCATTACACACATAAAAAAATGCAGAAGCTAATGCTAAATCACTAAATACATAAAACAAATGTGCATGAGGTAATGCTAAACCCCTAAACAAATACAAAATTAGCAGAAGCTAAAGCTAACCATTTCTCAGTCTGTCACTTCTTCCAGTTGATGGACTCACAAACAGTACAGTCCCCAATTTCAACTTTTGGTATCTGATTTTGCAACATATTATTACTTTAAATTTGTGTGAATAGGATGACATAATCAAAGACATATGATGTAAAGTTTATTCAAGTCGTGAAGAGGCTAACATTTTATAGCTATAACAGCTTTAAAAGCCTCAACAACAGCAGCCGTGTGGAGAAACGGCCGTCCTCCTGAAACTCAAGAGGCTAATGGGAAATATGAAGCGGATGGTATATGAAGGGTGATCATGCAAATACTTGTCCTTGTATCCACACTTGAAAGGTTTTTACAGTAATATGCTACACTATTAACACCGGGCTTTAGTTGCTGCCTGCGCGTTTTACATGAAAACATATTTAACTCATTTCCACTGTTTAAAAAGGTGTATGCATGAGAGCTACACATCTGGGTACTTAGCTCTTGTTTAATGTCTCATCTCCTTTGTAGTTAAATTTTAGAAGGTTCCACTTTAAACCAGAATCAATACTTTGTTAAGCGTTACCCTGGACCTCTTGGCTGCTGCTCTGATTAATGTTCTCCTTTGTTGGCCTGTCAGTTTAGGTGGATGGCCAGGCCTTGGTAAGTTTGCAGCTGTGCCAAACTCTGTCCAATTTCACATGATGGATTAAACAATAAATTGTTTTCTAACAAACCTCTGAACCATCTACAAAACACCTGCATCCATACTGAGATAAATCGCCAACATGTAAGTCAATAAGTACATGAGGACCTCTGTGTCATCCAGTCAATGTGTTTTAAAATACACACAAATGGACTATTTACTAATTACATGACTTCTGAACACTGAGAGGAGTCATAAATGAAGTACAATACAAAGACATGCCAAAAAGGTATTGGTTGAAGGTAATCAATAGTAATATTTTTCATGCTATACTATATGTTTATGAGTCCAGTAAAAAAAAATAGAAACATGAATCAGCTCAAAGTCACTCATCATAACCGTGTTTCAGCCAAAGTTTTTTTTTGTTTGTTTGTTTTTGGGGTTTTTTTGGAAATATTGCGTCAGAATCTGCTGATGGAAGCATCAAAATTCAAAACAACTTTCCCAGTTTCACCTGAAGAAAAGTTTTTACGCTCGCTTTAGATGATTTTCAGCTTTTCCCAAAATGAGATAATGCACTGAAGCAGCGATGGGAACGCATTTGCTGAATAAGTTCTGATGTATTAAATGTTTACCTCAATATGCTTTTTCTTTTTAATCATTTTACTTATGCAACATTTTAAAGGTTTGCTCAACTTTCACCTGACAAGTGGAGTTGTATTTGGGACAAAATCTCCTTCATGAATCTTTGGACATTAGACTGGGTGTAATTTAAAACTCCCAAGAAAACAACATAAAATTCATCATTTCTGCTGTAGTTCTGATCAAAGTCACTTGTTTTTCATGTGAAAAAAATAAGACATCTAATGATATCCTATGGGTTTTATCATAGTATTTTCCCTTATAAAATACCATAAGGAAAAAAAATACAACTTTTTTTTTTTTTTGCCTTAAGGATCTTGTGGCAAAAATTATGGTGATGACTTAAATATGCATGACTTAAATGGCAAAAATAACGTTGACTAAGTCCATTATTTTAGAAAGGTGGATGTTTAATATCAATTTAAACAACATTGAGAAATTCAAGTCTTCTTCAAACACTTCAAAAAAAGCCAATACAGTTTGGGCTATTATGAAAATCAAGCTCAGTTTCTGTTTCTCATGCAGAACTGATTTCAGATGTAGAAGAATTGGACGTCGTCTCTGTAGGAGGTGGAAGGAATTTCTATGGAAAAGTTTTAGGGGGGGATTTTTGTCACTTCTGGCTGTTTCACTTTCTTCCCTCTTGTACATGTTGAACAGGCGATGACAAATGGCACCAGCTCCAGAACTATTTGCAGTCATTTTTACCCAGGCCCTTTCCCTTATGTGTCAAAAGTAGAACAGAAAAGAGTGGGGGGAAAAAAAGAGACTTCCCACACAGCATCAAGTTAAGAAAAAACAGAAAACGGGGGGAAAAAAAAAATCCAAAATGTCCTCAACTCCCATCAAAACCATATGACTCTCAACCCCCACCCTCCATTTAGAGCAGTTGCTCCTTGTTAAAAAGACCAAGCCCTGGACGGAGCGGGGGTGGTGATACTTCTAATGAAGATGAATATTCAGCCTCGTTGGAAAGCCTCCTGGAAGCCTGCCCAGCCTGCACTTGCTGTTCCAGTCAAATTGGCAGCGAGGTGGGGGAGGACTGTGGAGGAAGGGGGAGGGGCCTGCAGCACAAGACTGAGGTGGAGAAGTTGTGGTGGAGGAGTTAGTGAAGATGACTCAGTCGGCAGACAGGCAGACATAAGCACCATATTAATGGGAATGGGCAGAGAAAAATGCATGAACTGTGTTTACAGACCCTGATCAGCGCCGACTAAATGGTTACTGAGGGGAGGAGCGCCGACCGCCAGCTGCCATCAGCTGATCATACGCTACGCCACCAGAACATTACAGCTGGTCCATCTGAAACATCAGCTTTAAAAACATGTCAAAGAAACCTGAAGGAATCTAGGAAAAGATACGTCTGAAATAAAAGTCTGATAAATGTAAGACGAGTTCCACTTCGTCCTGCACCGCCTCGACCACACAGAGTGTGGCCATTTTTTATCATCTTTCTACTCTGGCTTCATCTTTTTAGGGTCAAGGCTAATCCTTTTATGCCAAAGGAACACTGACTGTACATACTGTACACTAAATATACAGAAAATATGCATCTTGTTGGTGCTATGTAATATCTGCATTTCCTCAGAAGCTGAATAGCTTTTTTTTATAAGCCAAGTGTTAAACCAAAGGCTAACATTTGAAAACTTAATTTTCCCTTTTTGAATTGAAAAACTGAAATAGATCAAAAATTTCTTCATTGATGTTTCAATTTACTGAGGTGCATCTGAAACTCTTAGTTCAAATCTTAACTCTGTTTTGTGAATTTGAAAACAAAAAAAAAACCCAGACAAGCACTGAGCTTCAGATCTCGATGCTCTTCAGAGCCGTGACTTCAGTAAGTCGCTCGCTCTAACCGGGTCAGGTTCCACAGATCAATCAATCAATCAATCAAATTTTATTTGTATAGCACATTTCAGCAGCAAGGCATTTCAAAGTGCTTTACATCATTACAAACACAGAAACACAATGCAACATAGAATCAACAATCAAAACACGACATTAAGTCAAGTTCCATCAATAAATTTGTAATTGATTACATTTCAAATACAATCCTAAACATGTGGGTTTTTAGTCTAGATTTAAAGGAAGTCAGTGTTCCAGCTGTTTTACAGTTTTCTGGGAGTTTGTTCCAAATTTGTGGGGCATAGATGCTGAATGCTGCTTCTCCTCGTTTGGCCTGAGAGGTCTGGAAGGTTGATGTAGCAACAGCTGCAGATCAGAGCAAAAGAATGCCAGTCTCCACAAAAACGACATAAAAAGCAAAGAAATATTTACAAAAACTTTCACTGGTGAGCTGCAGTCTACAGCGCAGCTTATAGCCACAGGGATAATGTTTTATGGACAGAAGAAACTAAAGCAGACTGCTGTGGGAGGGAAGCCTGCAGCAAGCAAAGTTCGTGATGCGAGGAGAACACGGAAAGAATCCCAAAGAACCCCTGAGAAACCATCATCTAAACTGGGTTTGAGGAGGAGATCTGGGTCTTCATGGAGGACAGCAAAGCTAAAGCAGATAGCCAGTAAAAAGAAATATGTGGTCCTTCTTAAACTGCCCAGTGGTGAGATAAATTCCATTGGAAAATTGTAGACTCATTAAATCTGTTCTCATTACTGCTAGAGGTGTAACATGGCTACCGTAGATACCAGAGAAGTAGATGCTACCTGCAGAAAGTTTAGGGCCTAATATTAGCCTAGAGCGGGCGTGTCAGACTGAGACGTTTTGCACTTTGCAGGCACTGCTGTGTGTGATTATAGCCACTAACTGTAGGCAGCTAATTTGGGATTAAAACTCTGATTTTGGGACCAGAATTTAGAATCAGGCAACAGGCTTGGGGCCAATATAGGTTCTGTTTATGTGGCATTCTAGTGTGTAATGGGTCCTGTTAAGATAAAAAGCTATAGTGGGCTGGATTTGGCACATGTGGCCAAGAGAAAAGTTTTGTTTTATACAACTTTTTAAAACCTTTTTTTTATATACAACTGGTGTCATCATTTATTTGTGACTCAGTGAATAATATTATGTGTCATGTTTATTTTTTTTATCTTTTTCTTATTTTTTTTTATCCTTTTACTATGGACCTTTTAGTGTCTGGAATAAAGATATGAATGAATGAATAAAGAACTGAAGAACTTGAACTGTTCAGACTAAATGTCTTCTGGAATCAATATGTTTGCATGTGAGCTTTTAGCTTAGGAACCCACGCCCCCCCAAAAAAAAATATTAAAAACAGACCCTCCATAAAATGTATTTTTTCCCCTAAATGCTCTGATAGTGGCCGGTTATGATTCTCAGTCAGCAGATAAGCTTAACCATGAGCATCCACCACCTTGATCCTGTAACTGTATGATACTTCCCAGCAGTTAGCACAGCAATAGTGACCCAAGGTGCAGAGTGGACGTACACAATACCCGGTGCGAGCAGTCGGCGCCGCGTCGTCACGGTGGCGCTTTCCTGTTGCCAGGTGGAGAGGGAAGGTGGAGGGAGCCGGCAGCCATTAGCAGCGTCGGCAGTTGGAAGTGAAAAGAGAAGAAATGTGGGGCAGCTTTGCCACTCGTTTGAAGTGGAGACAGCTTGTTTGTGAAGTTGAGGCTCAGCTATCAGCTTTCATGTCCTGCTCTCATGTGACCTGGGGAGACCTCGACTTCATAAACCATACTGACTATATCCCCTTAAAAAAAAATAAAAAAGGCACAATCTTATTCCAGCACTTATGGGACTTGGAAGCCCGAAGCTTTATGAAGTGAGATGAATGGACGAGTTGTGGGAGTTTTAGGGGGCCGACTTTCAAACATTCCCCACATGTTGACTTCCTTACCTGAGGAATAAATAAGAGCCGTAAGGGGAATGAAGTGACAGCTAATTTCAGGCTGCATAACAATAGCAACGCTGTGACATTTGATCACGATTCTTTTAATGATCCTGTCACACTCCATCAGCATTCCCTGTGTGACGCCGTAAATGATTGTGTGATTAAACACGAATTAAAAGTGAAACCATGAAATTGCGCGTCCTCCCACCACTTTCTCTAAAGTTGAAACCCAGCTGTGCTTAACAGGAGTTTTTTTTATGTTTTATTTTTTGACACAACTGCTGATCCAGCTCTCGGGGATGAGGGCTTGAGAGTCTTAGAGGTTTTTTTTTTTTTTTTTTTTTTGCCGCCTCTGCATTTCTACAGAGGGAATTGGCAGATTATTTGGTCAACCTCGATCGGTTCCACCACAGCTTAGAGGGGATACACGCTCGCTGACTAATATTGCCCAGAAATCCATCAAAGTCAAAGGGGCCTGTCCCCACTTTTAAACCTTGTGTGTTCCAATCAAGCACACGGCGCATCAAAGCCATCGCCAACGAAGGCCGCACCCCGCCTGCGCCCGACGCCGACAGATCCCAAAGAAAATAAATTATGCTGTCTGTGAGCATGAGAGTGCCTACTGTAATGTCGAAGGAGGCGACAGTCAGCTTTAATCTTTAAAGCTCCCATATGACATAATGCACTTTTCTTTACTGGTTTCATATACTTAAAATAAAATAAAGAAAAGTTGATAGCTGGATTTCACCTTCTCAAGAGCTTTTTGCCATGTGGGTCACAAGAATAGATTGCTGTTGTTGTGCCTGACGGGTTGCACAACGTTAGCGCCCCATCAACTTTTTACCATTTTGTTGTGTTATAGTTTAGAAACGTGTATGCAGTTTTTTGTGTAACAGACCAATGTAAAGGTGTCTACGAGGTCACATTCACACCAGCCTGTTTAGTTTGATTTAATCCAACTCCAGTTTGTTTCCCTAGATTGTCCAGTTGGTTTGGGAAAGTGTGAAAGCTAACGCTGTTAACTCACCAAATAAGCTAAAGCAGTTCACTTAAGTGAACTCTGGTGCGGTTCAAATGCACATGTGAACGTCAAGCGGAGCGGAGACCGCTCCAAAAGCAGGAAGAGGACTAAAGCGCAGGGCATTCTGGGTAAATACAACCAAAACAAATGTGTGAGTCTAATGCTAGCAGGAGAAATGGTTTGTAGTCTTTTATCAAAGACAACAAAAAAAATCCTACAACCGCTAAAATCTTACCCTACTCCATTTGTATTTACATTTCCAGAAGAAGGAAGTCGCGCTCAGTGTCTTCTTCAGAGGTTTTAGTGTTTTTAACATGAGAAAATGTGGGAAACTTTCATGGGGTTGGAATACTTTGGTGAAGAACTGTGTGTCCAGGTTCTTTTTTAAAGTATTGGGAAGTCTTGCAATAATAAAAAACAAAAAGTCATTTTTGATTGCTGTAGCCTAACCTCAGTCTAAGCAATGTACAATGGAGTTAGGGAAGAATAATGTCCTCCTTCATATTAACACATAGGAATAAAAATGGCTGATATTAGTTTATAAGAATATTAGTAAAACGTTGAAGCTAAACTATATAAAAGATCAAGTAAGACATGGAGAGCAGATCCCGAGTGCAGGAGATGTTAAAAGATTTATGTAAATTTCCATGTTTTTGTTCCACCATTCGTCTTTTTGTCTTGTAGAGCAAAACTTTTGCTCCCGTGTTACTACTTTGTTTCATATATTCCCCACAGCGCTTCATTGTAACAGTATGACCAGTGGCTTTTTGTGCAGGAGAGGCTTTACTGACGCATCAAACTGCAACTTTTATGGGACTGCCCGCAGAGCACGAAGAAGCACGGTGTTATTAAACCGGGCAGCGGTGATATCCATCATGTCTGATTTGGACGTCTATGTGTTTTAGAGAATGCTGATGAAAGAAAACCCAGCTGTGTTGTGAGGAAGTGACTCTGCCGTACAGACCGGAGGAGGCAGATGGTGACAGAATCAAGAGATGACTCTGGGACAAAGAGGTCATGATTGCTTCATAGAAGCAGGATGCAAAGATAAGCACATGCCTAGAACTTCTCTATTTTTTGTCACATTACAACTCCTAACTTGAATGTATTTTATGAGCTTTTCTTGTGCTAGATCAACAGAAGTGAATTACTCTCCAGCAATGCAAAAATTCAAATAAAAACCACAAATGTGGCGTGCGCATGCGCTTTGCCTGAAACATACGAACTGTTTAACTCCTAGGAGTAATAAACTGAACCTGACTGCATTGTTTCACAACGATGATCATTTGGAATGTATGACTCCAAATTAAAATGCAGTCATGCATCAAGGAACCCTTTTTTGTAACGTTTTCTGCATTGACGTGTTGTGAATGCAGGGGCACCATGTCCACCTTATTCCTAACCCTGACACCAGCATAATGCCTCCCTTCTGTCCCAGTGAAAAAGGTGAGCAACACTGTGTTCAGTGACAAGCAGGTTAGCATCATTCCAGGGAGTTTATTTGGCGTTTTCCTGTCTCTATACTCTTTTTACAGTTACACAACAAAAACAATTTATTTATTACTCACAGAAATCCAAACAATCTTTATACAATCTTCCATTAGCCCCTCTAGCAGTCAGTGAATGAGGTTGACACTGTCCTCCTGGTTCTGACTGGTTGTTTTTGGTGCATTTCTTTAGACAGCAGTAGTATCTCAAGGAGGAGTTGGAGGAAACTGATCTTTTCACAGATGCTATGAATTAAATTTTTTGTCATGGGGCCCAAGATTCCTAGCGGCGCCCCTGTGTGAATGGCCGCTACATAAAGCTATGCTAAATTGAAACTTATGCTAGCAAGTTTATCATAACTTAACATCAATTTTGTTACACAGTTCTTTGAAAAGCATTACAACTCAATAACATAAATACCATTTTAGCATATTTTCATTTGAACAAATTTTGTTTGAGCATAAAGTCTGCTTTCCCATAAATCACTTTTTAGCATCAATTTCACTTTAGCACAAATTCAGCTTTAGCTAAAATTCCACATATGCATAAATTCTGTTGTGGGTTTTACTTTTGCGTTGCGACGTTTGTTGCCGTGCTGTGCCTTTTGCTGTTGTGTTTGCGGCTTAAGCGTTTTGTTGAACCTTCTGGGCCGCCATACTTTTAAAGAGCAAGTAGCCTTCTTCAGCAAGGCGCTGTATCTACGGATAGGCTACGTTTTTTGTTGCTTTTTTTCTGTGCAGTATCTCAAATAATTTTACAACTCTTGAGCTGCAGAGTCTCTCCTAAGCCATCCATAATTCATTTCATCCACTCATTAAAAACACATTATTGCAAGGATGAAAATGTTGGCATCGCTCAGTAAATATTAAAGCTCTATTCTCTAAACTTTAATGAAGGCCAGCGAAAAACATTTACCAAGTCGCTGGAACGTGCGACGGATCGGCGAACCTCAGCGTCGTTAATATCCCACCACTTCGAATTTAAAGCGACAGTGGAGCAATTCTTCATTCCTAATTAATAGTAAGTGGATCTAAACATAGCTCGGGACACACGTTAGAAACAAAGCATCCATTATTCTTATTTGGTGGAGGGTAAATTAAAACAGAAAGGCGCTATTTATTTTTAATTCTTTGAAACAACATGTCAAGGTGAAACGTGCCTCTAAATGCCTCGAATACTTTAAGTATTCCCTTCTCACCTGCAGTCACTCCCAATAGTTAACTCTCTTACTCTGTCAAAAAAAAAATAAAAAAGAGCAGGTATATACACACGTGTAATTGCGTGGGTCTTGCGGTTGTGTGTAGCTACACGTGACAGTGGAAGCAGTTATTCAGCACAGGTCCCACGGGTTGGCTGTCTGCTCGTTTGTTAATGACAAGCATTTGGGGGAGTCATCGATTTCCCCTGGCACTAATTAAGAGCAGACTCATTAAAACCTTTGCAATACATCCTGTGTTAACTGTGCAGGGTTTTTTTTTTAAATTTCTTTGCATTATTTTTTTCCTCCATTCTGTGAGTGTCGTTCACTTTTATTTTAGTGACATCACAGAGAAAAACGAGGGAAGACGGTCAGAGGGCCTTCGATTGGTTCAGCTTGTAGGGACAGGCGTGCTCACACGGTTCCGGTTGGGACGCGTTTCGTTTATCGCACGCAAATAACAGACACGGCAAAGTTTTTGCTCCAAATATGCGCTTGGACGGCGAAGGATTAGTGGTAAATATTTAACACAACTGTTGGAAGTAATGAGAGGAAAACTCCTGGCTTTGATTCCGGCTATGCTCACTAACAGTAGGAGGCATCTGAGCAGACATCCATTTAGGAGCGCAATCTGTCTTAAAAGCCCGCGCCTCTTATTCCGAGCAGCCATATTGATCCGTCCAACTGTTCTTCTTGTGTGTGTGTTTGTGTCTGCTGCCAGGTCAGATATGTGTTTCTCGGTGCCTGCCAGTGTCCGTGCTCTGCTGCCTGAGCACACGTTTTGTTTCCTGTTAAACAGTTGCTGCCTCCTGTCAGTTTTTGTTTTCCATTCCAACCAGGGAGAGAATTTTTTTTTTTTTTTTTTCCCCCCTTCGCCTAGAAGATGGAGACGCCAGCAAATCTTTAAAGGTGCTCTAACCTTTAAAGATTCAGCTTAAAGCGATTATCTTACGTGTAGCGGCACACTAGAGGCATTTACAGTTGTGTAAACGAAGGATTTGTTTTTAAATTTTGCAAAGATATGCTAAGAATAATAGACAGATTTGTTGGAAGTGGATGTGAGAGCCAGTTGCTGCCTTGATGGGACATTTTTCAGCAAAAATAGATTTAAACTCTTATGAAATGTGCCTGCTAGGTTTCAGCTGGCGTCCTGGCTGTGTCTTTTTGTGTCGCTCAATTTTATTACAAATGACTTCAGTTTTTTGCGGGTCTAAACTGCAACAGCACTACATCTTACCAAGTATGTTTGGTCTCGTTTCTAGTGCAAATATCTTAGTATACTTGACTTAAAACTAAACTAACTTACACGTGACTTTTCAGCAAGATATAGGAGTTTGTTTTAGTCCAGTAATTCTTTAATATTGATGGAAACTACAAGTTATAAGTGCAACAATCTGCCAGTCAAATGTCTTGTTACACTAACAGATTATTTTTCTTATAGCAGTACGTTTTCATCAACATTAATGATTTAAACAAGCTTCTATATTATGGTGAAAAGTTGCATGTAAGTTAGTTTTGTCTTATTTCAAGTGTATTCAAGGTATTAGCACTAGAATGTAGCGCAGAGTTTTGTTTTTTTGCCCATCTGAGTTTTTCCGCGGCAACCTGAACGACCCGATTCCAATTTTTTTACGCCACAAAAATTCAATAAATAAATACTTGTGGTACTAAATCGGATATTTGTCTGATTGTTTTCCAAGCGGCCGCAGTCAGAACGGCCAGGTAGCGTCTTATCAGATATTTGCATCACCGACGTCACACTGTTAGACCTTTTATTGTAATTTTACAGTAACTTACTGGCAACACTGTTGCCAGCAAGTTACTGTAATTACCATTCTACAGTACCTTTACTGGCAACAGTGTTGCCAGTAAGTTACTGTAATTACCATTCTACAGTACTCTTACTGGCAACACTGTTGCCAGTAAGTTACTGTAATTACCATTCTACAGTACTCTTACTGGCAACACTGTTGCCAGTAAGTTACTGTAATTACCATTCTACAGTACCTTTACTGTTATGATATTTCACAGTTAATTTTTACTGTGAGTGTGCTTTACAGTTATAACTGCATTACTGTAAATGTAGTTTCTAGTATAATACAGTAATTGTATTTTATAGTAAAGCTGGTCTACTGTAAACTTGTTTCACAACATAATGTCAGAGTTTTACTGCAAATTAAAGTTTACATTTCTTTAAGATAAGAATATTTTACCATAAACCGAAAAATTTCATAAAAGAAATTTTAGTCCAAGTACTGTGAATAACAGGTATTTATTTTCAGCAGATTTGTAGAAATAAAATCCATTTACATATTTGCAATGTCATAAAAAACAATGTCACAATACAATATAATGTGCTGTAAAACAACAAAACCATAGAACACATTTCCTACATCAGAAGAACTTTTATTCCATTCGTCAAACAAAATCAGTGGGATCCATCTTGTGGAAGCTGAACTGTAAAGAATAAGACAGACAATGTGGGAGGTCATGAGATGGTCAGGAAGTTATCTACATTTTCAAATCGACAGGAAGTTGACAAATTAAGCTGAAGTGACAATGTTCACATGCATAAAATCTTTGTCATAAAGCAGCATTAAGTTGATAATTTGTTTTAAAAAAAAATCAATTGGACTGAAGTGATAATAGAAGCTGCATAAAGAATGAGCAGGACTGGCTTCACTTCAGGTTTTTGGATTGTTTATGGCAAAAGCAGTCAGTCAGTCAGTCTTCAGTAATTCAAAAGATTGCGTACTACAAATGTCCCCAAGGGGACGATGAAGTACAACAATCTTTTTAGTCATTTTGTTGGTGCTGACGGATTACTGCAAAGGTGTGCCTAATAAACTGAAAACTGCATAGTATAAAAATACACCACACTTAAACGACTACACACTTATACATTTCTGTGATTTATTAAGAGATGCAGCGACATCCACTTTTTACCACGAACACAGAAAAGATGCAGGCCACTCTAAAGGGCTATTGTGTAGGAATCACATGGCATTTATAAATAATCATTAAAATCATATTAAAAAGGCTAAAGTAAAGTCAGAGCATGCAAGATAGGAGGAAAAGACAACAAAATAATAAACATTTACATTTGGTAAAATACTTACCTAGTTGGAAGTCCTCCATTCAAATTCAGCAAGTTGTTGGAAGAAGGTGGTGATCTGGGAGTTGACACTGACTACTTTCTTCTTGACAAGACTTCCCGTCTTGCGGCTTGTACCGACTTTGGCTGTGCATTTGGTACCAACATCTGGATTGATCCTCACAAAGAATCTTTTAACAGAAATAAAATATATTAATTGTAATTTTTAATGAAGACGTACAATACAGCAATCAGCTATGGTTCTTCATCATCAGTCAAACTGTCATTAAATTTAATTCATAAATGGCTTGGTGTAGAGTACTTGCCATTGTATCATCTCCAGCGTGGTGGATGCTGACTCCTGATACTCCAGATTGAAGACAGAATATGACCCAAAAAAGACAGCAAGGACGCTGGCAAAGTCATGTAGTTGCTCAGGCTGGAAAAATACCTTCTCCTCCATACTGACCATCCACCGGGTTGCAGACATCAAGCTATTTCCTAAAATAGACAAACCCTTGTCAGGCTAACGCTAGTGAGTAAAAGTACAGACTACCATAACAATTACATACATTGCTACGAAAAAATTATAGTGATAGAAAATATTCCTCTTACCAAGCATGATTACCCTTGGTGTAGTGGGTAAGGTCATTTCCATTTCAACAGACATCTTGGTGGAAGATACCTTTAAAACATAAAAGGAAAACTCTCTTAAATATGAATTACTGGTAGTAATTTATATTTAAAGGGCCAGTTCACTCAGATTACAACAGGTTTTTGAGAACCTCATCCCGGAGACTAGACTAGATTTTACTCCTACATCCTGCTACCACTCTGAAACAGCGGATGTGAATGACAGTTTGTGGGGCTAAATGCATTTTTTAAAGCATTACATTCCACAAGTGTTCAGTCTGACTTCTGCAATGGCGGTGACTCCTGTGCATGTGGGACCTGAATGCAGAAAATGTTCTGAAGGAAGCAGGACATTGCTCTATTCCACATGCAAACCGATAATTAGCTGTGTGTTGATGTTTCTTCACATGACTACAAAATTCTGTAAATTCTGAAGTACAAATGCTGCAGAATTTACACCTGTACATAGTTGCACCTGTTAGTACTGACTTAACTTTAAATTTACAGGAGCATGGTTTAAACATGTGAACAGTCCTTAGGTGTAACCAGGGTTGGAAATTAACTTTTTTGTCCACCTGCCACTGTGGCTGAACCAACTCAAAAAATAACAGAAACTACTTTAATGTTTTTCACCTTTGTCCTCATTTACAGACTCTTATACACTATGTTGGAGATGTAATGGTACTTTAGCAGGCTAACCAGCTGTAGCAAGTTCAAAGTTATAGATTAGGTTAGCTGCTCCTCTACATTTCCAGACTATTTTGTGGCTTCAAATATGTTTGAAGAGCTGTCTTTTTACCTGTTGTCTTGTCTTTTGAAGAGTTGAAGCTATGTTAGCAGTCAGCAGGACAGAACTGCACAGCCACTTGGAGGGAAAAAGCTTAGGAGTTAAAAAAAAAGGTCATCTGAAGAAAAGAAAAAAAAGAACAAAGTTAGAAATTCATCCTTGCTGACCTACATAGCTAATCTGCACTTTTAACATCTGCAAGATCATGGTTTAAACAAATGAACAGTCATTAGATGTAAAAAAAAAAAGAGAGAAGGGGGGGGATCAATTATCAGTTAAGGTTATATTGTTCGACAAAGGATGTAACAACAATGCTAACAGACACTCAGCACTGAGCTCATCTCAACCCAAAGCCGCCCGAGGAAGATTAAGCGGTAAAAGTCAAGCTAAAACCTTCAGCGGTAAAATTAGCACCTTTGCTAACGTTAATTCCGAACCAGCTCAAAAAGTAACACCATCATATTTTCCTATCTTTCACCTCATTTACAGACACGTAACTTATAAGGTTGCAATATGCCAGTTATATAAAACACCAGAGTTAGTAAAGGTAACGTTATTTTACCAGGCTAACCAGCACAAACGAGCTCATGCTATAATGCTAAGTTATAGCATTATAGCATGATGCTATAAGTTACGTTAACTCCATCTAAAATGTACATTTCCAGACTAGGCTTTGGCTTCAAACAGTTTTCTAAGAAGTGGTTTTTTACCTGTCTTGAAGAGCTGAAGCAGTGTGAGCCCACAGCACGGAGACAGAGCTGCACTTGCACTTGGAGAGAAAAAGCTTCGGAGTTTAAAACAAACGTCATCAGAAAACAGTTGGAAGCGAAGCCACGCTTGATGACGTAGCTAGATAAACTGCATATTAATGTTAGCTAGGATGTGAAAAAAACAAAAGTACATGCTCTCTTTCTGCCTTAAAAATATGTTAACCACTAAAGGAGTAAAAATACAGAAACAGGGAACCACGATGAAGCAGCTATGATGACCGTTGGAAATCAAATATAATTCTTACTGTATATTATAAGTACAGTACCACTACTGTAATGTGTAAACAGTAAATTACTGCAAATTCAAAACATACAGTAAATTACTGTAATACTATGTACTATACCCATAATGCAATGCAAACTACAGTAACTACTTGTAAAGATGTCTTATGGTAGGGTGACCAAACGTCCGTATTTCCCGGGACATGTCCGTATTTCACGTCCTGTCCCGGGCGTCCCGGGGTTTTTTTAGAAAGTGAGGAAATGTCCTGTTTTTTAAATTACCTTCATTGGACCATTATATTTACAGGCACTAGGGCACTGCCCACGGCCCTGCGTGTGACGTAATCCCTGAGCCGCGTCAGTGCGGGCAGCCCTGTTCTTAATCAGAAGATAGATAGCGTGGCTGTCAGTACGAAAACAACATACGAAAGCGCAAATGTATGTTTACCTACTATTTACAAAAGAGTTTCCCCGCTTTCAGACCCCCCCACCCCCCTCGCTACAACGTGTCCTGGTTTTCCCAACTGAAAATATGGTCACCCTATTTATGGTAGTTTTACTGGGCATTTTGTGGTATTTAACTGTAATAAATACAGCAAAGGCTAACAGTGTATGATGACCGTTGGGAATCAAATATAATTCTTACTGTATATTATAAGTACAGTACCACTACTGTAATGTGTAAACAGTAAATTACTGCAAATTCAAAACATACAGTAAGTTACTGTAATACTATGTACTATACCCATAATGCAATGCAAATTACAGTAACTACTTGTAAAGATGTCTTATGGTAGTTTTACTGGGCATTTTGTGGTATTTAACTGTAGAAAATACAGCAAAGGATAACAGTGCAGACATGCGTCACAATTCTGGACCAGAAGAAGCCAGACAAGGCAAATCCAGGTGTGAACAACGGCTGGAAATTATAATTATGAAATTATATAATAAGAATGTCACTGAAGTGCATCACATCACAATCCTTGTTGGAAATTGCAACTTATAAATTTGCAGGTATAGATTGAATATTGTGTTGAATGATCATGTGCTTCACCTGAAGCTCATTATATATATATATATATATATATATATATATATATATATATATATATATATATATATATATATATATATTTTTTTTTTTTTTTTTTTGTTTGTTTTTTTTACTTCAGGTCGCCTACAGCTCATCATTTTCTGCATCAGAACTTCAGACGCCCAAATACAAAATTTGCTAATTTAAAAATTATGAATCAGAAACTTTCATTAAAAAGCTAAACATTTATCTTTGTTTTTGCCCACCGATGATTTGTCAGAATACCTGCAGCTTCCAGTTAAAGGCTTTCATTTATTCTCGCTGTTTTGAAACCAGCACCAGGTGCACAGAGACAGAAGAAACCCAAAACTCTGTCTGAGAGTCCACAGATTGATGTCTGTGTTCTTTATAAATGATTTCTTTGACTCGAAATCAGTTGCCAGGTGAGCCGGAAATGTAGAAACTCAGCAAGTCCTGGATCCTTTAAGAATCTGCTGAAAACCTGAGCATAAAGACTCTCAGGACAACTGGGCTGTTCTATCCGTGCCCCACATTATCACAGGTTCTACATCTGCTTGTTGTTCAAACAGGAAAGATGGATTAATGGAGTCACTCTGTCTGAATTATTTCAGCCTTTTACTTCGACTGGGTAGAATAGAGAGAAATCTCTTTCGCTTTGTTTCAGTTACTAAAGACAGAAACTACAGGTCAGATCTTAAATCTGTGTAGCGATGAACTCTGACCTGAACCTTCGGAGACACATAAAGACAGTTACAAAGTCGGCCTTCTGTCACCAGAAGAACACTTCCTGTCTCCAACTACCGACAAGCTAACAACTTTAGCGAATAAAGTGACAATGACAGATACAGGAACAAATTTTTTTAAATGAAATTAGAATTAAACCACTGAAGTGCAAAAGGGTTTAGGCACTGTCAACATTATCTTGCGATAACACATAACTACCTGGTCACATTTTCAAATTTAATGTCAGCTTTAAACATTCTTTAAGTCAGAAACAAAGAAGGTCATTGGATAGCAACCCTAGAGTCGCTACCACCGGAGTTAGGAAGGTTTCTGGTGGGAAAATTAGCATCACCGTAATTTCCAGACTATGAGCCACGACTTTTTAGAATGTCTTCATGCCCACTATTTCCCTGAGCTGTCTGTCCCTGTGAAATGAATTACATCTGAAAACAAACATGTTTTCTCAGTTCAAGCTCATCTGCATCATACAACATAAAATTCCCGTGATATTTACGCTTTTATGCGAAGTGAGTTTTGAAATACTTGTGGATTTAAAGTTGTTAGCGACATTAAACAAAAGTCAAAGTATTTCCATGCACAGCTCAAAACTGTGAAAGTTGACGCGTCGACACTCAGAGGCGATATTCCTGTTGTGGAACTATTTTACAAGTTTCTGAAGATAATCTGAAAGACCTCGTCACTGACAGTTCTCACTGGGAAAAAAAAAAACAGTTTTCTTCCTGAAATGAGCACAATGCTCCTCATAAAGCGATGCGGCTTATCCAGTTTAATAAAAACTCATTTCTCTTTGAAGCATGCGCTTGCTGAACATCAAGAATTTATCTTCTTCTTTTTTTCTTTTCACACTTTTATTCACTTCAGACACATTTTCTCAGTTTGTAGAAAAGTGAGGTGGCCATTCTCAAACTTCCGGGCAGAAACCCAATTTTGAAACTATTTCACAGACCCAATGCATTATTCCTTTTTATAAGGAAAATAGAGAGAAAGTGACTATGACTGCACTGTGGGTCTGTCGAATCCACTTTCACAGCTAGTGGGAACTTATTTGAAACAACTTCTTCGCTCCTCTTACAACTTTTTATTTACAGTTAGGAGGGACTCCTGAAACTCCCAGCCAGTGGAAAGTACTAGTTTTATTTTGGCTAGGCAGACGGAGAACTGAAAGTGGAGAGCTAGCAGGAAGTTAGCGCCTGCTGTGTGGGGTGTTTTTGTTTTGCTCCAGCATCTTATTTAAGCAGAATATCTTCTTTTATATGAATCTTCTAGATGACCCCCCTTTCTCCCCTTTTTCTTCTACCCAGACACTTACAGAAAGCCCATCTTTCTAAAGTGTGCAGCTTAAAGTGCTGCTAAGTACAGACACTCAATAGCTGCTGTGGAGCTTGGCGGCTCCTTTGGGGCAGCTTTTAGGCTGTTGGTTACCTCTCTGATTAATGCCCACCTCGCCTCATCTCTTGGTTGTTTGTCCTTTCTTTGTAAATTTGCAGGGGGTTTTTTTGTTCAGATTTCTAATAAGCATCTTCTTCTTGCTGAAACACTCTAATGCCATCACCTACGTCACCATATATATACAATCTATTGCTAATAAAACATTATTGACATACGGCCGAGTGAAAATGTGTTTCCCTTAACCCGATTTCCTTTCTTGAATTTTTTTTGGGATGTTTAGTTTCATCAAAGCGATTTAAATGTTAGCCGAAGACAACACGAGTGAACACAGAAAGTAATTTTAAAAAAAAATAGAAGTAAAAAAGTCAACAAAAAAAATCTAAACCCTGTGTGAAAAAGTGATTGCTCCCTTTGTTAAACAAAACTTAACCAAAACGTGTCTCACTCTAGCCACATTACTGCTACACTGCAAAATGACTAAATGTTACCAAGTATTTTTGGTCATGTTTTTAGTGCAAATACCCCAGTACACTTAAAATCAGACAAAACTGGCAAAACAAGCAGCAAGAAATAGAAGCTTTTCTAACTCAAAAACTCTTAATATCGATTTAAAGAAGTAATAGTTCCACCGACAGATTTGTTTCATTCATAAAACCTTTTCTCCACGTTAGAAGTGAAGTAATCTGCCAGCAGAACAAGCACTTTCATCACTATGTTAATTCTTACTTTAAGCTAACATGTTTCACTCTGATGTCATCACCTGCAGTAGATTACCTGACCTGACAACTGTGATAATGTCCCAGAAGCTAAATAACATCATTCATACGGGAGGCAAACTGAAGTCCTTCACAGAACGTCAATGTGCAGACAGAAAGAAAACCACAAAGCATAATAAAAGCACTGCATAAAAAAACATGTTCAAATACAGATACTAAAGGGATTAAAGAAAGAAATGCTTCAGTTCATTAGTCTGATGTTTGATCAGACGTTGCTTAACCAGCAGGGCTCCATGTAGCATTTGAGGAGTGAAGAAAATGCGTTTTCATCCTGTGATTTCCGTTGCATTATTTAGTGACGACATCGCAAATACATGGTTTTACTAAACCATACATCACTTTCTATTCATGTCAAATATGCTGGACGGCGTCACATAAAATGCATGGATTTCGGGATCGATAAAGTTTTTTTTTTTTTTTTAACTGAATCAGACTGAAGTTTGTGGCTGTAATATTATAAGAATGTGAAACGTTTAAGGAGCTTCATTAGTTTGTCATGGTGCTATAAATGATGTACTTAACATGATGTGAACAAAACAATCAGATTCAATTGATATTCAAGATAAAAGGAAAATAATTCTTTGTTTTTAATCACTTTGAACAATTTGCCAATATTATTCATTCCTAATGGGAAACTCAATTTTTACTGGTGAACAAAATAAAAATAAATGTTTAAGCTGCTGATTTCAGGAAGTCCTAGAAGAAAAACATTATCCTTGAGATGCAGGATCCTGTTAGGCTATGATATTATCAATGCTCAATAATCTATCGGATTATTATTCCACATAAAATACAACACAAACTTTTGTTTCTATGAATTCGGTTCCACGTAATGTTGTGGAGTTATGTTCTACGAGCAGATTGCTCATTATCTTTACACAGATTTTCCGCTGCTCCGCAAAAAATAATCAATCAGCAAATCAAAGATGATCTGTTGCTCAGCTGGCAGACATGACCCCTTTTTTTTTTTCTCCTCCTTCCTTCTGTTTTTTGGATAGCACCCCTCTTTCTGTAGTTGTGATCTGCTGGTGGGCAGCTCTTGGAAACGAGTGGAGTGAACAGCCTGCAACAATATCCAGTGTTAGCAGTCAGCTCAACAAAAAGCTAATGAACCGTAGCAAACAGCTTGTGGGGTGTAGCAAAAGGGAGAAGTTACATCAAAAGCCCGTCATTGACTGCTGCGGCACGCTTAAGTGAACAAACTATATCCTTAGGCTGCTGGAAAACAGACACAATCCATTCACATGTATACAAGTCAGAGTTAGATAAGCAGCAGCCAGTGTTGCACCGGAGAGCAGAATCCATCGTAACAAAGAGTTCACAGTGGAAAGGAATCAGGGTGGCTTTATTTTTTTTTATGGTGATTTTTCTGGCTTTGTATTTAGGGAGCAACCAAAGGCTTGAATTATCATCACGTCTAATGATGTTATTAATGGGTGTGTGATGTTTACTGTGTCGAGGCGCAGTCGTGTGAAAATACTTTCCATTTATTTCTGTAAACGGTAATAAGAAAGAAATTCACAAAAACTGGTGAAATCAACCCTACGTTTATCCAGAATCAAAGTCCAAGATTGTGTGCATGGACGAAAAATAGAGACAGAAAATTAATTTAGATTTTAATTCAAGTTATTTTTAATGAAAAGAAACATGTACATGTATGTACAGCCAATTTATATATAATAGAAAGGAAATATACAGTATATGCTGGCTGTTTATTGGACTTCATATCAAGATATTCAGGAATGAAGGTTAAACAGCTAAAAAATGTTAAGGTTTAAACTTTTTTTCAGACATATTGGATATTAGAGCAAAACAACGCTGCTCCCTCCCTTGTAGCTGCTGCACACTGCCGTTCAGATGACTGAAACAAAGCAAGAACACAGATCGCCCAACTAATAAATCAGCTAATAAACTGCTCTGGGTATCTGCAGGTCTCAGAAAGTAAAATTTAAGAGTTCTTAAAACTTTTTTAAAGCCACCTTGAATTAAATTTAAGACTGGAAAAACTAGAATTATAAGAGGCAGTTATAATGCTGCTGTCGATCCTTCCATGATGTTCAGAGACAGGGTGATTTAGACCCAACCAGTTTTTTACTCCCTGCGTCGTCCTGCAGCGTCGCTCCGACCCCATGTTTGCTTTTACGAGGTTTTTTTTGTGTGTGTGTTTTTGGAAATTGACGAACTGATGGGAGAACTTCCCCGCTGTCCGACCGGGACATTTTCCACGCTCCTCCTGAGCGTCACGCTAAGAGGGTTCAAATCAACCAGAGCAAAAATCGTTACGTTTTCTGGGGTCTGTTCATGGCTCTCGTCCTTCTCCCATTCATATTGTATTTGAAGGAGAAGGAAGCCTAGAACGCCACTGATCAAAGTCTTAGATTATTTTAGACTGAAAGGAATAAGTGTTACTTTTCTGAGTCAAATAAAACAAGTTGTGCCAATTTTACATTTTATTAATACATTACATTGTGGCACTGCAGTATACTTTAGTTAGATTATCATCCCAGCCCACACTTAATTACAACATGCCGTGATAGCAGCAGCATGTCGTATCAATGCAGTGTTTTGTTTTTTTTAAATTTATGCCAATTTCATATCAGAAATATGAAGAAAAATGATTCCAAAACATAAAATTCCTATAAAACTAAACTCAGCTTCTCTATGTTCATCTTCAGATTCATTTCAGACACAAATTCCTCTGAAAGATCCACTTATTTATAGCCGTCTGCCCTCTCTTAACAGATATTTTCTTCCCTTTGTAGAAGCCAAAAGCAATTTTCCAACTAACAGCATGATAATTATTTTCACTCTTAAATCACTTGTGGTTTATAGATTGCAACTTCACTCATCATATGCTAATTAATTTGCTTTTAACAAGCCCTGTTAAGAGTGTTGTTGAATATACATGCAGTGTAATGTTTCAGACTGAATTAATCAGGAACAAATCACCCAGACAGGTCAAGAGTCTGACAGTGGGAACCTTGACATCCTCCTGCTTTGGTAGAATAAAAAACAACAACAACAGCAACAAAAAAAAGAATATCTAAATGTTAATTCAGATATTCTTTTTCATTTTTATCTGCCATGACAGGTTACACGTCAGAAGGCAGGAAGTCATTGACTCTATCTGGTGTAAAATTTGCAATATAAAAGAATTGTGAGCATGTTGGGGCTTCCTGCGTTCACGGATGTTGTGAATTTTGAACGCGAGCTTCGAATGTGCAAACTTGAGGAGTGAAACTCTCACAACTGATTTATTATTCCCATCACAACATCGTGTTGCTCCATGAATATGGATTCCACATGTTCAGGTTCTGCATTGTTGACTACGCTCAACAAGACTTCTTGTTTACCTTCACTCCAGTGCCAATCTCTACAAAGCTTTTCGGATACCTGGAGTTTCTATGTGAATTTAACTGAAAACTGAGATAATAGAAACAGCATCAGTGGCCACTTCAGAATCGTGGTGCGTTCCCACCATTCGGGATACGGCCTGTCTCATTTCCAGTAAAAAAAACAAACAAACATTCAAAGACCGTTTTAACAAGGTAATCATAAAACAAGAGTAGAAGGTCGTACTGTGGAGAGAGTGTGGCAAGTTATGAAAAGAGTTTCTGCAAAACAAATGAGCTCTTGCATTTTAGTCTCAGTTTGACTTGAACATGGAGAAGCAGCGATCAGTTTTAATGTTTGGCTAATCTGGAATAAACTTTCACAAAACTGCAAAACAGCTGAAACACTGAGTTGCCTTTGACTAATAATAATAGCTGGATCATTGATCGATATATTTGATGATGATTCTTGATTATGGTATTTGACTAAATGTAATGATCGTTGCTTGTTTCATAATTGTTTAATGCATTATATTTTAATCGTTTAAAGCACTTTGAGCTGCTTTGGTGCTGACATGTGCTATAAGTAAACTTGACTTGACTGAGCCATGCTGCAACTGCAAAGGTTTCAGATTTGATGTCGCTTTTAAACTAGACAGTTTGGCAGATTGGAACATCACTATGTCCACAGCGCAGTACTAAAATATTCAATGAAGTTATGAATTGATTTCATACAACTAAAGCTGACAACACATAAAGAGTGGGTAAACAATAGTAATGCACAATCCCATTCTTTTCACTTCCGATACCGATATGTGAGGTTTAGTATCAGCTGAGACTGATCACATACAGAAACTCAGAGCTGAACTGATCTAAAATGTTCCCTTTTTCTTAAACACCGACATAAATGTCCTGAATTACAAATTTGTTTGATAATTCTGCACCAGTACAGCATACCTAAATATACCAGTAACTAAACAACTTCAATTTGTGCAATCAGTGAAATTAGGAGCCAGTGTAAAATAAATAATAAATAAAACTGAAACTGACAAAAACAATAGGTTGACTAACTTGGTTAAACATGTAAAAAATAAACTGCAACAAACCTTTAAAAAGTTCAGAAAGTGCAATTATGCATTCTACATATGATGTATATAATAAAGCATAGTGTTGCTCAGAGCACAAAACAGAATTAGACTGAATAGATCTGACCTTATAGTTTGGAAACATTGTCACAATAGCTGATCTGCAATTTTCTTTCAATATCGGGACCGATACCGATATTAATATCGGATCGATTCATCTCTAGTAAACAACCATGCGCGTATGTACTGTGAATGGTCATTTAGAGACTAATTCACTTAGAAAATTCCAAGTAGAAAAGCCTGAGTCTGGGATTCGAACCCAGGACCTTCTTGGTGCAAGGCGGAGTGCAACGCAGGCTAGGAACAGAAGCTCAACCTTCAGCAATAAAAGTGAATAAGTTGAATGTCAGTATGAAGGCTACTGATGTAGCCTTCATACTTCATAAGTATGAATGCTTACACACATGTTGGTGTGTCAGCTGATGAAGAACGTTACTGACACCCATCAGCCTCATCAAGTGGTGTGGATGCATCAATAAGCTAATAACCAAATTAGCAAATAACCAATTTGTGGTTGGACATATGGAAATAGTGCAGATTAAATGCAGGACCTTTATCTAACAATGACTTACAAAACATTAAGAAACCTAAACTGGCAGACAGTGAGAAAACATGCACAGGTACCGAACCAGTTTATTTGCTCCTGTTTAGTCAGAGAAACAGAAAATAAATGAAGACTTTAAGAAATGTTCAGCTGACATACTTTGGGAAAGTAAGAGAAACGGTTGACAAGCTGAAACAAAGGATCAACAAAGTTTCCGTGGATTTGTGGCGCTCTCTTCCATCATTGTTGCAACATTCTGAAAATCAAATTAATTAGAATTCACATCTTGTGGCTTTCCACACTGAAAAAAGAAACTACCCTTTCCTCTAAGTCCTCTCCCCAGCCAGTTCTCCACACCATAAATCCTGGCCCCTTTTTTCCCATGCAGGTGTTGGACTTTCAGCATGAATGGCAGCATGAATGCTAATAGGCCGTTGTAATAAGGTCTTTGAAGTATGCAATACGCTGTTACAGAATCATAATGTGAAAATCCTCTTTGAATCTGGAGACTCAGTTCTGCTTGACAGTATCAGGCCCCTCGCTTCGCCTCCCTCACTCCGTCTCAAAGCCCTGAATGTCTTTCCCTTTTTCGTTGCCCGTTGCCCAACGCCTCCTGCTCCCTTAACTCTCCTCGCCCCCCTCTGCACCACTCCACTGCTACCCCTGTCTCCTTTACATCTTTTAACATTCACTTCTGGCAGAAAGGCTTGCTCTGCTCTGGTAGGTTCTGGATGACAAGCAGGGCTTCCAAATACCAACATGTGGGATGTAGCGATCCGTGGGAAAAAGTGAAGGATTGGACCCGCCAAG